>NC_058110.1:438750-802500 GCF_914725855.1 Thunnus albacares | reverse complement strand
ATGTTTTTGGTTTAGTTGATTTAGTTGAGTTAACCTGTGTTGAGGGGGAATTCTGTTGTTTATTGCTTAGTTGGTAGTGGTTGTCATTTGTTAGTTACCCCTCTTCTGTTATGGTCTGATCGGCCAGTATATATGTTCCCCTTTGTGTTCATTTAGGAAGGTCTGTTAGTAGGGTTAAGTTCACTTTAGTTGACTTCTGTTTATTTGACCTCTTTTATGGACCCTGAACTTTATTTACATAGTTTGTTATTTGTATCTTTTGTTTGCATTTTTTGGGTAAAATAAAAACCCTCTTTTTTGAAACCACCTGAGTTTCCTTTGTCTGCCAGCTCGGTCCCTTACAAGGTGTTTCTGATATTTTGTCCACCTCATAACTTCACAAATATGGTTATAAAAACACTGCATAATCTGATCTCATACAGCATAAATAACAAGTATAATTTTTTAAAATTTCCATACCAACATTATATAACATTCTACGCAGGTTCTATACTCTATAAATGAAGACAGTTTTATTTAGGAAATCAAATGTTTACTTACTGTAATTACTTTAATAACTTTACTTAATTGTGGTAAAATGTGACATGGTGGCCCAGGTCTACTCCTGCTGCTAACAGTGATCAGTGCCTGCAGCATTGAAAGGTGTCGCCGCTGCTGACAGAGGCGTCATTAGTCTGCACACTTTCACCAGTCTCAGGAGCCGCACTCTCAGGTGGCTGTGTGGTTGTTCTGGTGGAAGGTCTCGCCGTAACGTTGGCGTTAGGCAGCGGTGGAGGGACATCGGTCACCGCCATGTGACGACGCTGCAGCTCCTCAATCAGCCTTTCCATTAAAAAAAAGAAAACATCATTTAGACAATGTTAAAATACATTTCAGAGAGTAAAGAAGAAGTGATGTTTGAAAAAAGACTTCCACCAACCTGCTGAGTGGATCAGCATCGTCCATAATTTGGCGAAGGAGCACGTAACTAAACACCCTGCCAGATGCCAGAAGTTCATGAACATCCCTCTTTGCCTTCTCCACCTCTGCTTCAATGGCCTCTGCTGTACTGTTCTTCATGCAGACCCTGCGCACATGTACTGAAAGGGTTTCCTGGGTTTTCATGCACACAGGACACAGCAGATAGTGCCTGTTGGGTTTACTGGAAACAGAAAAAGACATTCTTCACTTCATTTAAAGCTTACTCAGGGAGAAGTTCAGGAGCTTTCAGCAGATATGCTTCAAATCTTAGCTTGGGTAAATGACCCAATGATTTCATTTTCACCTGAATAGAGTCATTAGTCAGTCATTATGCAAAAGATGTGACCAGCCATGTTTAAAATATGTGAAACTATTATCATGACTTTTACAAACTGTTATTCTGTCTCTGGCTTGTTTACTCTGTTTTAACTTGATAAGAAAATAATGTTTTACTACATTCTGTTAAAAAAGGACTTCATAAGTGTTACATACTCCCCCCCTACTGGATGGGACATGTATAACCTGATACTCTATTGACCATTGGTTGGTGCTCTCCCAGGTGGCCCTGATTGGATGATTGAGGGGAGGACCTATAAAGAGGGAAGGAAGGTGGCTTGGACTCTCTCTTTTCCATTTTCCAGCCTGAGCAGCAGCAGTTTGGTTCTTGTGTTTGTTCTGCTATGTTTTAGCTTTGCCTTTGTTATTTCTTGGTTTGTGTCGGTGAGTCTGGAAGTCCTCTTTTTGAGGCTTTATTTCTGTTAGGTTTAGTTCTTATGTGGATTTAGGTTAGAGGGGGGAGCTCAGATCCTACAGCCCTTTGTGAGTTGGTCTGGGTGTCTCCTCTTCTTTTTGTTCTTGTTGGCCGGCTCACCAGCTTCTGTTATTTGGTTGTTGTTGTTAATAAATTGGTTTAATTACTGTGGAATATCCTGTCTTTTAATCATATTGGGCCTTCTGTGGGCGAGCTGTTTTCAGAGGGTCGTAACAATAAACATTATTGTACATACAAACTAACCTCTTAATTTGGTCCCTTAGTCTGGGAACCGTTGGCAAATATGCTTAAAATCTCAGCTGGTAAGTGACCTTTTGAATTTAAAAAATTCTATAATAAGTTACTTTTTTAAGTAACTACATTGTGAACTATAAAATTGATCTTATCTTACCCCTGGGGAGACATTTTTCAGGAATGAAAAAATCTGGTAAAAAGAACAAAAGCAGGAGAAATCTTCAGTGAAGATGTGAACGCTTCTCTAGAAGACTGGATCTCTTAATGACCGATGAGCTTCTGTGGAGAGAAGAAAGTGACTGGACTAAGAGACTAAGAAGTTCATGGGCCTGGAGGGATAGCTCAGGGCTTCTGCCCTTTTCTATCCATAGTAGGTGGATTTTGTATCCTTTTGATCTTGGTCGGCGGAGGAGAGGCAGAAGGATGTGGGGGGACTCAAGAGGTTTCAGGACACATGTGGACAAAGGCACAAACAAAGCAAAACAAAACAAAACCCTTGTGTTTGGTGTGTTTTATCTACATTTATGTATGTGTGTGCATGTGGGTGATATTAAGCAGCAGGGGTGGAATAATATTCTGTGTATCCAGGTTTGGTTAGTCAGTCATGGGGGGTTGGTGGCTGGAGGGTCTTTGGTTAGCTGTAGAATGAATGAGAGGGGGGTGTTAACTGTTAATCTTGCTTCCTTTATGGTTCGTTGGAGTGAAGGGTTGTTTGTTGCTGTCCTCAGGTATTTCAGTGCTATTGTTTGGTGTCTCTGTCTTAGGGTTTGGATTCCTGTTATGGTGTGTATATAGTGGTTGCTGATGTATGATGGGAGTCTGTGTGCTAATTTGAGTGCTTTGTTTTGGATTGTTTGTAGGCCTTGTAGCTGGTTATCAGAGATGGTGATCCAGGCGGGGACAGAGTATTCGAAGAGTGGTCGGATGTATGATAGGTAGACTTTGATGACTGTAGAGGGTGATGCGCCATGTTTTCCACAGAGGGCTTTGAGATGGTTGAGTCTATTGTTTGCTTTTTGTTCCAGGTTATTGACGTGCTTTGTCCAGGTCATGTTGTTTTGGAATGTGACTCCGAGGAATGTTGCTTCTTTACTGATATTGATTTTCTGGTTGTATAGTGTTAGATTGGCACTGTTGTTGGGCTGCAGGTGTGGGTTTTTAGTGAAGAGGACGCATTGTGTTTTGGCAGGGTTTAGTTTGATTCTCCACATGTTAGACCAGTTTTCTATTTCAGTTATGCATGTGTGGAGTTTTTTGGCTGCTAGGTTTGGGCATTTGGAACTGGACCAGTAGCAGAGGTCGTCTGCAAACTGTGAGACTTTGGCTATGGTGGCTGGGGGGTAGTATATATCAGATATGTATAGTAGAAAGAGAAGTGGACTCAGAACTGCACCCTGTGGAACTCCTGCTTGGGGGGTGAAAGGTGTTGATATGGCAGAGGCAACTTTGACTTTGATTTGGCGGTTGTTAAGAAAGCTGAAGATGGTGGATTGGGTGGGTTTTGGGAGTTTGAGATTTGTATCCAGTAGTCTGTATTTGAGTCCGTTGTGCCATACCTTGTCGAAGGCTTTTTCTATATCAAAGAATGTTGCCATGGTTATTTCTTTTTTGTTGAAGTTTCTGTGGATGTCTTCTGATAATCGGATGATGTTGTCTGTGGTGGCTCTCCCTTTTCTGAAGCCGGCTTGATGAATTCCTAGGAGGCCCATAGAGTTTATGTGGTTTGTGAGGCGTGAGGTGAGTATTCTTTCAAACAGTTTTCCAATGTGGCTGAGAAGGCTTATGGGGCGGTAACTAGTGGCATTGTGCGGGTCTTTTCCTGGTTTATGGATCATAGTGACAACAGCAACCTTCCAAGGTGAGGGGAAATGACCGGTTATGAGGCAGGTGGAGAAGAGCTGTCCAAGGTGCTGGAGATAAGCGGTTGGTGCTTGTTTGATCAGTATGGTGTCAACATTGTCCTCCCCCGGTGCTTTATTTTCCATCTTTTTCAAGTGCAGTTGTATTTCTTGGATGGTGACTGGCTCTGTGAGGGGATGGTGTTCTGTGATGGGATTGGCTGTATTTGTCTCTTTTGTGTTGTGTTTTGTCATTTCTTTATCAACCAGGTCTTTCCATGTATTGTCAAAGTGTGGGTCATTTGGGCATGAGTGGATGTTTTCAAGATGATTACGGAAGAGTGTGGCTTTTTCTTTGTTGTCACTGATGATTGTGCCTGAGCATTTGATTGGTGGTGTGTTATTGTTTTCTGAATCTCCATTTAGGCTCTTTATTTTTTGCCAGAAGGTCCAGGGATTTGTGTCCTGATTGAGTTTTCTGTAGAATGTGTTCCAGGTTTTCTGCTTGTGAAGGGTAAGTTGTATTTTAATAGTGTTTTGGAGTCTGTTTATTTCTGTTTTGGTTTGGGGTGATCTGAACCTTATGAATTCTCTTCTCAGCTTGCTCTTATGTCTTATGAGTTGGAGCAGGTGAAGGGGTAATGTCTGTGTCAGTGTTTTAGCAGGGTTTTGGGATATTGTTTCCTCTCTGGCTCGGGTGAGAAGTTGACTTGACAGCACTGCTTGTTGATCCAGACCTTGGGGGGTGGTTATGAGGGTGGTGTTCTGTAGTTTTCCTTCTATGTGTGTTCTGTATATTTCCCACTCTGCTGTTTTGTAGTTGTACTTCTTCCTTGGAGTTGCTTGCAGATGAAAGGAGAATGTTGTGAGGACAGGTAGGTGGTCGCTGGAGAGATGATTTGTGGTGGAGAATTTATGCAGTTTTGAAGCCAGATCAGGGGAGCATATGATCAAGTCCAGAATGTCTGTGCTGCCTGTTTGGGGGGATGTATAGGTGGGTTCGTTTGTGTTGATGATTGACAGATTTGTGCTATTCAGGATCTGTTTGAGTGCTATGCCACTTTGATTTGTTTTCCTGCAGTGGAAGTCTACATGCTTTGCATTGAGATCTCCCATTATGAGGGAGTGGCTGGGGTTGGAGATAGCGTTAAACAGTGCAGCTGAAGGTTTTATTCCAGGGGGACAGTAAATGCTGGTGACTGTAATAGGGTGATGTGAGTGGATTTTCATTTTGGTTGCAATGTATTCATTTCCTTGTAGTTCTTCTGGTGAGAGGCCGAAATCCATTTCACTGTATTCAATGTTATTTCTGATCAAGATTGCTACTCCTCCTCCATGTCCTGTCTGCCGTTCTTTTCTTATGATGTTGTAGCCAGGGATCTGAATTCGTGATTTGGTTGATAACAGTGTTTCATTTATGGAAGCCACAGAGACATTCTTCTCGTTCAGCAGTTGGATTAGCTCCTCTTTGCTTCCCCTTATTCCTCTAATATTTATGTGTAGAAAGGTGGTGAGGGCCATTATGAAGAGTGTTAGAAGGAACAAAGAAAATGACTGGAAATAGACATCTGTTGTCTTACAGAGAATGACACACACTTCATATATTGAAGTGTGTGTGTTTCCTGATGGTTTGGAGTACTTCCTCTATTTTCTTGTCGTCCATAGTGAGTTTTTTTAAGTCATCACGCAGATGAGTGAGGTGGGTGCCATCATTAGGGTGCAGGCTTGGGGGGTTAGTGGTAGTGGGTTTTCCGGCTGAGGGTTTGGCAGTTGGTGTCTTTTTGGTTGATGGGGTCATGTATGAAAGGTAGACTGGACAGGTCTTGGAGGCAGCGGAGTGTTCGCCTGCACAGTTGGCACACTTGGCTTCTCGCTTGTCTTTTGTGCAGGTTTTGTGGTGGTGGTTTTCTCCACATCTCAGGCATACGACTGGGTTGGTGCAGTTGATTGAGATATGGTTGAATTGTTGGCATTTATAGCACTGTTTGATGGTGGGTGGAGGTCGTGCCTTCTCTACTCTATACTGAAAAAGGTCCATGTAAAAGCCCTCATGGAGAAGGCTAGCAGCTTGGTCTGGGTTGGTGAGCTGGATCTTGATGAAAGTGGTTGGCTGTTGGGTGGATTTGCTTGTTATTCTGTGTATTCTGGAGATGTAGATGCCTTGTTTGTCCAGTTCTTCTTTGACTTGTGTCTCTGTGATGTTTGTGTGAATACCTTTGATGACCAGCAGTTTTGTAGGGGTTTCAGATGGGGGCATAGAGCTGTGTTTGCGTGCTAGCCTGCAAGTGAAGTGTGCTCCATTAAATGCTCCCTCGGGCCATGGTGAGAGCAGAGAGTTCAGGGAGGGAATGTCCTTGGGGAAGATGAGAATATTGCCATTTCTCATGTGGACCAGTTTTTGAAGTTGGGCTTGTGGCTTGAGTCTTTGTATTTCCTTGAGGATGGATTGGTTGGTTGAGAAAGAGTTGTTAGGGGTTTTGTAGTTTTCTATTACAACAGGTGTAAGGTGTTGGTTCTCTGTCGACTCCCGTCTTGCTCTTTTCCTGGGGCCTGTATTAAATGCTTGATATTTGTGCATGTTTGTGCTTACAATGTCCGAGTAGCTGGCAGAGAGTGGTGGGAGAGGAGTGTGTGGGTCTTGTCCATTCAATAGGATCTGCTCCATGGTGGTTAGAGTGGATTGCATCTGTGTAGTGACATTGTTGAGGGGGGTGGATTGGGTGTATTTGCTGAGTTCAGAGAACAAGTGGTTGATTTGGTCAAAAATATTCTTGATGATGAGGTTGTCAATTTTATCAGTGGTCGGAGGGACTGATGTCTCAGCAGAAGTGGATGGTTTTGAATTTGGATTGGATGCAATGACTGCCTGTTGGTCAGTTTTGGGGGGTTTGGATAATTTCATAGGTGGCAGTGCTTTTTCTTTGGTGGTTGGATTGGGTTCTAGAGGTGTGATGGGATCCATTCTTTCCAAGTTTTGGAGTGTTTTGGTGATGAAGCTGCGTACTGCTGGGGAGTTGGGGCTCTTTCTCACTTGTGTGGATTTCTGTGTTTTGGGATCTGGCACTTGTTTCTTTCTTTGTGGTCTTTCATTTGATCCAAAAGCTGCAGTCCATATTTGTTTCCTTTCCATGGCATTGGTTGGTTGTGCAGTAGCCATATTGCTTCAGGAATGAAATGGAGTGAGTGGGTGTAGGGGGAAGCTGCTGCTTTAAGTGCGGTGAAGAGAGGGGGGGGAGAAAAAAAAAAAAAAAAGTGCTTTGTGAACCTGTGAAACTTAACACAAAAAGTGCCTTGGCCACCACATTCGTTTATACCTCTGATTTGTCTGCTTTGTCCATGGAGGAGGCCAGGGAGGCTCTTAAGCCGTGTCCGGGATCGGCTTCACAAGGCTCCCGTACGGACAGGAGTCACAAGCGCTGTGTGTGGCGCGTGATTCCTGTGTCGGATCGCTCGATTTGTCGCTGAAATCCAGGTATAATGCCGTGTAGGTGACGTGACGATGCAGCTGTAAAGCTGTAAGGTGACGTGGGGGAACTCCGTGCAGGTGGAGGGCGAGTCGATATCGCGCGTAAACAAGTTGAAAGTCGAGATGTCGTGTGTCAAGTGACTCAAGTGACTGGACATCTGGTGGCCTCATCTTATATGTCTGACAGTCCCGCCCACATTCCTGCATTAGCATTTAGCATTAGCATGCACACCTGAGGGGGGGGGGGGGGGGTGGACATAATACTCTGTGCTTGAAAATGTCAAATAAAGTTAAATGTGTTTCTTTGTTTTTATTTTGATTACTCATAGTTTTGAAAAGAAAAACTTGATTTATCAAAGGTAAATGGTGACTAACTAAAGCTGAGTCTTTCAGCATATAAGGTGATCCCCCCCCCCTGCCACTTGGCAAGGAGGCCACTGTCAGCCGTTGGCAGCAGTAGGAGAACTTTCTGGCCCTCCTGGAAAACTCTCCATCTAGAAGCCGTGTCATACCTCTGCTTCTGTCGCTCCTGTGCTTGGCCCAGATTACCATTGGCCAGTTCTTGAAATTGGTCCAGTTTGTCTCTCATCTTCAGGACGTATGAGAGCTCACTGCACTGCTGTTGTGGCATGGGGCCCTCCCAGGCCTCCTTCAAGACATCCATTGGACCCCTCACTGAATGTCCATACAGCAGCTGAAAAGGTGAAAACCCAGTTGATGATTGTGGGACTTCTCTATACGCAAACAACAAGAACGGAAGCCACTGGTTCCAGTCTGACCCTGAATCATTCACAAATTTCCTCAGCATGGACTTAAGAGTCTTATTAAAGCGCTCAACGAGGCCATCTGTCTGGGGATGGTAGGGACTGGTCTTCACACCCTGAATCCCCAGCAGCCTGTACACCTCCTTCAACAGGCTTGAAGTGAAATTGGTGCCTTGGTCAGTGATGATCTCCTTTGGGATTCCAACTCTGGAGAACAGCTGAATGAGGCAGTTGACAATCTGGCGGGCCTTAATCTTCTTCAAAGGAAAGGCTTCAGGATATCTTGTAGCATAATCGCAGACTACCAATATGTACTTGTGGCCTGCACTACTCCTTTCTAGTGGGCCTACAATGTCCATGGCAATACGGGAAAAGGGCGTATCAATGATGGGCATGCTTATCAGGGGAGCCCTATCTCCTTTCCTGCCCGGAGCTGTTAACTGACACTGTGGACAAGACTGACAATATTTTACTGTGTCAGCATACTGCTGGGGCCGATAGAAACGAGGAACCATCCTAGAAAATGTTTTTGCCTGTCCTGCCCAAGGGATTGAATGGCTCAGGTTAAGGACTGTGGGCCTCAAACTCTGGGGAATGACTAGCTGATCACCAGTCTGACTACGACGATACAACATGTCTCCCTTGACCACAAATGCTTCCCTTTCTCTCCCTGTCACCTGGGTTGACTCGGGCACACATCTAGAAAACAAAGTTGTAAGGGTGGGGTCTTGTGTCTGCAGCTTAGCAATGTCACTAGAAATGGCAAAAAGGTCAGACTGTAAAGGCTCAGACACATGCTCAGCTACCTTTGTCCCCCTCACTCTGTCCTGTCTCCTCTGGCTCCTGCTCTTCCTCTCCTTAAGCTGTTTGGTGTGCTCAACCCCAGGCACTTCCTCCTTTGCAAACGGTAACTCCTCCCATGCCACTGTTGAACTAGCCTGTTCCTGCTTACTTTTGGACCTGGTGACCGCTAGCAAACTTTCACTGGTGCAACTAGCCCTAGCCTCACGAGACTGCTTAGCTATCAATTCAGCAAGGATGGGAGGATCACAGCCTAACACAACCTGATAGGGCAGTTGCTCAAATACCCCTACTGACAGCAAGTAGAGTTGGCCTTCAACCTGGATAGCTACCTTAGCTATGGGGTAACCTACTTTGTCACCATGAACACAGAAAACATCCACTGTCCCTCCACAATAAACAACATCCCTATGGAGACTATCCTGTCTGACTAGGGTGCGATTACTTCCTGAATCTAGAAGAGCTACGCAGGGTCTGTCTTCAATTAACACACCTATTGTAAGCTCCTCACATTGACCTTCTGAGACCTCCTCCCTCCCCGGCTCACTGACCAGTAACTTGGGAGCAAAACACATGTAGTTTTTACTAACATGGCCCTTAGGACACTCTGCCTTAAAATGACCTGTCTGACCACAAGAGTGACACACTAAGAGGGCTTTGTTTCTAGGCTCAAATTTAGCTGAATTTGAGGGGAAGGAACTATGTCTTGTGTTTCTGGCTCTAAGGTCACTCCCACCAATAGGCTTACCCAAGGGTGTGGGTGGGCGGGATTTGGCTGGGAGGTACTCTTTTGATGGACGGCGGGCAGCCAGGAAAGCTTCAGCCAATTCTGCTGCTTCTTTGGAGGTCTTTGGGTTCCGTTCTTTAATCCAGGTGCGAAGCTCAGGATTCAGGACTTTGAGGAACTGCTCCATGATAATGGTATCTCCAATTTGTTCCTTTGTCTTTTCTTTGGGAGCCATCCACTTGTCATACAAGTCCTTAAGGCGGACCTGCAGCTCTCTAGGTGTCTCCTCTTCTGCCGGCACACTGGAACGGAACCTCACTCGATAGGTCTCTGCACTGATTTCAAACTTCTTCAAAACAGCACACTTTACTTTTGCATAATCCATGGTGTCATCAATGTCCATAGCTACATAAGCAGAACGGGCTCGACCGGTTAGCAGTGGAGCCAGGTGAAGAGCCCACTCTCCCTGAGGCCACTGACAGGCATGAGCAATTCTTTCAAAGGTGATTAAGTAATGTTCAATGTCCTCACCTTCACTGTATGGCTGCATTTTGGGGCTTTTCCAGCCAGGAAGCCTCACCAGACCGGAATGCTGTCCTCCATTAGCCAACTGTGTTAGATCAACCTCAGGCCTGCCTTGGATTGCTGGGATGTGAGGAGGCTCGGCTGTAAGCTCTACAGAGGGGGCGGATGGGGTTGCTGAATCTCCCATCAGCTGCTGACGATCCTGGCGGTCCTGTTGCACCTCATGTTGGAGCTGGGCAAACTGGTGCTGGATTCGCTTCCTCCTCTCCTCCTGTCGCTTGCGCTCCTGATCTATCCTGACATCGCTGTCAGCCTGCTGTTGCATCAGACATCGTAGAAGACTTGTCAGTTCAGCCATACTTTCTTTCTCCTGGGCTTGACCACCTGCTGCCCCCTGCTGGTCACAGACATCTTGAGACACTTCTGGAAGACACTCAGTTGCTTGAGGTTTCTTTTGTCTGGTTGACATTTTCTTCGCTGCCTCCTACTGGCCTGGATCCCACCACTGCCACCAAATGTGGTGTAGCCTGACCGGAGTGGCTGGTCACTTGGTAGGAGGCAGACACAGGAAACCTTATCCAGGTATCACAAGGTGGTTTATTTACAAGAAAAAGTGGCACCATGCTACACATGTAACAAAACAACAAAAAACAAAAAAACAACTAAATAGTTAACTTGGCCTAACTGATCAAAACTCAACTCATATCAACTGAACTTATATTAACTTATCATCATGTGCACACAGCTACACACTGATGTACTAACCCCCCGACAGCCAAAAAGCAACTGCTTAAATAGACCCTTCCATCAGCAGTCCATCAGAGTCAATCTGGGCTGTACCATTGCTGCAGGTGCATCCCATGTCTCTGCTAAAACAGGTCAGAGATAAAGTTATTCACTCTTACCAACCTCCATGGTGAAACACTTCATCATAGCTCACCACACAACACACTTCCAACCATACATACACTGATCAAAGTCACAGTAAATAACTCACTTAACATAATTAACTACCACCCCCGCCACATTATCCAACCCAGTGACATCACCAATGATGTCACCCAGTGTATAAATACAGGCCATTGTTGGGTGCCTCCTCCTTTTGTCTGTGGAGCACATGGTGAGTATGGTAAGTAACACAGAAAGAATAGGATTGAATTATCTTAACCCAATAAACAATAACTAAACTTAACAATACTTGTCGGTGTTTTACTTGAACCAAAAATGTTGCTGGTATGTGAACTGTAACCAGACATAATGCAAACCACAAACAAACCCGGGATAGTATGTGTCTGCAAGTTACAGATTGATCATAAACATGTGGCTAAACAAACAATTACCAAGCATGGTTAAATGTGTGAGCTATGTGGCATTGATGGTGAAAGTAGGGACAAATGGTGTATTCTCACCCACTTTGTCACATACAGTTATATGGGTACACTTTGTAAATATTTGTGCATTATATGATAACCTAAAGACTTTTCTTATTGTTAAAGTAGAAGCTCTGTACAGAAAACAATGAAGTGGAGGTGCTTTAACTGTCTCTGTGTGTATGAAACACAGTTATGACTGAAGTCAATTTTTGAATGAAAGACATAACATGGGGCTGTCTGAAACCTACCTCACAATCTGTGGGCCTCTGTTCAGCTGTCTGTGTGCCTCTAACACACATGTAAACTTCCACCATTCCCCCACAGGCTGGTGCAGCGGAGCAGGAGCCATGTCAGATGTTTAGCACCACCCGATGGTCACTGCCTAGATGACACACAGGCAACAATTTAGAAAGAAAAGTACAGCCTCTTGACATCTTATCAAGTTTGTATAAGCTACAATCATAGGTGGAAGAATGGTAAATGGACTGTACTTGTATAGCTCCTTTCTAGTCTTCCAACCACTCAAAGTGCTTTTTACACTATGAATCACATTCACACACATTCACACGCTGAATGGGTACAGGGGCGACCATGCAAGGTCCCCACCTGCCCATCAGAGGAAGCTAACCATTCACACACATTCATACACTGATGGTTCAGCCATCAGGACCAATTTGGGGTTAAGTGTCTTGCCCAAGGACACATCGACATGTGGACTGGAGGAGCCGGGAATCGAACCGCCGATCTTCCGATTAGTGGACGACCCGCTCTACCTCCTGAACCACAGCCGATCTGAAGTAATCAGATCCTTTACTGCACTAAACGTAGTGATAGAAACACAATACCAACAGAAAAAGGGCATGTAAACTCCATCTACTCTAATAGATCAACTTAGAAAAGATCCCACAACATGATTTTGTGGTCACGTCATGTGATACCTGTGTGTGATACGTACAGCTCAGCTGACCATCAGACTGAACACTAGTGGGTTATTTCATGAGATATTATCATCAATGGAAGGAAAAACTTCAGGCACTGATGAATGGAGCAGGAACAAAAACACTAGGATTCAATTAAAAGCCTTTATTCAAAACACGGCTCCTTACAATAAAACATGATCTGTTTCAACTTTAAAGGTCCAAAAGGCTGAACAAAAAACAAGCAAACATGAACATATGATTATGCAAGAATGTCAGTTTGTCAGAATGAGACTGAAGCACAGGGCTGTCTATAAAGCCAAGTGTCCAGTTAGCTCTCCTCACTGACATGTAAATGAGTCTTTAAAGTCTCAGTGTCTCGTCAGCGGTGGTTCAGAGGTTGTTGTTCTTTTCTTTTTGTGAAGAAGACTTTCTTGAGGAAAATAGCAGGACGAGTAAGTACTGATTCATTTTCACTAGTTGATCTTTTAATTTGTGTTTTCTGCTTGATTTGTGACATTTGTGACAAATTAAAATCTAAATTCAGTCCTCCAGAGAGATAATACTTTTTATTGCTGTGTTCATATCAGAGCGTGTGTTTCTGTACTTGGAGAAGTTTACCGATGCTATGGCTGTGCTAGGCTGGAAAGTCAATACTTGTTGCAAAGAAGATCATTTAAGCTTTAATTTGATGCTGAACATGTTTGATTTAAAGCAGGTTTAACAGAAATACAGGAGGATAGGTACAATTATAAATGTAGGTTGGCTGAGGGTCTTTTGAAAACAGCTAAATGTAAACGTCATTCAGCAGCGTGCTGCTAGACACCAGAAAGTCTCAAATGAACAATGTTGGAGTCGGATCATGTGAACCTGAAAGACCAGGTTAACTCTAGAGAACATATGGCTGCTAATAATAGATGAATGCAGAACTGTGTAACAATATACATTAAATACAAACAACAATACATAACTTAATTCAATCAATTAACATCAATACGTCAACAGTGAACAAATAAATACATGAAATAGAAATATTTACAAAGCTGTGTGAAAAAAGAAATGAAGACACAAGGAGAAATATATACTAACATAAACAAACAACACTGAGGAGTCTCAGTATAATATATAATTAATATTATTAATAATATACAATATAATTACTATATATAATGTTACAATTAAAATGGCAGGCTTATATCTTTACACAAAGAGATAATACTAATACTACTACTAATAATAATATAGATATAATTATACTATAGATAATGTACAGACATGTATAGATAACAATGCTACTCATTGTCACTGGTGTCTCGGCTGGTGTTACTGGGGGAACAGCTGCTTGGTACTGGGCAGAAGATATTTTGCTGATGTGTACAACCTGATAGTTTGTTTGTTTGGTGGCTTTTAACAGGATTTAAAAAGGCAATTGTAGAGAAAAGATTGGCATTACTAAATGACTGGGCTGTTTCTGTGGAAAGCTAATTAGGGATATTGAAAAAAATATATATAAACATTAACAGCTGGTTAAAAAGTAACACAAATGATTTTATTATCAATTTTCAATGTTTTATCTGCTATAATGTATTATGTATGAATATAGCATCTTCCTAAATTGCATTATAATTAGTGTTATGATTTTAGTTCATTTTCAGTTGTTCCCTGTCTTGCTGCTTCAGACTGCGTTTTCCTGATTCACGTCCGCAGCGGGTCTACGGTGGCCGGCGTGAATGTGGGACTAGCCCCTCTCTCACAATCATGGATGTATAATAAGAGCTCTTATAATACATCTATGCTCACAATGCAATGTGTGTTGTACGTGGGAAGATATGAGTGTTCATGTGTTCAATGTAGATGTAGATGTGATGACATGTGGGGCAGACAGCCCGCCGCCCCGCAGCAGCGTCATTTGAAATATTTTAAATGACGCTGCAGTGCGGCTACAGCGCGAGCTTGAAATTTACAGTCGGCAACAGAGGGGAGACTTTCCTCCAACGCTAGCAAACTTGAATGAATTAAGTGGATTTCATAACCAAGCACAGGGTACAAAGCCTTTATTTGGAGGAGAAACTGGATTTAAAGCGCCTCGGAGCCCAGCAGCCACGGAGTACTGTCATCACTCAAACTGCTGGTTAAATTAACCGCGGGAGGAAAAACCGCCATGCTGCCCTTTTCTGAGCCGTCAGCTGGTAAGTGAAAGTATATTTTGGTGGTTCTGGTCCGTGCATTGGCCATATTGTTGTGCTGGATCGATTGATGTAGATGGTGACGAGTGTCAGTGTGTCCGTGCTTATCTACTGAGGTTGTTGTCATAAAGTTGTTGTCACAGAATAGATTAGTATCCTTAAAAAGTTGTCTTTGCACTTCGTTGTAGTGTCGAGCTCTTTGCTGTTCGTTCATGGCCATGTAGGCTGATTTGTTCTGAGCTTGGCTGTGTCGGCTTATGACGATATAATATCGCATTATTAATGAATCAATATTTCAGAGAGGTTGTGCTTCAGTGATGCGTTCAGGCGCCTCGTTCCTGAACGCATCACTGTCGTGAGTCAACCAGCCAACTTCAGCTAATGCTTTCTAGAGATCGTGGCTTTTCCCAAACTGAATAAATACAACACATATAAACACAAAACTGCTTTGCTAGCTCAATCTCGTTGTAACTAAGATATCCGTTGAGAAAAATATTTTTTCCATGGACAGATTTAGCTACTACGTCCGCAAACTTCACATATATTTGTAAGCTAGTAGCGCCACAGCACCGGCACAGCTGATGGAGGATGCTGGAGTGGAAGCTGAGATAAACTCTCAACTGAAGGGAAAATGGTTAAGTTAAGCTGTGTGTGGGGGAGCCAGATAATGATGAAGAGTGAAGAAGGGTTCAGGTTTTTCTGTGTGTGTGTGTGTAACTCGTCTCAGTCTCAGAGTTCAATCCACCCAGTAAAGGGTCCGTTTTGTTTTCCCCACAACCCCTAATCAGTTCAGTTCAATCCACTTTCACAAACATTAACTCAAAACTCCACTCCGGGTTTTCACCGCAGATCCCCCACAAAACAAAACAAATCAAAGACACTAGCAAAGCCACACATAATATTTTTAGTGATAAGGCTTTTTTCATTTGAACACGGCTAGGTGTGCTGTTCTAAATGTCTAGTTGACCAATCAGATTGCTCGGTGGGAACTACGTGTTGTGTAATTCAGGCTTGTGACAGTGGTGATGTAACTTGTGTAATTTCTCTCTCTCTCTTCCTCTGGTTATGTGTACAGGACCTGCTAGAAGCCACTTTGTTGTTAAAAGTGTTTTGTGGAGCCATGCATGGACCCATAACATGTTAAAAACACATCAGTAGCAAGAGCAAGTACTGTAGTTTTCCTGGTATGTAGCCTATCTATTGAAGTAGTTGTTGCCCCACCAATTTTTTAAAAACACCACTGCTCATGCCAATGTGTTGCTCAGTTCTCAATCGTTGGTGATTCCACTGTCTGACAAACTCAAGGCAAGATTGCTGGATTCTTCCGAGATAAACATAATGTAATGCTCAGACTTGCACTTCATTATTTGAATCAAGAATTCCTACACTCTCCATGTATTGAAATAGTTGTCAGTAGAAGTCAGAGACAACTCTATTGCCATCCGCCCACAGCCTCTCAATCTGTTGATTATGAACACTTCTAGCAGCTATATAACTCTCCCGGTCCGCACCCCTGTTCTCAATCATAAACCTTGCCACATCTACATTTTCTCCCACTCTGTCCCCTCTGACTCTGAGTGGCAAACCAAACTGAGATACACCATTGCAGAAAAAAGAGAGAACAGTTGAAGCACGCTTGTTTGTGCAACGTTCCAAATAAACGACTGTAGCCATCAATGCATCCATGGAAAACAAATCTCCAGGCGATCAGTTTATGATTGGAGTCAATGTGCCTGTAATGAAAATGGAAAACAAGGTTAAAGTGACTACAGAACACATATACAACTGCACGGTTGGTCTTCATCTAGAGACTGATCAGCCTACTACGCTGTTTTATCTCTGTTGTATATAGTAATGGGTGTAGCCGTCTGTCCGTGTGTTAGCATTGTGGCCGGATTTGCACAAAGCTTTGTAGAAGGTTCATTGTAGGTCAACTGAGAATTGATTAAATTTCCACAATCATCCACCAAATGGGGGCGCTGTAACCCTGACCAATCACTAAAAGGCGTAACTTCCGAACGGATTTCACATAACACCACAAAACTTTGTAGAAAGGTTGGACATGGGCCGAGGAAGAACTGATCAACTTCCCACCTGGATTGTCCTTAAATGGATATTTCACTTTAGTAAAACTTGTCAAAATTCAGCAGTCTTACCTCTATCAAAGTGCATCTACAAGTAAGCTAGTGATCACTGCTGTCCTTGTTGTCTGCCCTCAACACCACCATTTCTCCCAGGTGTCAGGCTCCTCATTCACTTCCATTCATTTTAGGGACCTAGTCTAAATATTATACTGGTGGTGTTGAAAACAGATAACGGGGACAGCAATGGTCACAAACTTACTTGTAGATTGCTTTAGATGTGGGTAAGACTACTGAATTTTGGTGGAGGTGGAGTGGGGGACAGAGGAGGACGGGTGCCTGCTGTCCTCTGCATCTCTTACATTGGACTTAATGTATTTCATTTTTTTTCATGCTAATCAGTCTCTAATCAGTTATGTGACTTTCTACATAACAATAGTTTATTTGAGGATTTTCAGTCAGGATTTAGAGCGCATCATAGCACAGAAACAGCACTGGTGAAAGTCACTAATGACCTCCTGACTGCATCGGACAAAGGATTTGTCTCTATACTTGTCCTGTTAGATCTTAGTGCTGCATTTGACACAATTGACCATCAAATCCTTTTGCAGAGACTGGAACATTTAATTGGCATTAAAGGAACTGCATTAAGCTGGTTTAAGTCTTATTTATCAGACCGATTTCAGTTTGTACATGTTAATGATGAATCCTCCATGAAGGCAAAAGTTAGACACGGAGTTCCACAAGGTTCTGTACTTGGACCAATTCTATTCACCTTATATATGCTTCCTTTAGGTAACATTATTAGGAAACACTCCATAAATTTTCATTGTTACGCAGACGATACCCAATTATATTTATCAATGAAGCCAGATGAACCCAATCAGTTAAACAAACTCCAAACATGCCTTAACGACATAAAGACCTGGATGACCTGCAATTTTCTACTACTAAATTCAGATAAAACTGAAGTTATTGTGCTTGGCCCTAAACACCTTAGGAACACATTATCTAATGATAAAGCTGCTCTGGATGGCATTCCCCTGGCCTCCAGCACCACCGTAAGGAATCTGGGAGTTATCTTTGATCAGGATATGTCCTTTAACTCCCACATAAATCAAATTTCAAGGACTGCCTTTTTTCACTTACGTAATATCTCAAAAATCAGGCACATCCTGTCCCTAAAAGATGCAGAAAAACTAGTTCACGCATTTGTTACTTCTAGGCTGGATTATTGCAATTCCTTATTATCAGGCTGCCCTAACAAGTCTCTAAAGACTCTCCAGCTGGTCCAGAATGCAGCTGCACGTGTATTGACTCAAACTAGAAAAAGAGATCACATTTCTCCCATTTTAGCTTCACTACATTGGCTTCCTGTAAAATCTAGAATAGAATTTAAAATCCTTCTCCTAACTTACAAAGCCCTTAATGGTCAGGCACCATCATATCTTGAAGAGCTCATAATACCGTATTACCCCACTAGAACACTGCGCTCCCAGTATGCAGGCTTACTGGTGGTCCCTACAGTCTTTAAAAGTAGAATGGGAGGCAGAGCCTTCAGCTATCAGGCTCCTCTTCTATGGAACCATCTACCGGATTCAGTCCGGGGTGCAGACACCCTCTCTATGTTTAAGAGTAGGCTTAAAACTTTCCTTTTTGATAAAGCTTATAGTTAGGGCCGACCAGGCTCGCCTTGGATCAGCCCTTAGTTATGCTGCTATAGGCCTAGACTACTGGGGGACTTCCCATGATGCACTGAGCTCCTCTCTCCTCCTCCTCCTCTCCATCTGTATGCATTCATGTAACAGCAATGCATGTCACTAACTTTGCTTCTTCCCCGGAGTTTTTTGTGCTTTCTCATCTCACAGGAAAACCTGACTCCCGGGCCGAACCTTCGCGGTCCTTCACAGTCCTGATGGCATCCTTCCCTGTCTGTTGATGCTTGTGCTTGTTGTTGTTTGTTGTTGTCATTGTTTTTCTGCTGTCCCCCCTCCCCCTTCCCCTCTCTCTTTCTCTCTCTCAACCCAACCGGTCAAAGCAGATGGCCGCCCACCAAGAGCCGGGGTCTGCTTGAGGTTTCTACCCGTTAAAGGGGAGTTTTTCCTTACCGCTGTCGCCAAGTGCTTGCTCATGGGGGAACTGTTGGGTCTCTGTAAATTAAAGAGTACGGTCTTGACCTGCTCTATGTGAAAAGTGCCTTGAGATGACTTCTGTTGTGATATGGCGCTATATAAATAAAGATTGATTGATTGATTGATAATCTGTGTTTGGCCATGACACGTAAAATTTCGCTCCAAGGGACGACGTCCTCTCTAACCAATCAACAACCAGAATGCAATATTGACATCGAGTCGGTCTAATTACAGTTTCCAGATTTCATCTTCAATTCTCTCCACTGTAAGGCAGAGTAGCAGCAGTAGATAGCTCCTTGTGTTAGCCAACGCAACAGTTAGCTTGTTGTAGCAGCCTGAAGGACTCTTTATACATCCATGGAAGGACTGTTAAGGACTGTCGTTAAGCTAACAGGAGAAATTATCTGGACTGTGCAGCGCAGCAGCAGCAGGACGCTGACGGGAGGCTGGAGAGAGAAGCAACCGGAGAAACAACCAGGAGAGTTAGCTTGTTTGTCATTGTTGCTAATGATATCAGACTGGTTAACCAGCAGCCACAAAGTTCTGTTAACTAACAAAAAAGATGACCAACAGCTACAAATGGACGTTATGACATGAATACTTCATCTCCATGATAGAAAGAAGACATCAGATAACGTGAGTCAGATACAGCTTCTCTCTCTCTGTCTCTTTGGTCGCTAATTTCATCTCTGATGGTTAAATGTCTCTGTGTGGCTTTTTTGTGTTTTTTATCTCCTTAACAAGAATGCAGCAGAGATCATATAATGTGTTGTGGGTAATGTTAGTTTGCTTGTTGATGTTACAGTGAGCTGTCTGGACTCATTCATTGTTTTTAATTGAGTGGTTGTTCAGTCACCTGTTGATGTGATTAGTGAATGAGTGCAGGAGGTCTGGCTGCTGCTTCTGACAGTTTCTTTAGTTCCTTTTTAAGCTGAGCTGTATATTGAGTAATAAGCTTAAAGTAACTAGAATAACAAGTGTTAACTAGTGGTGTAACTGATCGTAGTTGATCCATGATCCGTACGTATCGCCCCCCACGGTTCAGCAGGCATATGAACTGCAGATTAATTGCAAAATTTAATGTCTCAGTTAAAGTAGACATTTTAGAGACAAAGTAAACAAACTGCTGTAAGTACAAGTCATAGACAGACAGTGTGCCGTTAACGCTAACAGGGATTTTGAAGAGCAACGATCAAACCAGCATGTAACAGGTCCGTTGTGACATTTGAGTTATGTTTATGTAATGGATTGGAAATGCCACATGTTAAATTTTGTATGTAAACAGACACCCCCTAATTTTTTGTTAATTATTTGAACTAATCTAACTCTGTTTATACAGTTTTGACATCAGGCTCTAATGCCACTGTGGATACCTGAAGGAGGTCACTCGTATCTGCTCTGCTCATGCGCAGCTCAATATTAAATGAGCATCGGCTAGAGCAAGACGCTAACTTTGGCTCTCTCCCTTATTAATCCACAGGTATGTTAAAACTTGCTTTTCTATGATTAGCTTTGTTTAATAACTAATGTAAATGCATTGGAAATTGTTCTGTGAAGTTGTGACATGGTTTAGAGATGTATTTGAAACGTATTTTTGTTGCTGTATGTTTCGTGGGCGCCGCCATTGATAATAGTTACCTCAGTGAATTTCGGTTTTCTACTATTTTGTCAGTGAAAGTTACAGACCTTTGCATGTGGTAACATATGAAAATGTGCTTAAAAGATTGTTTTAGAGTATAAGCCAGTCAGTCACGAGTTAACGGTAAATAGAGATGCTATATTCAAACCAGTTTCACTTCCGGTCGCTCGTTAACAAGGCAGAGTCGCGCCATTTTGTTAAGAGGTTAAGTGCAAGTGCAAAGGAGTGTTACGCTAATGTTGCAGAAAGGTTTTGTGTGTCATATCAGTGTAGGATGAGTGTAACTGTGGTCTATGTGTTAAAATAGGAGTGATTGTAGTAATGTCAGTAAAGTAAATGTGTGTTTTGGGTAATATAATTTTTGTGCTGTATATTATATTTTATACATATATATATATATATATATATATATATATATATATATCTTAGATTATATTTTATCCATATATTACATTATATTGTAGTTAAGCCTATTCTTATTCTTATTATTGAATTCCTGTGAAGTTATTTTTCTTTAGACAAAATGTTTTATATTGTTTATTGTGAATTTGGTTCCAACATTTATTTTATTTCTGTAACATGTTTTGTGTGAATGTGAAATATGAACCTTGTAGCTGTAGGTTTCAGGAAACTGACGTAACTGAGGAATATGTACAGTTTTATACTGTTGTGTCAATATTAAATGAGCATCGGCTAGAGCAAGACGCTAACTTTGGCTCTCTCCCTTATTAATCCACAGTCCACAGACCATGTTTTTATCGGCTACACAGTGCACCCTTATTATCATCAAGTTTTGATGATGTGGACAGAGGCTGTTTCATTCACTGTTTAAAAGAGGAAGGTTTCATGCCTCATATTGCAATAACTAAGCTTTAAATATTTTATATATTTTATTTTACTTTATTTCATTTAGACATTGGACATCTTAAATGTTGTTTTCATTTAAGACCATGGGCAAAAGTTCCTTGCTGTTTCTGGCTGTAAGTGTGTTACAGAATAAATGGAGAACGCTGATCCTAATAATGATCCGATCCGAGACTCAAATCCATGATACGATCCAAACCGTGAGTTTTGTGTTCATGTTAACACCCCTAGTGTTAATATATCAGCTTTGTAGACTATATTTTGTATGTCGTGCACATAGATAAGATTGTGTAAGTCATGTATTTGATACATGCATTAATACTTTCTGATGTGAACCTACACTTTTAGATCTGTGAATGTTTTTAGTGTTCAGTCTCTCTAGTATTCAGCACTGATCTGAACCTGTATCACATTATAAGCTTTGTGCTACTTAATATATTTCTGTACACTAAGAAAATACACAGGAAACACGTGTAAATCATGTGATATGTTGTCTGTTTTTGATGAGAACATAAATCTGTTGACGTAAAAGAACAATACTATAAATCTGAATTTCACTTTGTTCGTAAAATGACACATTTGATCCACTCCATGGCTAAAATAAGCTCTTCTTTGTTTAGAGACATTATGTATATGCTAGATGTCTTTAAAGAAGCAGCCTTTTCACCACTCAAGCTAATTGTTTTATTGGCATATGAAATTGCCCCCCCCCCCCCCTTGCTGCATGTGTGCACATGATGTTCACACGTTATGTGTATGTTTGCAAATTATGTACAATAATTCATTGTTCGAACAGCAGTGATTTGCATCTGACGCATCTAGGTCCAGGAAGTGGTACTCAAAAAACTGGTCCAGGGTTGGCAGGTCTGACTTTGTGATAAAAGCATGAAAATCAGCAATATTATATGTAGGCTATAGTTTTCCGTGCTGTACCATATCTAGTGCCGATTGAGCTGGACCTCATGGGGGGCTTGCCTATTTGTACTATCTGCTAGTTTTTCCTGGACTACACCTTGATAGTGACTCAAGATAAAACAAATCAACATTTACCATTTACCTAAGATCAATGAAAATTTGAATATATTTAAACTTAAATTCAATTCAACAGCCTTATCTGAGACATGGTTAGATCAAGAGAAAGGTATTGATTTCCATAATGATGGTTTTGAGCTTCTTTATATCAATAGAACCAACAACAGGGGAGGGGGTGTGGCCCAGTATGTGGACAGTGACTTGAAATGCAAACCAGTTGAATATATGACAACTGTAATTGATGATTTAATGCATAACCATGGAAACTGAAGCAAGAGGGATGAGGAATATACTTGTGTATACAGAACATCGGGGTCACATGTAGAAACATTTTAAGATAGTTTGAAAGAATTAATGAAAATAAAACGTCTGCAATCTGTGGAGATTTATTTAATATTGACCTCCTAAATGTATCTAAACATAAAACATCAGATTTTCTGGATGCATTATATAGAAGAGGGCTATACCTATTGATCACCAAGCCCAGTAGAAAAACCTCCATTTGTGCAACATTAAGCGACTATTTAACTGTGTTTGCAATATATGATTAATATGAAACATATGATAAATATATGACTTATCATTGTATGATAAACATTGTCCAACAACACCATGTTAACATAAACGTGGTTATAATAAAAAGCCTTGGATAAAAAATGGGCTTACAAACTTTATGCAAAAAGAAAAACAAACTTTAGAGAGATTTCATAGCAGCCAGGTGATAAAGAAGTTAAAGCAGGAGGAGGAATAATCCTGTTTGTGTGTCAGTGAGCATCTGGAGCATCTTAACAAGATTGTGGAGTAGCTCCTAAAGAAATGAGCCCAGAAGAGAGTAGAGATTAGGGTTGTGCCCCCCCCCCCCAAAAAACATGTCAAATACCAGCACGCATGTCTGTTACATCACTATCTCAGTCTCTCTCTTCTGCTCTGCTGTTACATCTATCAGCAGGTCTCAACGAGGGGAGTCACATCCACCTGCTACATGATGCACATTTCCTTGTTTGGACATCACTCCCGGAGTTGGGGGTGTTCCCCAGAGAAGTCGCTAAGGAGATGGGTGGATGAGGAGGGAGGAGTATCCTTGTGGAACATTTAAAATAGTGAAGATGCTCAAATTTTGGTTAATGGCAGGGGTACCAGGCAGGGTCGTTCTGACCCCACCAAGTATGAATGGATGAACCAGTTAAGTTAATGTTGCTCGTTCTGATAACTTTGGCTGCCGTCTGTTTGCTTTTGAGAGCTCTGAGTGGGCTAGGGAGAAGGATCCGCCACTCTTAACTGCGATCCAAGCGACGAGAAGCGATTAAGCCAACTGACCCTCCTAACCGACTGTGATAGGACAGGTCACCTGCTGTCATAGAAGGAAAGATGTGGTCTACATCTAGGGCTAGTGGAGTAGTTGCCAGGAGCAGGCAATTACTCAAGAGGAAGAAGGAGGAGAGCCCGGCTGGGACTCCTAAAAGAAAGAAGGTACCATCTGGAGCGAGAAGGGCTCTTTTCCCGGCTGGGAAAAGAGCAGGCATGATGTTCCTAAGCACGGAGAAGGGATGGAAACCCAAGCGGGCTAGCAAGGGTCTTCCATCGACAGTCATGGTGGGCCTCCGGGTGCCATGGCTAGTCCAACCGTGCAGGTTGTGCGCTGCCAGTCTGGGCTCGGTGAGGGCCGCCCAGACTCAGTTGAGAAAAGCACACAAACCAAGGGTGATTCTTTTCATCTGCGGCAAGTGTGCCGGTACTCACAAGACCCCACACCGAGCGACGTGCCACGCAGCGAAGTGTGGGGCAACCCAATCCGGAGCGGCTACCATCACGGGGTTTAGCCTGCAATACATGCCCTTTCTCCTCACAGAGGAGCCTCTCGGCCCATCAGAGGAGGAAACACCTGGGATTGTATGCCAGCAAGGCGAGCCAGCAAGGCGAGCGCGCGGAAGGCTAAGGCAACCGATAGTGGGTGGACCCAGGCCGAACTGGCAACCCTAGAGCGCGTACACAACGACCTCGGCGGAAAATCTGGGTTCCTCGAGGCAGCGGTTTCGGCCCTCCCCCACTACACGAAGGCCCAGATACAGCGAAAATGGAGGAGCCTCAGGAGGCTGAGGAGAAAAACTGTGGATAAGTCCCCCACAGCGGTTGCCTTAGGGAAGTTGCCGGACCTCACTGAGGAGCTGCCTCCCACAGCCCCGGTGGCCCTGGTCAAGGAGCACCTCGCAAAGACCTTGCAGGTGAACAGTGCTGATGGCGTGTCACCACTGACCTCCTCCTGCAAGGCAACCAACCGTTATCTGAGGAAAGTACTCGCGAGACTGCGGATTCGGGGCCACGCTCGAATCGTGAGTACGGGAAGGAAGACCTGGTCGGATCGTCAAAAACACCTCAAAATGAACAAGAGGCTCCGATACAAGAACTTGCAGACGCTGTATCGGAGCAACAGAAGCTCTGCTGCGAGGTTGGTGCTCGATGGCAGGGAACAAACGGTCTGCCGTATTGATCCCAGACTGGTCACTGAGACATACAAGGGGATATGGGAGAGGGACGACAGCTTCGTTAGCCTTGGTCAGTTCGCCTCCTTGCCAGAGGCGGACAACTTGTCCCTATGCCCTCCCATCTCACCGGCTGAGGCGCTACAGGCACTTCGGAAGATGGACCAGGCGAGTGCGCCTGGTCCTGATGGCGTTGGACACAACGTCCTACTTATGTGGGACAAAAAGGGCGAGAAGCTGGCGGACCTGTTCAACGCCATACTGTACAGTGGGCGGTTGCCGAGGTGCCTCAAACAGAGCCGAACCAACTTGATCCCCAAGTCTAGTGATCAGAGTAAAGCCGGCGACATTAACAACTGGCGCCCCATTACGATCGGCTCGGTAGTCTTGAGAGCGTTCTCAAGAGTCTTGACCATGAGACTGACCGAGGCTTGCGCCATCCACCCTCGTCAGCGGGGCTTCACAGAAGCGCCAGGCTGCTCCGAGAACCTGGCCATCCTCGACGGACTTATCCTGGTGAGTAAGTCCCAGAGGAAAACATTGGCTGTCGTGTTCATCGATCTGACCAAGGCATTCCACACTGTCTCCCACAAGCATATTGCCGAGGTGTTTGAGAGACGTGGAGTGGATGAGTTGATTAGAGGTCTCATCTAAGACTCCTACAGGAATTGCTTCTCGACAATAAAAACTGCTCAAGGCGACACCAGGAAGATCGGGATCAAGGTGGGTGTAAAACAAGGCAATCCAATGTCTCCTCTGCTCTTCAACCTGGCCCTCGACCCACTTCTCCACATGTTGGAGAAGCTGGGGGTGGGGTTTAGTGTTGAGGGCACCGCCATCACCGTTCGCGGACGACCTGGTGATTCTGAGTGACTCGTGGGAGGGTATGTCCAGGAACTTGGAAATCCTGGACAGGTTCTCGGACCTTACGCGCCTGAGGACCAATCCCACCAAGTGTCATGGATTCCTTATTGGGAGCAACGACCCAAGGCGATACACAGTCAACGACTGCGACGCTTGGTCACTCTCGGGAATGCCCATCCACATGGTGGGGGAGCAGGAATCGGCGAAGTGTCTGGGCGTCCAGATAAATCCCTGGAAAGGGATCCTGAAACCCCCACTTAGAGATACAATAAAAGACATGACGGACAAGATATCCAAGGCCCCCCTGAAACCATCTCAGAAGGTCGAGCTTTTGAGAACGTATGCTATCCCACGGACGGTGTACGTCGCGGACCACGGCTCGGCCTCCCAGACAGCGTTGGACGAGTGTGACAGGGACATTCGGACACAGGTGAAGAAATGGCTCCACCTGGAGCCGTTCACCACCGACGGGTTGCTGTACAGCAGATGTGTGGATGGAGGACTTGGTATCGTAAGATTAGCTGCGTGGTGTAAGTTGATCAAGCAGTGCGTGGGAACGGTCGTGTTCAAGAGCGACAAGATCTCCAACGGCTGGACCTGGGATCCCAAAAAGCACCGGCTTACACAATCGGAATTGATCATGGCACTGCAACTCCGTACTAACACACTCCCTACCCTTTCGCTGCTGTCGAGAGGACGGGGGCCCAAGGAGTCGCAACAGTGCCGGCTTTGCCAACAAGAAAAAGAGACCGTGCAGCATATTATTGGGAACTGTGCGGAGCTCAAGAGGAACCGCATGGCCAGCCACAACAAGGTGTGCGTGTTCCTCCAGAAGGAGGATGAAGGAGGGCTGGCACGTGATGAGGGAAAAGAATTTTTGGTAATGGCAGGGGTACCAGGTGGGGTCGTTCTGACTCCGCCCAAGCATGAATGGATGAACGAGTTAAGTTAATCTTGCTCGCTCTGATAACTTTGGCTGCTGTCCGTTTGCTTCTGAAAGCGTTCTGAGTGGGCCAGGGTGCAAGACCCGCCACTCTTGACTGCGATCTGAGCTATGACAAGCAATAAGCCAACTGACCCTTCTGACTGACTGTGATAGGACAGGTCGCCTGCTGTCATAGGAAGAAAGATGTGGTCAACCCCGAGGCGTGAACGTGTCCGTCGGCCGACGGCACGTGACGCTGGAGTAGGGGCGGCTCCTGGCAGTGCGGATATGGCGAGCGGAGTAGTAGTCCGGAGCAGACTACTACTCAGACGGAGGAAGGAGGAGAGCCCGGCTGGGACTCCAAAGAGAAAGAAGGTACCATCTGAAGCGAGAAGGGCTCTTTTCCTGACTGGGAAGTGAGCAGGAATGATCTTCCTCAGCACGGAGAGGGGATGGATTGATGGTTCTGCGCCGCTAATCTGGGCTCGGTGTTGGCCACCAAGACTCACCTAAGGAAAACACAAGCCAAGGGTGATTCTTTTCATCTGTGGTAAGTGTGGTAGTACTTTTAAGACCTCACACTGAGTGACGATGATGTGTGCAGCCATTTTCGTGATGAAAAGTCCCCCATCAACACATCTGCTGTACAGCAGGCCGTCGGTGGTGAAAGGCTCCAGATGGAGTCATTTCTTCACCTGTGTATGAATGTCCCTGTCACATTTGTCCAGCGCCGTTTGAGAGGCCGAGCCGTGGAAAGGCATACGTTCTCAAAAGCTTGACCTTCTGAGATGGTTTCAGGGGGGCCTTGGATATCTTGTCCTTTTATCATATCTTTTATTGTATCTCTTAGTGGGGGTTCCAGGATCCCTTTCCAGGGATTTATCTGGATGCCCAGATATTTTGCCGATTCCTGTTCCCCCACCATGTGGATAAGCATTCCCGCAAGTGACCGAGCATCACAGTCGTTGACCGTGTACCGTTTTGGGCCATTGCTCCCAATAAGGAAACCATGACACTTGGTGGGGTTGGTCCTCAGGCCTGTGAGATCTGAGAACCTATCCAGGATTTCCAAGTTCCTGGACATGCCATCCCACAAGTCACTCAGAAGCACCAGATCGTCGGCGAAAGCCAGTGAGGTGATGGAAGTGCCTTCAACACTGAACCCCACACCCAGCCTATCCAACGTGTGGAGAAGTGGATCCACTGCCAGGTTGAAGCGCAGCGGAGACATTGGAACGCCCTGTTTCACACCCACCCTGATCCCGATCTTTCTGGTGTCTCCTTGAGCAGTTTTTACTGTCAAGTAGTAATTCCTGTAGGAGTCCTTGATGAGACCTCTGATCAACTCATCCACACCATATCTCTCAAGCACCTCAGCAATATGCTTGTGGGAGACAGTGTCGAAGGCCTTGGTCAGATCAATGAACACTATGGCTAGCGTTTTTCTCTGGGACTTACTCAGCCTGAAAAGTCTGTCAAGAACGGCCAGGTTCTCAGAGCAGCCTGGCGTTTCGGTGAAGCCCTGCTGATGAGGGTGGATGGCACATGCCTCGGCTAGTCTCATGGTTAAGACTCTTGAGAACGCTCTCAAGACTACCGAGCCGATCAGGAGCCAGTTGTTGATATCACCGGCTTTACTCTGGTCACTAGACTTAGGGATCAGGGTCGTACGACTCTGCTTGAGGCACCTCAGCAAACGCCCGCTGTACATTATGGCGTTGAACAGATCGGCCAGCTTCTCGCCCTTCTTGTCCCACATGAGTAGGACATTACGTCCAACGCCATCAGGAGCAGGCGCACTCACCTGGTCCATCTTCTGTAATGCCTGCAGTGCCTCAGCAGGTGAGATAGGAGGGAATAGGGATGTGTTGTCCGCCTCCAGCAGAGAGGCGAACTGTCCGAGGCCCACGAAACAATCATCCCTTTCCCAGATCCCTCGCTACGTCTCAGTTACCAGTTTGAGATCAATACGGCAAACCGTTTGATCCCTGCCATCAAGCACCAGTCTCGCTGCGGAGCTTCCGTTGCTCCGATACAATGTCTGCAAGTTCTTCTATCGAAGTCTCTTGTTCGTCTTGAGGCGCTTTTGGTGATATGACAAAGTTTTCCTACCCGTACTCACGACACAAGTGTGGCACCTCCTCTGCAACTTCGCGAGTACCATCCTTAGATATCCATTAATTGCCCTGCAGGAGGAGGTCAGCGGTGACACGCCGTCAACACTGTGAGCCTGCAGGGTCTTGGTAAGATGCTCCTTGACCAGGGCCACTGGGGCCCTGGGGGGCAGCTCCTTTCGGAGGTCCGGCAACTTACCCAAGACGACGGCTGTGGGGGACTTAACCACAACTTTTCCCCTCAGCCTCCTGAGGTTCCTCCACTTCTGTTGTATCTGGGCCTTCGTATATTGGGAGAGGGCTGAAACCGCGGCCTCGAGGAACCCAGAATTCCCTCCGAGGTCATCGTGTATACGATCCAGGGTTGCCAGTTCAGCCTGTGTCCACCCACTGTCCTTTGCTGCCCTTGCCGTCTGCGCCCTCGCCTTGTTGACATACACACCCAGGTGCTTCCTCCCCTGATGGGCTGAGAGACCCCTCTGTGGGGAGAAAGTTTTAGGGCATGTATTGCAGGCGTACCCCGTTATACAACCCGCTCCGGATCGGGTTGCCCCACACTTCACTGTATTTTACAAAAACCGTGGAGGAAAATGTTGTGGAGATTGTACCATGGAACAAACATTTCAAGCTTCTTAAATGCCTTGTTGATCAGTCTAAACCCAAAATCTGAACATCTGATCATATTCAGCACAAACTTTGACTCAGTTTCACTAAAAGATTGAAAACAACACGTGTGTTGAGCCTTACTTTGCAGCACATATGCTGAAGGCTGCAGCACATATGCTGATGCACATATATATATGGAACCATGCTGCCATCTATTGACAAGAGTGAGTTACTGAATGCTTTGTAACCATGGATTTGTATTTTAAAGTCACCCAAGTGTTGAACTTGTGATCTATTAACCTCATGGCCATATTTTAACAGTTACATTTGATAAGCAGTTGTGTTGAAAGAATGTATTTCTGAAGTAGTGGGAATGTAAAGACATAATTTTTGAAGCATTTGATTTTAAGGTTTTCTTTCATTGTTAAACAATATTTACATTGAATGCATTTATGTTATGAAGCAAGGGTTATGTTTAACTCATATTTACATTTGTTTCTGAAAGCAATCAATCTAATCATCCTGCCTAACTTTATTTCTTTTCATCCTATTAAACTTTCTTTCAGTAGATGGTTTGATATGTGTAAATAGTTTAAAGAAACAGTAAAGAAGTTTATGTATGGTTCATAATAAGTCAATTCTTCTAATTACAAACATTAACCTTCATATTAATGCTTCGTGATGTTTAAGCATACATCCTTCATTGAATCAAGTTTCCCAATGGTTTTACAAATATGATACAAGCTGCAGGACTGTTATTACTCAGAAAATATCATGAAAGACTTGAACATTATGAACATAATGTTTACAGCTTTAATGTGAAATAATAGGCAAGAGTGACTTGAAGTGTGAGCTTTTGCATGTAAAACCTCAGAATTAGACTTCCCCAAAATTTCTCTATTCAGGAGACGCAGGCTGCAAACCATCAGGCACAGCTATCAATAATTTGGCACAAAACCCTTTAGTACAAACCCAAACCTGTTTTATCCTAACTTACATAAAGCCTCAAAGAGATTCCTCTTTGAGCTGGCCTCCAAGAACTTGAAAAAACTCTTAAAACATCTCCTTTATTTAATTTTTCATCTAAATATATCCATATTTAATCTTTCATTGCGACAAGTTTATTTGTTTTTGTTTTATTAGTAATATTAAGTCTCGTATTGCTACGTATAATAATTTGATTTTGAAGAAGACACATACAGTATTTTATTTTTAAGTAGATGCCACTGAAGATTTGAGCAGAGTCAGACTAAACTTTATTTGGTAGCACAGTCTGAATCCTCAAGGTTCCTCTGAGAGCAATACTGTAAACTGGAAGATAAGCCGGCCTAAAGACTCTTTCAGAGTGGCCTGAAACGGTTTGATTCTTTGTGCTTATGAAGACATACACACAGACCACAGCCTGATCCGGACTCTTTCACTGCAACACTGCTGGTGATGCTGCACCGACAACGCTGGACCTGCCAAGATGACACCACTACCACGATGAAACACCTCAACAGTGAGGCATAACATGGCTTTATGATCAAGGGTTGATGTTTGTTACATACCCCCCCCCCCCTGCTGGATGGGGTATGTATAGTCCTGCTACTGATCCTCTTGTTTGTGCTCTCTCTCCCAGGTGGCCTTAAGTGGATAATTGGGGGGAGAGCCTCTCTCATCTTCCCAGCCTGATCAACAGCAGCTTGTTTTGTGTGTTTGTGCAAAGAGGGAGGTGGAAGAAGAGTTAAAACAAAGAGAGAAAGAAAACAGGAAGATGGAAAAAGTGTGTTTTTAAGGTCTTTTGTTGTTTATGTTTTATTGTTTGTTTGTGTTTTACTGTTTTAGGGTCTTATTTTTTGACAGTTTTACTCTTGTGCAGCAGTTTGTGACCTTGCTCTGTGAAAGGTGCTACACTAAATAAACTTTACTTACTTACATGTTTATCAACATAACAGAAATCATCATATTTCAATAACATGAACCAAAATGCTATGAGTCGTGTATAAATATAAATCCTAGCGGACAAAGTTGAGCTGAAGCAGAAGCCAGAAGACAATATAATCCAGGTTTAGTTAACACAATGATGTATTTGAACTCTAATTCTAATATTCTAATGTGTTAACAAACCAAAGTAGTCAAAGTATATTTCTATGATTCACTCAGAACTTTGTTACAGAGGGTTTTAATTAAGATAAGCCACTAAAATCAATTTTATTGGTGCTTTGTCTACACAATATTACACCATGCAAATAGAACTGCAGTAAGTTACTTTACTTAATAATATATGTTCAGTTTCTTGTTGATACAACTTTAGTTGTTTATGTGTCGACTGAGTTACACCTCAGTTTTTCAGATTGTACTTTCTTGTGGTGGTGTTACCGTGGACTGTATTATATAAAGAGGTGTTTCTGATATTTTGTCCACCTCATAACTTCACAAATATGGTTATAAAAACACTGCATAATCTGATCTCATACAGCATAAATAACAAGTATAATTTTTTAAAATAATTTCCATACCAACATTATATAACATTCTACGCAGGTTCTATACTCTATAAATGAAGACAGTTTTATTTAAGAAATCAAATGTTTACTTACTGTAATTACTTTAATAACTTTACTTAATTGTGGTAAAATGTGACATGGTGGCCCAGGTCTACTCCTGCTGCTAACAGTGATCAGTGCCTGCAGCATTGAAAGGTGTCGCCGCTGCTGACAGAGGCGTCATTAGTCTGCACACTTTCACCAGTCTCAGGAGCCGCACTCTCAGGTGGCTGTGTGGTTGTTCTGGTGGAAGGTCTCGCCGTAACGTTGGCGTTAGGCAGCGGTGGAGGGACATCGGTCACCGCCATGTGACGACGCTGCAGCTCCTCAATCAGCCTTTCCATTAAAAAAAAGAAAACATCATTTAGACAATGTTAAAATACATTTCAGAGAGTAAAGAAGAAGTGATGTTTGAAAAAAGACTTCCACCAACCTGCTGAGTGGATCAGCATCATCCATAATTTGGCGAAGGAGCACGTAACTAAACACCCTGCCAGATGCCAGAAGTTCATGAACATCCCTCTTTGCCTTCTCCACCTCTGCTTCAATGGCCTCTGCTGTACTGTTCTTCATGCAGACCCTGCGCACATGTACTGAAAGGGTTTCCTGGGTTTTCATGCACACAGGACACAGCAGATAGTGCCTGTTGGGTTTACTGGAAACAGAAAAAGACATTCTTCACTTCATTTAAAGCTTACTCAGGGAGAAGTTCAGGAGCTTTCAGCAGATATGCTTCAAATCTTAGCTTGGGTAAATGACCCAATGATTTAATTTTCACCTGAATAGAGTCATTAGTCAGTCATTATGCAAAAGATGTGACCAGCCATGTTTAAAATATGTGAAACTATTATCATGACTTTTACAAACTGTTATTCTGTCTCTGGCTTGTTTACTCTGTTTTAACTTGATAAGAAAATAATGTTTTACTACATTCTGTTAAAAAAGGACTTCATAAGTGTTACATACTCCCCCCTACTGGATGGGACATGTATAACCTGATACTCTATTGACCATTGGTTTGTGCTCTCCCAGGTGGACCTGATTGGATGATTGAGGGGAGGACCTATAAAGAGGGAAGGAAGGTGGTTTGGACTCTCTCTTTTCCATTTTCCAGCCTGAGCAGCAGCAGTTTGGTTCTTGTGTTGGTTCTGCTATGTTTTAGCTTTGCCTTTGTTATTTCTTGGTTTGTGTCGGTGAGTCTTGAAGTCCTCTTTTTGTGGCTTTATTTCTGTTAGGTTTAGTTCTTATGTGGATTTAGGTTAGAGGGGGGAGCTCAGATCCTACAGCCCTTTGTGAGTTGGTCTGGGTGTCTCCTCTTCTTTTTGTTCTTGTTGGCCGGCTCACCAGCTTCTGTTATTTGGTTGTTGTTGTTAATAAATTGGTTTAATTAATGTGGAATATCCTGTCTTTTAATCATATTGGGCCTTCTGTGGGCGAGCTGTTTTCAGAGGGTCGTAACAATAAACATTATTGTACATACAAACTAACCTCTTAATTTGGTCCTTTAGTCTGGGAACCATTGGCAAATATGCTTAAAATCTCAGCTGGTAAGTGACCTTTTGAATTTAAAAAATTCTATTAAGAAGTTACTTTTTTAAGTAACTACATTGTGAACTATAAAATTGATCTTATCTTACCCCTGGGGAGACATTTTTCAGGAATGAAAAAATCTGGTAAAAAGAACAAAAGCAGGAGAAATCTTCAGTGAAGATGTGAACGCTTCTCTAGAAGACTGGATCTCTTAATGACCGATGAGCTTCTGTGGAGAGACTCAGAAGAAAGTGACTGGACATCTGGTGGCCTCATCTTATATGTCTGACAGTCCCGCCCACATTCCTGCATTAGCATTTGCATGCATGCACACCTGAGAGGGGGTGGACATAATACTCTGTGCTTGAAAATGTCAAAGTTAAATGTGTTTCTTTATTTTGATTACTCATAGTTTTGAAAAGAAAAACTTGATTTATCAAAGGTAAATGGTGACTAACTAAAGCTGAGTCTTTCAGCATATAAGGTGATCCCCCCCCCCTGCCACTTGGCAAGGAGGCCACTGTCAGCCGTTGGCAGCAGTAGGAGAACTTTCTGGCCCTCCTGGAAAACTCTCCATCTAGAAGCCGTGTCATACCTCTGCTTCTGTCGCTCCTGTGCTTGGCCCAGATTACCATTGGCCAGTTCTTGAAATTGGTCCAGTTTGTCTCTCATCTTCAGGACGTATGAGAGCTCACTGCTGTTGTGGCATGGGGCCCTCCCAGGCCTCCTTCAAGACATCCATTGGACCCCTCACTGAATGTCCATACAGCAGCTGAAAAGGTGAAAACCCAGTTGATGATTGTGGGACTTCTCTATACGCAAACAACAAGAACGGAAGCCACTGGTTCCAGTCTGACCCTGAATCATTCACAAATTTCCTCAGCATGGACTTAAGAGTCTTATTAAAGCGCTCAACGAGGCTGATCTGACCACAAGAGTGACACACTAAGAGGGCTTTGTTTCTAGGCTCAAATTTAGCTGAATTTGAGGGGAAGGAACTATGTCTTGTGTTTCTGGCTCTAAGGTCACTCCCACCAATAGGCTTACCCAAGGGTGTGGGGGGGGGGTATTTGGCTGGGAGGTACTCTTTTGATGGACGGCGGGCAGCCAGGAAAGCTTCAGCCAATTCTGCTGCTTCTTTGGAGGTCTTTGGGTTCCGTTCTTTAATCCAGGTGCGAAGCTCAGGATTCAGGACTTTGAGGAACTGCTCCATGATAATGGTATCTCCAATTTGTTCCTTTGTCTTTTCTTTGGGAGCCATCCACTTGTCATACAAGTCCTTAAGGCGGACCTGCAGCTCTCTAGGTGTCTCCTCTTCTGCCGGCACACTGGAACGGAACCTCACTCGATAGGTCTCTGCACTGATTTCAAACTTCTTCAAAACAGCACACTTTACTTTTGCATAATCCATGGTGTCATCAATGTCCATAGCTACATAAGCAGAACGGGCTCGACCGGTTAGCAGTGGAGCCAGGTGAAGAGCCCACTCTCCCTGAGGCCACTGACAGGCATGAGCAATTCTTTCAAAGGTGATTAAGTAATGTTCAATGTCCTCACCTTCACTGTATGGCTGCATTTTGGGGCTTTTCCAGCCAGGAAGCCTCACCAGACCGGAATGCTGTCCTCCATTAGCCAACTGTGTTAGATCAACCTCAGGCCTGCCTTGGATTGCTGGGATGTGAGGAGGCTCGGCTGTAAGCTCTACAGAGGGGGCGGATGGGGTTGCTGAATCTCCCATCAGCTGCTGACGATCCTGGCGGTCCTGTTGCACCTCATGTTGGAGCTGGGCAAACTGGTGCTGGATTCGCTTCCTCCTCTCCTCCTGTCGCTTGCGCTCCTGATCTATCCTGACATCGCTGTCAGCCTGCTGTTGCATCAGACATCGTAGAAGACTTGTCAGTTCAGCCATACTTTCTTTCTCCTGGGCTTGACCACCTGCTGCCCCCTGCTGGTCACAGACATCTTGAGACACTTCTGGAAGACACTCAGTTGCTTGAGGTTTCTTTTGTCTGGTTGACATTTTCTTCGCTGCCTCCTACTGGCCTGGATCCCACCACTGCCACCAAATGTGGTGTAGCCTGACCGGAGTGGCTGGTCACTTGGTAGGAGGCAGACACAGGAAACCTTATCCAGGTATCACAAGGTGGTTTATTTACAAGAAAAAGTGGCACCATGCTACACATGTAACAAAACAACAAAAAACAAAAAAACAACTAAATAGTTAACTTGGCCTAACTGATCAAAACTCAACTCATATCAACTGAACTTATATTAACTTATCATCATGTGCACACAGCTACACACTGATGTACTAACCCCCCGACAGCCAAAAAGCAACTGCTTAAATAGACCCTTCCATCAGCAGTCCATCAGAGTCAATCTGGGCTGTACCATTGCTGCAGGTGCATCCCATGTCTCTGCTAAAACAGGTCAGAGATAAAGTTATTCACTCTTACCAACCTCCATGGTGAAACACTTCATCATAGCTCACCACACAACACACTTCCAACCATACATACACTGATCAAAGTCACAGTAAATAACTCACTTAACATAATTAACTACCACCCCCGCCACATTATCCAACCCAGTGACATCACCAATGATGTCACCCAGTGTATAAATACAGGCCATTGTTGGGTGCCTCCTCCTTTTGTCTGTGGAGCACATGGTGAGTATGGTAAGTAACACAGAAAGAATAGAATTGAATTATCTTAACCCAATAAACAATAACTAAACTTAACAATACTTGTCGGTGTTTTACTTGAACCAAAAATGTTGCTGGTATGTGAACTGTAACCAGACATAATGCAAACCACAAACAAACCCGGGATAGTATGTGTCTGCAAGTTACAGATTGATCATAAACATGTGGCTAAACAAACAATTACCAAGCATGGTTAAATGTGTGAGCTATGTGGCATTGATGGTGAAAGTAGGGACAAATGGTGTATTCTCACCCACTTTGTCACATACAGTTATATGGGTACACTTTGTAAATATTTGTGCATTATATGATAACCTAAAGACTTTTCTTATTGTTAAAGTAGAAGCTCTGTACAGAAAACAATGAAGTGGAGGTGCTTTAACTGTCTCTGTGTGTATGAAACACAGTTATGACTGAAGTCAATTTTTGAATGAAAGACATAACATGGGGCTGTCTGAAACCTACCTCACAATCTGTGGGCCTCTGTTCAGCTGTCTGTGTGCCTCTAACACACATGTAAACTTCCACCATTCCCCCACAGGCTGGTGCAGCGGAGCAGGAGCCATGTCAGATGTTTAGCACCACCCGATGGTCACTGCCTAGATGACACACAGGCAACAATTTAGAAAGAAAAGTACAGCCTCTTGACATCTTATCAAGTTTGTATAAGCTACAATCATAGGTGGAAGAATGGTAAATGGACTGTACTTGTATAGCACCTTTCTAGTCTTCCAACCACTCAAAGTGCTTTTTACACTATGAATCACATTCACACACATTCACACGCTGAATGGGTACAGGGGCGACCATGCAAGGTCCCCACCTGCCCATCAGAGGAAGCTAACCATTCACACACATTCATACACTGATGGTTCAGCCATCAGGACCAATTTGGGGTTAAGTGTCTTGCCCAAGGACACATCGACATGTGGACTGGAGGAGCCGGGAATCGAACCGCCGATCTTCCGATTAGTGGACGACCCGCTCTACCTCCTGAACCACAGCCGATCTGAAGTAATCAGATCCTTTACTGCACTAAACGTAGTGATAGATCAAACACAATACCAACAGAAAAAGGGCATGTAAACTCCATCTACTCTAATAGATCAACTTAGAAAAGATCCCACAACATGACTTTGTGGTCACGTCATGTGATACCTGCGTGTGATACGTACAGCTCAGCTGACCATCAGACTGAACACTAGTGGGTTATTTCATGAGATATTATCATCAATGGAAGGAAAAACTTCAGGCACTGATGAATGGAGCAGGAACAAAAACACTAGGATTCAATTAAAAGCCTTTATTCAAAACACGGCTCCTTACAATAAAACATGATCTGTTTCAACTTTAAAGGTCCAAAAGACTGAACAAAAAACAAGCAAACATGAACATATGATTATGCAAGAATGTCAGTTTGTCAGAATGAGACTGAAGCACAGGGCTGTCTATAAAGCCAAGTGTCCAGTTAGCTCTCCTCACTGACATGTTAATGAGTCTTTAAAGTCTCAGTGTCTCGTCAGCGGTGGTTCAGAGGTTGTTGTTCTTTTCTTTTTGTGAAGAAGACTTTCTTGAGGAAAATAGCAGGACGAGTAAGTACTGATTCATTTTCACTAGTTGATCTTTTAATTTGTGTTTTCTGCTTGATTTGTGACATTTGTGACAAATTAAAATCTAAATTCAGTCCTCCAGAGAGATAATACTTTTTATTGCTGTGTTCATATCAGAGCGTGTGTTTCTGTATTTGGAGAAGTTTACCGATGCTATGGCTGTGCTAGGCTGGAAAGTCAATACTTGTTGCAAAGAAGATCATTTAAGCTTTAATTTGATGCTGAACATGTTTGATTTAAAGCAGGTTTAACAGAAATACAGGAGGATAGGTACAATTATAAATGTAGGTTGGCTGAGGGTCTTTTGAAAACAGCTAAATGTAAACGTCATTCAGCAGCGTGCTGCTAGACACCAGAAAGTCTCAAATGAACAATGTTGGAGTCGGATCATGTGAACCTGAAAGACCAGGTTAACTCTAGAGAACATATGGCTGCTAATAATAGATGAATGCAGAACTGTGTAACAATATACATTAAATACAAACAACAATACATAACTTAATTCAATCAATTAACATCAATACGTCAACAGTGAACAAATAAATACATGAAATAGAAATATTTACAAAGCTGTGTGAAAAAAGAAATGAAGACACAAGGAGAAATATATACTAACATAAACAAACAACACTGAGGAGTCTCAGTATAATATATAATTAATATTATTAATAATATACAATATAATTACTATATATAATGTTACAATTAAAATGGCGGGCTTATATCTTTACACAAAGAGATAATACTAATACTACTACTAATAATAATATAGATATAATTATACTATAGATAATGTGCAGACATGTATAGATAACAATGCTACTCATTGTCACTGGTGTCTCGGCTGGTGTTACTGGGGGAACAGCTGCTTGGTACTGGGCAGAAGATATTTTGCTGATGTGTACAACCTGATAGTTTGTTTGTTTGGTGGCTTTTAACAGGATTTAAAAAGGCAATTGTAGAGAAAAGATTGGCATTACTAAATGACTGGGCTGTTTCTGTGGAAAGCTAATTAGGGATATTGAAAAAAATATATATAAACATTAACAGCTGGTTAAAAAGTAACACAAATGATTTTATTATCAATTTTCAATGTTTTATCTGCTATAATGTATTATGTATGAATATAGCATCTTCCTAAATTGCATTATAATTAGTGTTATGATTTTAGTTCATTTTCAGTTGTTCCCTGTCTTGCTGCTTCAGACTGCGTTTTCCTGATTCACGTCCGCAGCGGGCCTACGGTGGCCGGCGTGAATGTGGGACTAGCCCCTCTCTCACAATCATGGATGTATAATAAGAGCTCTTATAATACATCTATGCTCACAATGCAATGTGTGTTGTACGTGGGAAGATATGAGTGTTCATGTGTTCAATGTAGATGTAGATGTGATGACATGTGGGGCAGACAGCCCGCCGCCCCGCAGCAGCGTCATTTGAAATATTTTAAATGACGCTGCAGTGCGGCTACAGCGCGAGCTTGAAATTTACAGTCGGCAACAGAGGGGAGACTTTCCTCCAACGCTAGCAAACTTGAATGAATTAAGTGGATTTCATAACCAAGCACAGGGTACAAAGCCTTTATTTGGAGGAGAAACTGGATTTAAAGCGCCTCGGAGCCCAGCAGCCACGGAGTACTGTCATCACTCAAACTGCTGGTTAAATTAACCGCGGGAGGAAAAACCGCCATGCTGCCCTTTTCTGAGCCGTCAGCTGGTAAGTGAAAGTATATTTTGGTGGTTCTGGTCCGTGCATTGGCCATATTGTTGTGCTGGATCGATTGATGTAGATGGTGACGAGTGTCAGTGTGTCCGTGCTTATCTACTGAGGTTGATGTCATAAAGTTGTTGTCACAGAATAGATTAGTATCCTTAAAAAGTTGTCTTTGCACTTCGTTGTAGTGTCGAGCTCTTTGCTGTTCGTTCATGGCCATGTAGGCTGATTTGTTCTGAGCTTGGCTGTGTCGGCTTATGACGATATAATATCGCATTATTAATGAATCAATATTTCAGAGAGGTTGTGCTTCAGTGATGCGTTCAGGCGCCTCGTTCCTGAACGCATCACTGTCGTGAGTCAACCAGCCAACTTCAGCTAATGCTTTCTAGAGATCGTGGCTTTTCCCAAACTGAATAAATACAACACATATAGACACAAAACTGCTTTGCTAGCTCAATCTCGTTCTAACTAAGATATTCGTTGAGAAAAATATTTTTTCCATGGACAGATTTAGCTACTACGTCCGCAAACTTCACATATATTTGTAAGCTAGTAGCGCCACAGCACCGGCACAGCTGATGGAGGATGCTGGAGTGGAAGCTGAGATAAACTCTCAACTGAAGGGAAAATGGTTAAGTTTAGCTGTGTGTGGGGGAGCCAGATAATGATGAAGAGTGAAGAAGGGTTCAGGTTTTTCTGTGTGTGTGTGTGTGTAACTCGTCTCAGTCTCAGAGTTCAATCCACCCAGTAAAGGGTCCGTTTTGTTTTCCCCACAACCCCTAATCAGTTCAGTTCAATCCACTTTCACAAACATTAACTCAAAACTCCACTCCGGGTTTTCACCGCAGATCCCCCACAAAACAAAACAAATCAAAGACACTAGCAAAGCCACACATAATATTTTTAGTGATAAGGCTTTTTTCATTTGAACACGGCTAGGTGTGCTGTTCTAAATGTCTAGTTGACCAATCAGATTGCTCGGTGGGAACTACGTGTTGTGTAATTCAGGCTTGTGACAGTGGTGATGTAACTTGTGTAATTTCTCTCTCTCTCTTCCTCTGTTTATGTGCACAGGACCTGCTAGAAGCCACTTTGTTGTTAAAAGTGTTTTGTGGAGCCATGCATGGACCCATAACATGTTAAAAACACATCAGTAGCAAGAGCAAGTACTGTAGTTTTCCTGGTATGTAGCCTATCTATTGAAGTAGTTGTTGCCCCACCAATCTTTTAAAAACACCACTGCTCATGCCAATGTGTTGCTCAGTTCTCAATCGTTGGTGATTCCACTGTCTGACAAACTCAAGGCAAGATTGCTGGATTCTTCCGAGATAAACATAATGTAATGCTCAGACTTGCACTTCATTATTTGAATCAAGAATTCCTACACTCTCCATGTATTGAAATAGTTGTCAGTAGAAGTCAGAGACAACTCTATTGCCATCCGCCCACAGCCTCTCAATCCGTTGATTATGAACACTTCTAGCAGCTATATAACTCTCCCGGTCCGCACCCCTGTTCTCAATCATAAACCTTGCCACATCTACATTTTCTCCCACTCTGTCCCCTCTGACTCTGAGTGGCAAACCAAACTGAGATACACCATTGCAGAAAAAAGAGAGAACAGTTGAAGCACGCTTGTTTGTGCAACGTTCCAAATAAACGACTGTAGCCATCAATGCATCCATGGAAAACAAATCTCCAGGCGATCAGTTTATGATTGGAGTCAATGTGCCTGTAATGAAAATGGAGAACAAGGTTAAAGTGACTACAGAACACATATACAACTGCACGGTTGGTCTTCATCTAGAGACTGATCAGCCTACTACGCTGTTTTATCTCTGTTGTATATAGTAATGGGTGTAGCCGTCTGTCCGTGTGTTAGCATTGTGGCCGGATTTGCACAAAGCTTTGTAGAAGGTTCATTGTAGGTCAACTGAGAATTGATTAAATTTCCACAATCATCCACCAAATGGGGGCGCTGTAACCCTGACCAATCACTAAAAGGCGTAACTTCCGAACGGATTTCACATAACACCACAAAACTTTGTAGAAAGGTTGGACATGGGCCGAGGAAGAACTGATCAACTTCCCACCTGGATTGTCCTTAAATGGATATTTCACTTTAGTAAAACTTGTCAAAATTCAGCAGTCTTACCTCTATCAAAGTGCATCTACAAGTAAGCTAGTGATCACTGCTGTCCTTGTTGTCTGCCCTCAACACCACCATTTCTCCCAGGTGTCAGGCTCCTCATTCACTTCCATTCATTTTAGGGACCTAGTCTAAATATTATACTGGTGGTGTTGAAAACAGATAACGGGGACAGCAATGGTCACAAACTTACTTGTAGATTGCTTTAGATGTGGGTAAGACTACTGAATTTTGGTGGAGGTGGAGTGGGGGACAGAGGAGGACGGGTGCCTGCTGTCCTCTGCATCTCTTACATTGGACTTAATGTATTTCATTTTTTTTCATGCTAATCAGTCTCTAATCAGTTATGTGACTTTCTACATAACAATAGTTTATTTGAGGATTTTCAGTCAGGATTTAGAGCGCATCATAGCACAGAAACAGCACTGGTGAAAGTCACTAATGACCTCCTGACTGCATCGGACAAAGGATTTGTCTCTATACTTGTCCTGTTAGATCTTAGTGCTGCATTTGACACAATTGACCATCAAATCCTTTTGCAGAGACTGGAACATTTAATTGGCATTAAAGGAACTGCATTAAGCTGGTTTAAGTCTTATTTATCAGACCGATTTCAGTTTGTACATGTTAATGATGAATCCTCCATGAAGGCAAAAGTTAGACACGGAGTTCCACAAGGTTCTGTACTTGGACCAATTCTATTCACCTTATATATGCTTCCTTTAGGTAATATTATTAGGAAACACTCCATAAATTTTCATTGTTACGCAGACGATACCCAATTATATTTATCAATGAAGCCAGATGAACCCAATCAGTTAAACAAACTCCAAACATGCCTTAACGACATAAAGACCTGGATGACCTGCAATTTTCTACTACTAAATTCAGATAAAACTGAAGTTATTGTGCTTGGCCCTAAACACCTTAGGAACACATTATCTAATGATAAAGCTGCTCTGGATGGCATTCCCCTGGCCTCCAGCACCACCGTAAGGAATCTGGGAGTTATCTTTGATCAGGATATGTCCTTTAACTCCCACATAAATCAAATTTCAAGGACTGCCTTTTTTCACTTACGTAATATCTCAAAAATCAGGCACATCCTGTCCCTAAAAGATGCAGAAAAACTAGTTCACGCATTTGTTACTTCTAGGCTGGATTATTGCAATTCCTTATTATCAGGCTGCCCTAACAAGTCTCTAAAGACTCTCCAGCTGGTCCAGAATGCAGCTGCACGTGTATTGACTCAAACTAGAAAAAGAGATCACATTTCTCCCATTTTAGCTTCACTACATTGGCTTCCTGTAAAATCTAGAATAGAATTTAAAATCCTTCTCCTAACTTACAAAGCCCTTAATGGTCAGGCACCATCATATCTTGAAGAGCTCATAATACCGTATTACCCCACTAGAACACTGCGCTCCCAGTATGCAGGCTTACTGGTGGTCCCTACAGTCTTTAAAAGTAGAATGGGAGGCAGAGCCTTCAGCTATCAGGCTCCTCTTCTATGGAACCATCTACCGGATTCAGTCCGGGGTGCAGACACCCTCTCTATGTTTAAGAGTAGGCTTAAAACTTTCCTTTTTGATAAAGCTTATAGTTAGGGCCGACCAGGCTCGCCTTGGATCAGCCCTTAGTTATGCTGCTATAGGCCTAGACTACTGGGGGACTTCCCATGATGCACTGAGCTCCTCTCTCCTCCTCCTCCTCTCCATCTGTATGCATTCATGTAACAGCAATGCATGTCACTAACTTTGCTTCTTCCCCGGAGTTTTTTGTGCTTTCTCATCTCACAGGAAAACCTGACTCCCGGGCCGAACCTTCGCGGTCCTTCACAGTCCTGATGGCATCCTTCCCTGTCTGTTGATGCTTGTGCTTGTTGTTGTTTGTTGTTGTCATTGTTTTTCTGCTGTCCCCCCTCCCCCTTCCCCTCTCTCTTTCTCTCTCTCAACCCAACCGGTCAAAGCAGATGGCCGCCCACCAAGAGCCGGGGTCTGCTTGAGGTTTCTACCCGTTAAAGGGGAGTTTTTCCTTACCGCTGTCGCCAAGTGCTTGCTCATGGGGGAACTGTTGGGTCTCTGTAAATTAAAGAGTACGGTCTTGACCTGCTCTATGTGAAAAGTGCCTTGAGATGACTTCTGTTGTGATATGGCGCTATATAAATAAAGATTGATTGATTGATTGATAATCTGTGTTTGGCCATGACACGTAAAATTTCGCTCCAAGGGACGACGTCCTCTCTAACCAATCAACAACCAGAATGCAATATTGACATCGAGTCGGTCTAATTACAGTTTCCAGATTTCATCTTCAATTCTCTCCACTGTAAGGCAGAGTAGCAGCAGTAGATAGCTCCTTGTGTTAGCCAACGCAACAGTTAGCTTGTTGTAGCAGCCTGAAGGACTCTTTATACATCCATGGAAGGACTGTTAAGGACTGTCGTTAAGCTAACAGGAGAAATTATCTGGACTGTGCAGCGCAGCAGCAGCAGGACGCTGACGGGAGGCTGGAGAGAGAAGCAACCGGAGAAACAACCAGGAGAGTTAGCTTGTTTGTCATTGTTGCTAATGATATCAGACTGGTTAACCAGCAGCCACAAAGTTCTGTTAACTAACAAAAAAGATGACCAACAGCTACAAATGGACGTTATGACATGAATACTTCATCTCCATGATAGAAAGAAGACATCAGATAACGTGAGTCAGATACAGCTTCTCTCTCTCTGTCTCTTTGGTCGCTAATTTCATCTCTGATGGTTAAATGTCTCTGTGTGGCTTTTTTGTGTTTTTTATCTCCTTAACAAGAATGCAGCAGAGATCATATAATGTGTTGTGGGTAATGTTAGTTTGCTTGTTGATGTTACAGTGAGCTGTCTGGACTCATTCATTGTTTTTAATTGAGTGGTTGTTCAGTCACCTGTTGATGTGATTAGTGAATGAGTGCAGGAGGTCTGGCTGCTGCTTCTGACAGTTTCTTTAGTTCCTTTTTAAGCTGAGCTGTATATTGAGTAATAAGCTTAAAGTAACTAGAATAACAAGTGTTAACTAGTGGTGTAACTGATCGTAGTTGATCCATGATCCGTACGTATCGCCCCCCACGGTTCAGCAGGCATATGAACTGCAGATTAATTGCAAAATTTAATGTCTCAGTTAAAGTAGACATTTTAGAGACAAAGTAAACAAACTGCTGTAAGTACAAGTCATAGACAGACAGTGTGCCGTTAACGCTAACAGGGATTTTGAAGAGCAACGATCAAACCAGCATGTAACAGGTCCGTTGTGACATTTGAGTTATGTTTATGTAATGGATTGGAAATGCCACATGTTAAATTTTGTATGTAAACAGACACCCCCTAATTTTTTGTTAATTATTTGAACTAATCTAACTCTGTTTATACAGTTTTGACATCAGGCTCTAATGCCACTGTGGATACCTGAAGGAGGTCACTCGTATCTGCTCTGCTCATGCGCAGCTCAATATTAAATGAGCATCGGCTAGAGCAAGACGCTAACTTTGGCTCTCTCCCTTATTAATCCACAGGTATGTTAAAACTTGCTTTTCTATGATTAGCTTTGTTTAATAACTAATGTAAATGCATTGGAAATTGTTCTGTGAAGTTGTGACATGGTTTAGAGATGTATTTGAAACGTATTTTTGTTGCTGTATGTTTCGTGGGCGCCGCCATTGATAATAGTTACCTCAGTGAATTTCGGTTTTCTACTATTTTGTCAGTGAAAGTTACAGACCTTTGCATGTGGTAACATATGAAAATGTGCTTAAAAGATTGTTTTAGAGTATAAGCCAGTCAGTCACGAGTTAACGGTAAATAGAGATGCTATATTCAAACCAGTTTCACTTCCGGTCGCTCGTTAACAAGGCAGAGTCGCGCCATTTTGTTAAGAGGTTAAGTGCAAGTGCAAAGGAGTGTTACGCTAATGTTGCAGAAAGGTTTTGTGTGTCATATCAGTGTAGGATGAGTGTAACTGTGGTCTATGTGTTAAAATAGGAGTGATTGTAGTAATGTCAGTAAAGTAAATGTGTGTTTTGGGTAATATAATTTTTGTGCTGTATATTATATTTTATACATATATATATATATATATATATATATATATCTTAGATTATATTTTATCCATATATTACATTATATTGTAGTTAAGCCTATTCTTATTCTTATTATTGAATTCCTGTGAAGTTATTTTTCTTTAGACAAAATGTTTTATATTGTTTATTGTGAATTTGGTTTCAACATTTATTTTATTTCTGTAACATGTTTTGTGTGAATGTGAAATATGAACCTTGTAGCTGTAGGTTTCAGGAAACTAACGTAACTGAGAAATATGTACAGTTTTATACTGTTGTGTCAATATTAAATGAGCATCGGCTAGAGCAAGACGCTAACTTTGGCTCTCTCCCTTATTAATCCACAGTCCACAGACCATGTTTTTATCGGCTACACAGTGCACCCTTATTATCATCAAGTTTTGATGATGTGGACAGAGGCTGTTTCATTCACTGTTTAAAAGAGGAAGGTTTCATGCCTCATATTGCAATAACTAAGCTTTAAATATTTTATATATTTTATTTTACTTTATTTCATTTAGACATTGGACATCTTAAATGTTGTTTTCATTTAAGACCATGGGCAAAAGTTCCTTGCTGTTTCTGGCTGTCAGTGTGTTACAGAATAAATGGAGAACGCTGATCCTAATAATGATCCGATCCGAGACTCAAATCCATGATACGATCCAAACCGTGAGTTTTGTGTTCATGTTAACACCCCTAGTGTTAATATATCAGCTTTGTAGACTATATTTTGTATGTCGTGCACATAGATAAGATTGTGTAAGTCATGTATTTGATACATGCATTAATACTTTCTGATGTGAACCTACACTTTTAGATCTGTGAATGTTTTTAGTGTTCAGTCTCTCTAGTATTCAGCACTGATCTGAACCTGTATCACATTATAAGCTTTGTGCTACTTAATATATTTCTGTACACTAAGAAAATACACAGGAAACACGTGTAAATCATGTGATATGTTGTCTGTTTTTGATGAGAACATAAATCTGTTGACGTAAAAGAACAATACTATAAATCTGAATTTCACTTTGTTCGTAAAATGACACATTTGATCCACTCCATGGCTAAAATAAGCTCTTCTTTGTTTAGAGACATTATGTATATGCTAGATGTCTTTAAAGAAGCAGCCTTTTCACCACTCAAGCTAATTGTTTTATTGGCATATGAAATTGCCCCCCCCCCCCCTTGCTGCATGTGTGCACATGATGTTCACACGTTATGTGTATGTTTGCAAATTATGTACAATAATTCATTGTTCGAACAGCAGTGATTTGCATCTGACGCATCTAGGTCCAGGAAGTGGTACTCAAAAAACTGGTCCAGGGTTGGCAGGTCTGACTTTGTGATAAAAGCATGAAAATCAGCAATATTATATGTAGGCTATAGTTTTCCGTGCTGTACCATATCTAGTGCCGATTGAGCTGGACCTCATGGGGGGCTTGCCTATTTGTACTATCTGCTAGTTTTTCCTGGACTACACCTTGATAGTGACTCAAGATAAAACAAATCAACATTTACCATTTACCTAAGATCAATGAAAATTTGAATATATTTAAACTTAAATTCAATTCAACAGCCTTATCTGAGACATGGTTAGATCAAGAGAAAGGTATTGATTTCCATAATGATGGTTTTGAGCTTCTTTATATCAATAGAACCAACAACAGGGGAGGGGGTGTGGCCCAGTATGTGGACAGTGACTTGAAATGCAAACCAGTTGAATATATGACAACTGTAATTGATGATTTAATGCATAACCATGGAAACTGAAGCAAGAGGGATGAGGAATATACTTGTGTATACAGAACATCGGGGTCACATGTAGAAACATTTTAAGATAGTTTGAAAGAATTAATGAAAATAAAACGTCTGCAATCTGTGGAGATTTATTTAATATTGACCTCCTAAATGTATCTAAACATAAAACATCAGATTTTCTGGATGCATTATATAGAAGAGGGCTATACCTATTGATCACCAAGCCCAGTAGAAAAACCTCCATTTGTGCAACATTAAGCGACTATTTAACTGTGTTTGCAATATATGATTAATATGAAACATATGATAAATATATGACTTATCATTGTATGATAAACATTGTCCAACAACACCATGTTAACATAAACGTGGTTATAATAAAAAGCCTTGGATAAAAAATGGGCTTACAAACTTTATGCAAAAAGAAAAACAAACTTTAGAGAGATTTCATAGCAGCCAGGTGATAAAGAAGTTAAAGCAGGAGGAGGAATAATCCTGTTTGTGTGTCAGTGAGCATCTGGAGCATCTTAACAAGATTGTGGAGTAGCTCCTAAAGAAATGAGCCCAGAAGAGAGTAGAGATTAGGGTTGTGCCCCCCCCCCCCAAAAAACATGTCAAATACCAGCACGCATGTCTGTTACATCACTATCTCAGTCTCTCTCTTCTGCTCTGCTGTTACATCTATCAGCAGGTCTCAACGAGGGGAGTCACATCCACCTGCTACATGATGCACATTTCCTTGTTTGGACATCACTCCCGGAGTTGGGGGTGTTCCCCAGAGAAGTCGCTAAGGAGATGGGTGGATGAGGAGGGAGGAGTATCCTTGTGGAACATTTAAAATAGTGAAGATGCTCAAATTTTGGTTAATGGCAGGGGTACCAGGCAGGGTCGTTCTGACCCCACCAAGTATGAATGGATGAACCAGTTAAGTTAATGTTGCTCGTTCTGATAACTTTGGCTGCCGTCTGTTTGCTTTTGAGAGCTCTGAGTGGGCTAGGGAGAAGGATCCGCCACTCTTAACTGCGATCCAAGCGACGAGAAGCGATTAAGCCAACTGACCCTCCTAACCGACTGTGATAGGACAGGTCACCTGCTGTCATAGAAGGAAAGATGTGGTCTACATCTAGGGCTAGTGGAGTAGTTGCCAGGAGCAGGCAATTACTCAAGAGGAAGAAGGAGGAGAGCCCGGCTGGGACTCCTAAAAGAAAGAAGGTACCATCTGGAGCGAGAAGGGCTCTTTTCCCGGCTGGGAAAAGAGCAGGCATGATGTTCCTAAGCACGGAGAAGGGATGGAAACCCAAGCGGGCTAGCAAGGGTCTTCCATCGACAGTCATGGTGGGCCTCCGGGTGCCATGGCTAGTCCAACCGTGCAGGCTGTGCGCCGCCAGTCTAGGCTCGGTGAGGGCCGCCCAGACTCAGTTGAGAAAAGCACACAAACCAAGGGTGATTCTTTTCATCTGCGGCAAGTGTGCCGGTACTCACAAGACCCCACACCGAGCGACGTGCCACGCAGCGAAGTGTGGGGCAACCCAATCCGGAGCGGCTACCATCACGGGGTTTAGCCTGCAATACATGCCCTTTCTCCTCACAGAGGAGCCTCTCGGCCCATCAGAGGAGGAAACACCTGGGATTGTATGCCAGCAAGGCGAGCCAGCAAGGCGAGCGCGCGGAAGGCTAAGGCAACCGATAGTGGGTGGACCCAGGCCGAACTGGCAACCCTAGAGCGCGTACACAACGACCTCGGCGGAAAATCTGGGTTCCTCGAGGCAGCGGTTTCGGCCCTCCCCCACTACACGAAGGCCCAGATACAGCGAAAATGGAGGAGCCTCAGGAGGCTGAGGAGAAAAACTGTGGATAAGTCCCCCACAGCGGTTGCCTTAGGGAAGTTGCCGGACCTCACTGAGGAGCTGCCTCCCACAGCCCCGGTGGCCCTGGTCAAGGAGCACCTCGCAAAGACCTTGCAGGTGAACAGTGCTGATGGCGTGTCACCACTGACCTCCTCCTGCAAGGCAACCAACCGTTATCTGAGGAAAGTACTCGCGAGACTGCGGATTCGGGGCCACGCTCGAATCGTGAGTACGGGAAGGAAGACCTGGTCGGATCGTCAAAAACACCTCAAAATGAACAAGAGGCTTCGATACAAGAACTTGCAGACGCTGTATCGGAGCAACAGAAGCTCTGCTGCGAGGTTGGTGCTCGATGGCAGGGAACAAACGGTCTGCCGTATTGATCCCAGACTGGTCACTGAGACATACAAGGGGATATGGGAGAGGGACGACAGCTTCGTTAGCCTTGGTCAGTTCGCCTCCTTGCCAGAGGCGGACAACTTGTCCCTATGCCCTCCCATCTCACCGGCTGAGGCGCTACAGGCACTTCGGAAGATGGACCAGGCGAGTGCGCCTGGTCCTGATGGCGTTGGACACAACGTCCTACTTATGTGGGACAAAAAGGGCGAGAAGCTGGCGGACCTGTTCAACGCCATACTGTACAGTGGGCGGTTGCCGAGGTGCCTCAAACAGAGCCGAACCAACTTGATCCCCAAGTCTAGTGATCAGAGTAAAGCCGGCGACATTAACAACTGGCGCCCCATTACGATCGGCTCGGTAGTCTTGAGAGCGTTCTCAAGAGTCTTGACCATGAGACTGACCGAGGCTTGCGCCATCCACCCTCGTCAGCGGGGCTTCACAGAAGCGCCAGGCTGCTCCGAGAACCTGGCCATCCTCGACGGACTTATCCTGGTGAGTAAGTCCCAGAGGAAAACATTGGCTGTCGTGTTCATCGATCTGACCAAGGCATTCCACACTGTCTCCCACAAGCATATTGCCGAGGTGTTTGAGAGACGTGGAGTGGATGAGTTGATTAGAGGTCTCATCTAAGACTCCTACAGGAATTGCTTCTCGACAATAAAAACTGCTCAAGGCGACACCAGGAAGATCGGGATCAAGGTGGGTGTAAAACAAGGCAATCCAATGTCTCCTCTGCTCTTCAACCTGGCCCTCGACCCACTTCTCCACATGTTGGAGAAGCTGGGGGTGGGGTTTAGTGTTGAGGGCACCGCCATCACCGTTCGCGGACGACCTGGTGATTCTGAGTGACTCGTGGGAGGGTATGTCCAGGAACTTGGAAATCCTGGACAGGTTCTCGGACCTTACGCGCCTGAGGACCAATCCCACCAAGTGTCATGGATTCCTTATTGGGAGCAACGACCCAAGGCGATACACAGTCAACGACTGCGACGCTTGGTCACTCTCGGGAATGCCCATCCACATGGTGGGGGAGCAGGAATCGGCGAAGTGTCTGGGCGTCCAGATAAATCCCTGGAAAGGGATCCTGAAACCCCCACTTAGAGATACAATAAAAGACATGACGGACAAGATATCCAAGGCCCCCCTGAAACCATCTCAGAAGGTCGAGCTTTTGAGAACGTATGCTATCCCACGGACGGTGTACGTCGCGGACCACGGCTCGGCCTCCCAGACAGCGTTGGACGAGTGTGACAGGGACATTCGGACACAGGTGAAGAAATGGCTCCACCTGGAGCCGTTCACCACCGACGGGTTGCTGTACAGCAGATGTGTGGATGGAGGACTTGGTATCGTAAGATTAGCTGCGTGGTGTAAGTTGATCAAGCAGTGCGTGGGAACGGTCGTGTTCAAGAGCGACAAGATCTCCAACGGCTGGACCTGGGATCCCAAAAAGCACCGGCTTACACAATCGGAATTGATCATGGCACTGCAACTCCGTACTAACACACTCCCTACCCTTTCGCTGCTGTCGAGAGGAAGGGGGCCCAAGGAGTCGCAACAGTGCAGACTTTGTCAACAAGAGAAGGAGACCGTGCAGCATATTATCGGGAACTGTGCGGAGCTCAAGAGGAACCGCATGGCCAGCCACAACAAGGTGTGCGTGTTCCTCCAGAAGGAGGATGAAGGAGGGCTGGCACGTGATGAGGGAAAAGAATTTTTGGTAATGGCAGGGGTACCAGGTGGGGTCGTTCTGACTCCGCCCAAGCATGAATGGATGAACGAGTTAAGTTAATCTTGCTCGCTCTGATAACTTTGGCTGCTGTCCGTTTGCTTCTGAAAGCGTTCTGAGTGGGCCAGGGTGCAAGACCCGCCACTCTTGACTGCGATCTGAGCTATGACAAGCAATAAGCCAACTGACCCTTCTGACTGACTGTGATAGGACAGGTCGCCTGCTGTCATAGGAAGAAAGATGTGGTCAACCCCGAGGCGTGAACGTGTCCGTCGGCCGACGGCACGTGACGCTGGAGTAGGGGCGGCTCCTGGCAGTGCGGATATGGCGAGCGGAGTAGTAGTCCGGAGCAGACTACTACTCAGACGGAGGAAGGAGGAGAGCCCGGCTGGGACTCCAAAGAGAAAGAAGGTACCATCTGAAGCGAGAAGGGCTCTTTTCCTGACTGGGAAGTGAGCAGGAATGATCTTCCTCAGCACGGAGAGGGGATGGATTGATGGTTCTGCGCCGCTAATCTGGGCTCGGTGTTGGCCACCAAGACTCACCTAAGGAAAACACAAGCCAAGGGTGATTCTTTTCATCTGTGGTAAGTGTGGTAGTACTTTTAAGACCTCACACTGAGTGACGATGATGTGTGCAGCCATTTTCGTGATGAAAAGTCCCCCATCAACACATCTGCTGTACAGCAGGCCGTCGGTGGTGAAAGGCTCCAGATGGAGTCATTTCTTCACCTGTGTATGAATGTCCCTGTCACATTTGTCCAGCGCCGTTTGAGAGGCCGAGCCGTGGAAAGGCATACGTTCTCAAAAGCTTGACCTTCTGAGATGGTTTCAGGGGGGCCTTGGATATCTTGTCCTTTTATCATATCTTTTATTGTATCTCTTAGTGGGGGTTCCAGGATCCCTTTCCAGGGATTTATCTGGATGCCCAGATATTTTGCCGATTCCTGTTCCCCCACCATGTGGATAAGCATTCCCGCAAGTGACCGAGCATCACAGTCGTTGACCGTGTACCGTTTTGGGCCATTGCTCCCAATAAGGAAACCATGACACTTGGTGGGGTTGGTCCTCAGGCCTGTGAGATCTGAGAACCTATCCAGGATTTCCAAGTTCCTGGACATGCCATCCCACAAGTCACTCAGAAGCACCAGATCGTCGGCGAAAGCCAGTGAGGTGATGGAAGTGCCTTCAACACTGAACCCCACACCCAGCCTATCCAACGTGTGGAGAAGTGGATCCACTGCCAGGTTGAAGCGCAGCGGAGACATTGGAACGCCCTGTTTCACACCCACCCTGATCCCGATCTTTCTGGTGTCTCCTTGAGCAGTTTTTACTGTCAAGTAGTAATTCCTGTAGGAGTCCTTGATGAGACCTCTGATCAACTCATCCACACCACATCTCTCAAGCACCTCAGCAATATGCTTGTGGGAGACAGTGTCGAAGGCCTTGGTCAGATCAATGAACACTATGGCTAGCGTTTTTCTCTGGGACTTACTCAGCCTGAAAAGTCTGTCAAGAACGGCCAGGTTCTCAGAGCAGCCTGGCGTTTCGGTGAAGCCCTGCTGATGAGGGTGGATGGCACATGCCTCGGCTAGTCTCATGGTTAAGACTCTTGAGAACGCTCTCAAGACTACCGAGCCGATCAGGAGCCAGTTGTTGATATCACCGGCTTTACTCTGGTCACTAGACTTAGGGATCAGGGTCGTACGACTCTGCTTGAGGCACCTCAGCAAACGCCCGCTGTACATTATGGCGTTGAACAGATCGGCCAGCTTCTCGCCCTTCTTGTCCCACATGAGTAGGACATTACGTCCAACGCCATCAGGAGCAGGCGCACTCACCTGGTCCATCTTCTGTAATGCCTGCAGTGCCTCAGCAGGTGAGATAGGAGGGAATAGGGATGTGTTGTCCGCCTCCAGCAGAGAGGCGAACTGTCCGAGGCCCACGAAACAATCATCCCTTTCCCAGATCCCTCGCTACGTCTCAGTTACCAGTTTGAGATCAATACGGCAAACCGTTTGATCCCTGCCATCAAGCACCAGTCTCGCTGCGGAGCTTCCGTTGCTCCGATACAATGTCTGCAAGTTCTTCTATCGAAGTCTCTTGTTCGTCTTGAGGCGCTTTTGGTGATATGACAAAGTTTTCCTACCCGTACTCACGACACAAGTGTGGCACCTCCTCTGCAACTTCGCGAGTACCATCCTTAGATATCCATTAATTGCCCTGCAGGAGGAGGTCAGCGGTGACACGCCGTCAACACTGTGAGCCTGCAGGGTCTTGGTAAGATGCTCCTTGACCAGGGCCACTGGGGCCCTGGGGGGCAGCTCCTTTCGGAGGTCCGGCAACTTACCCAAGACGACGGCTGTGGGGGACTTAACCACAACTTTTCCCCTCAGCCTCCTGAGGTTCCTCCACTTCTGTTGTATCTGGGCCTTCGTATATTGGGAGAGGGCTGAAACCGCGGCCTCGAGGAACCCAGAATTCCCTCCGAGGTCATCGTGTATACGATCCAGGGTTGCCAGTTCAGCCTGTGTCCACCCACTGTCCTTTGCTGCCCTTGCCGTCTGCGCCCTCGCCTTGTTGACATACACACCCAGGTGCTTCCTCCCCTGATGGGCTGAGAGACCCCTCTGTGGGGAGAAAGTTTTAGGGCATGTATTGCAGGCGTACCCCGTTATACAACCCGCTCCGGATCGGGTTGCCCCACACTTCACTGTATTTTACAAAAACCGTGGAGGAAAATGTTGTGGAGATTGTACCATGGAACAAACATTTCAAGCTTCTTAAATGCCTTGTTGATCAGTCTAAACCCAAAATCTGAACATCTGATCATATTCAGCACAAACTTTGACTCAGTTTCACTAAAAGATTGAAAACAACACGTGTGTTGAGCCTTACTTTGCAGCACATATGCTGAAGGCTGCAGCACATATGCTGATGCACATATATATATGGAACCATGCTGCCATCTATTGACAAGAGTGAGTTACTGAATGCTTTGTAACCATGGATTTGTATTTTAAAGTCACCCAAGTGTTGAACTTGTGATCTATTAACCTCATGGCCATATTTAGGGCCCGAGCACCGACCGGTGCGAAGCCCTATTGAAACTGAAGGAGTTATTATTATTATTATTATTATTATTATTATTATTATTCCTCCGAAACAAACGCATTTTTGAGGGCCTAAACATGCACGAAAACTCATGAAAATTTGCACAGATGTCAAGACTGGCGAAAATTTCGATATTTTATGGGTCTCGAAATAAAGCGGGACAAAATGGCTCGACAGCGCCACCTAGAAAGTCAAGAAAATTGAGCCCCTCGATACAGATTGTCGTAGGAGAACGAAATTCGGTATGCATATGTATCATGACCAGACGCACCAAAAAGTCTCAAGGACACATAGCCTAACTCCAACAGGAAGTCGGCCATTTTGTATCAAAGTTGAAATTTTGCACCGATTTTGTCATTTCCAGCCCGCATACTTTAACGAACTCCTCCTAGAGATTTGACCCCAGGACTTTCAAATTCGGTCCGTATCATCTACAGGCATAGGAGATTAAAAGTTATTAAAACAATTCTCATTAGTCTTTCCTAGGGGGCGTGGCTGGGCGGCGAATTTCGATCCTTCGCCATGAAAAATGAAACGGCTATAACTCCGGCATACATGATCCTAAGAGAGCCAAACCTTTTGTGCTTCATAAGAGTCCCGCCCTGAACGGGTCCATGTGACAATACAGGATATGAGTCATAGCGCCACCTCCTGGCAACAGGAAGTTACATGTTTTACGCTCTGACGCCCTGTGGGCAGCACGGTGATGGAATCCAGATGAAATTTACTGAGAATAGCCTCAAGACCTTGGAGATCTTATATTATGAAGTTGGTGACCCTTCGTTGAAAGGTGTTGCCATGGCGACGCGGCCAATTTCGATGTGACGCCATGAAATTTCAATGCCTTATAACTTGACTCCACGTGGTCTGATCTTTTCCAAATTTCATATGCTTGTTAAGAGTCCCGATCTGAACACATGTTCAGTCTCATATTTAGCGAAAGTCATAGCGCCACCTACTGGCAACAGGAAGTATCATGCGTCGTACTTTGTCTAATTACTCCTAGGAAATTTGGCTGATGCACCTGAAATTAAGTCAGCTAATAAACAAGACCTTGGTGATGCTACATTTGGCAGCTCATGACCCAAAACTGAATGCTGTTACCATGGCGACACATCCTTCGCCATGAAATACGATACTGTTTTTCAGGGAGAAGGGATTGCTCTACAGTCATGAAACTTGACACACATGTCTAGAGTGATGTCAGCTAAAATCCTATGTGGTCACTTTGAATGGGCGTGGCAAAATGGCTCAACAGCGCCCCCTTTAAAAAATGAAACGGCTATAACTCCGGCATACATGATCCTAAGAGAGCCAAACCTTTTGTGCTTCATAAGAGTCCCGCCCTGAACGGGTCCATGTGACAATACAGGATATGAGTCATAGCGCCACCTCCTGGCAACAGGAAGTTACATGTTTTACGCTCTGACGCCCTGTGGGCAGCACGGTGATGGAATCCAGATGAAATTTACTGAGAATAGCCTCAAGACCTTGGAGATCTTATATTATGAAGTTGGTGACCCTTCGTTGAAAGGTGTTGCCATGGCGACGCGGCCAATTTCGATGTGACGCCATGAAATTTCAATGCCTTATAACTTGACTCCACGTGGTCTGATCTTTTCCAAATTTCATATGCTTGTTAAGAGTCCCGATCTGAACACATGTTCAGTCTCATATTTAGCGAAAGTCATAGCGCCACCTACTGGCAACAGGAAGTATCATGCGTCGTACTTTGTCTAATTACTCCTAGGAAATTTGGCTGATGCACCTGAAATTAAGTCAGCTAATAAACAAGACCTTGGTGATGCTACATTTGGCAGCTCATGACCCAAAACTGAATGCTGTTACCATGGCGACACATCCTTCGCCATGAAATACGATACTGTTTTTCAGGGAGAAGGGATTGCTCTACAGTCATGAAACTTGACACACATGTCTAGTGTGATGTCAGCTAAAATCCTATGTGGTCGCTTTGAATGGGCGTGGCAAAATGGCTCAACAGCGCCCCCTTTAAAATTTCAAAATTGCAGCCCCGCCTTCCAGATTAACGTAGAAAGATGAAATTCACAGGGCACATGTATAATGTCAACACGCACAAAAAAGCCTCTTGAAGCCTTATTGTAAGTGGAACAGGAAGTCGGCCATCTTGAAAAAAATGGTACATTTTCGCCTTTTCTTGGCCATTTCGCATACCTTGTATTTTAAAGAACTCCTCCTACAGAATCCATGGTAAGGACTTAAAAATCAGTGTGTGTCATCTAGACTAGTGTATGATCATGATGGTTTGGCCGTGGCGTGGCGTTGAGTTTTGATGTTTCGCCATGACAGAGGAAATTGATATAACTTGAGTGTACACGGTTGGATCTGCCTCAAACTTTTCACAACAAGTCACTGACAAAAGCCCTTCGACTGAGCGTCACTTCGACATGCGCTGGGGTGCGAGGGCCCGATCATCGCTGCTTGCAGCTTTAATTTAACAGTTACATTTGATAAGCAGTTGTGTTGAAAGAATGTATTTCTGAAGTAGTGGGAATGTAAAGACATAATTTTTGAAGCATTTGATTTTAAGGTTTTCTTTCATTGTTAAACAATATTTACATTGAATGCATTTATGTTATGAAGCAAGGGTTATGTTTAACTCATATTTACATTTGTTTCTGAAAGCAATCAATCTAATCATCCTGCCTAACTTTATTTCTTTTCATCCTATTAAACTTTCTTTCAGTAGATGGTTTGATATGTGTAAATAGTTTAAAGAAACAGTAAAGAAGTTTATGTATGGTTCATAATAAGTCAATTCTTCTAATTACAAACATTAACCTTCATATTAATGCTTTGTGATGTTTAAGCATACATCCTTCATTGAATCAAGTTTCCCAATGGTTTTACAAATATGATACAAGCTGCAGGACTGTTATTACTCAGAAAATATCATGAAAGACTTGAACATTATGAACATAATGTTTACAGCTTTAATGTGAAATAATAGGCAAGAGTGACTTGAAGTGTGAGCTTTTGCATGTAAAACCTCAGAATTAGACTTCCCCAAAATTTCTCTATTCAGGAGACGCAGGCTGCAAACCATCAGGCACAGCTATCAATAATTTGGCACAAAACCCTTTAGTACAAACCCAAACCTGTTTTATCCTAACTTACATAAAGCCTCAAACAGATTCCTCTTTGAGCTGGCCTCCAAGAACTTGAAAAAACTCTTAAAACATCTCCTTTATTTAATTTTTCATCTAAATATATCCATATTTAATCTTTCATTGCGACAAGTTTATTTGTTTTTGTTTTATTAGTAATATTAAGTCTCGTATTGCTACGTATAATAATTTGATTTTGAAGAAAACACATACAGTATTTTATTTTTAAGTAGATGCCACTGAAGATTTGAGCAGAGTCAGACTCAACTTTATTTGGTAGCACAGTCTGAATCCTCAAGGTTCCTCTGAGAGCAATACTGTAAACTGGAAGATAAGCCGGCCTAAAGACTCTTTCAGAGTGGCCTGAAACGGCTCGATTCTTTGTGCTTATGAAGACATACACACAGACCACAGCCTGATCCGGACTCTTTCACTGCAACACCGCTGGTGATGCTGCACCGACAACGCTGGACCTGCCAAGATGACACCACTACCACAATGAAACACCTCAACAGTGAGGCATAACATGGCTTTATGATCAAGGGTTGATGTTTGTTACATACCCCCCCCCCCCTGCTGGATGGGATATGTATAGTCCTGCTACTGATCCTCTTGTTTGTGCTCTCTCTCCCAGGTGGCCTTAAGTGGATAATTGGGGGGAGAGCCTCTCTCATCTTCCCAGCCTGATCAACAGCAGCTTGTTTTGTGTGTTTGTGCAAAGAGGGAGGTGGAAGAAGAGTTAAAACAAAGAGAGAAAGAAAACAGGAAGATGGAAAAAGTGTGTTTTTAAGGTCTTTTGTTGTTTATGTTTTATTGTTTGTTTGTGTTTTACTGTTTTAGCGTCTTATTTTTTGACAGTTTTACTCTTGTGAAGAAGTTTGTGACCTTGCTCTGTGAAAGGTGCTACACTAAATAAACTTTACTTACTTACATGTTTATCAACATAACAGAAATCATCATATTTCAATAACATGAACCAAAATGCTATGAGTCGTGTATAAATATAAATCCTAGCGGACAAAGTTGAGCTGAAGCAGAAGCCAGAAGACAATATAATCCAGGTTTAGTTAACACAATGATGTATTTGAACTCTAATTCTAATATTCTAATGTGTTAACAAACCAAAGTAGTCAAAGTATATTTCTATGATTCACTCAGAACTTTGTTACAGAGGGTTTTAATTAAGATAAGCCACTAAAATCAATTTTATTGGTGCTTTGTCTACACAATATTACACCATGCAAATAGAACTGCAGTAAGTTACTTTACTTAATAATATATGTTCAGTTTCTTGTTGATACAACTTTAGTTGTTTATGTGTCGACTGAGTTACATCTTAGTTTTTCAGATTGTACTTTCTTGTGGTGGTGTTAACGTGGACTGTATTATATAAAGAGGTGTTTCTGATATTTTGTCCACCTCATAACTTCACAAATATGGTTATAAAAACACTGCATAATCTGATCTCATACAGCATAAATAACAAGTATAATTTTTTAAAATAATTTCCATACCAACATTATATAACATTCTACGCAGGTTCTATACTCTATAAATGAAGACAGTTTTATTTAAGAAATCAAATGTTTACTTACTGTAATTACTTTAATAACTTTACTTAATTGTGGTAAAATGTGACATGGTGGCCCAGGTCTACTCCTGCTGCTAACAGTGATCAGTGCCTGCAGCATTGAAAGGTGTCGCCGCTGCTGACAGAGGCGTCATTAGTCTGCACACTTTCACCAGTCTCAGGAGCCGCACTCTCAGGTGGCTGTGTGGTTGTTCTGGTGGAAGGTCTCGCCGTAACGTTGGCGTTAGGCAGCGGTGGAGGGACATCGGTCACCGCCATGTGACGACGCTGCAGCTCCTCAATCAGCCTTTCAATTAAAAAAAAGAAAACATCATTTAGACAATGTTAAAATACATTTCAGAGAGTAAAGAAGAAGTGATGTTTGAAAAAAGACTTCCACCAACCTGCTGAGTGGATCAGCATCGTCCATAATTTGGCGAAGGAGCACGTAACTAAACACCCTGCCAGATGCCAGAAGTTCATGAACATCCCTCTTTGCCTTCTCCACCTCTGCTTCAATGGCCTCTGCTGTACTGTTCTTCATGCAGACCCTGCGCACATGTACTGAAAGGGTTTCCTGGGTTTTCATGCACACAGGACACAGCAGATAGTGCCTGTTGGGTTTACTGGAAACAGAAAAAGACATTCTTCACTTCATTTAAAGCTTACTCAGGGAGAAGTTCAGGAGCTTTCAGCAAATATGCTTCAAATCTTAGCTTGGGTAAATGACCCAATGATTTAATTTCCACCTGAATAGAGTCATTAGTCAGTCATTATGTAATAGATGTGACCAGCCATGTTTAAAATATGTGAAACTATTATCATGACTTTTACAAACTGTTATTCTGTCTCTGGCTTGTTTACTCTGTTTTAACTTGATAAGAAAATAATGTTTTACTACATTCTGTTAAAAAAGGACTTCATAAGTGTTACATACTCCCCCCCTACTGGATGGGACATGTATAACCTGATACTCTATTGACCATTGGTTGGTGCTCTCCCAGGTGGCCCTGATTGGATGATTGAGGGGAGGACCTATAAAGAGGGAAGGAAGGTGGCTTGGACTCTCTCTTTTCCATTTTCCAGCCTGAGCAGCAGCAGTTTGGTTCTTGTGTTTGTTCTGCTATGTTTTAGCTTTGCCTTTGTTATTTCTTGGTTTGTGTCGGTGAGTCTGGAAGTCCTCTTTTTGAGGCTTTATTTCTGTTAGGTTTAGTTCTTATGTGGATTTAGGTTAGAGGGGGGAGCTCAGATCCTACAGCCCTTTGTGAGTTGGTCTGGGTGTCTCCTCTTCTTTTTGTTCTTGTTGGCCGGCTCACCAGCTTCTGTTATTTGGTTGTTGTTGTTAATAAATTGGTTTAATTACTGTGGAATATCCTGTCTTTTAATCATATTGGGCCTTCTGTGGGCGAGCTGTTTTCAGAGGGTCGTAACAATAAACATTATTGTACATACAAACTAACCTCTTAATTTGGTCCCTTAGTCTGGGAACCGTTGGCAAATATGCTTAAAATCTCAGCTGGTAAGTGACCTTTTGAATTTAAAAAATTCTATAATAAGTTACTTTTTTAAGTAACTACATTGTGAACTATAAAATTGATCTTATCTTACCCCTGGGGAGACATTTTTCAGGAATGAAAAAATCTGGTAAAAAGAACAAAAGCAGGAGAAATCTTCAGTGAAGATGTGAACGCTTCTCTAGAAGACTGGATCTCTTAATGACCGATGAGCTTCTGTGGAGAGAAGAAAGTGACTGGACTAAGAGACTAAGAAGTTCATGGGCCTGGAGGGATAGCTCAGGGCTTCTGCCCTTTTCTATCCATAGTAGGTGGATTTTGTATCCTTTTGATCTTGGTCGGCGGAGGAGAGGCAGAAGGATGTGGGGGGACTCAAGAGGTTTCAGGACACATGTGGACAAAGGCACAAACAAAGCAAAACAAAACAAAACCCTTGTGTTTGGTGTGTTTTATCTACATTTATGTATGTGTGTGCATGTGGGTGATATTAAGCAGCAGGGGTGGAATAATATTCTGTGTATCCAGGTTTGGTTAGTCAGTCATGGGGGGTTGGTGGCTGGAGGGTCTTTGGTTAGCTGTAGAATGAATGAGAGGGGGGTGTTAACTGTTAATCTTGCTTCCTTTATGGTTCGTTGGAGTGAAGGGTTGTTTGTTGCTGTCCTCAGGTATTTCAGTGCTATTGTTTGGTGTCTCTGTCTTAGGGTTTGGATTCCTGTTATGGTGTGTATATAGTGGTTGCTGATGTATGATGGGAGTCTGTGTGCTAATTTGAGTGCTTTGTTTTGGATTGTTTGTAGGCCTTGTAGCTGGTTATCAGAGATGGTGATCCAGGCGGGGACAGAGTATTCGAAGAGTGGTCGGATGTATGATAGGTAGACTTTGATGACTGTAGAGGGTGATGCGCCATGTTTTCCACAGAGGGCTTTGAGATGGTTGAGTCTATTGTTTGCTTTTTGTTCCAGGTTATTGACGTGCTTTGTCCAGGTCATGTTGTTTTGGAATGTGACTCCGAGGAATGTTGCTTCTTTACTGATATTGATTTTCTGGTTGTATAGTGTTAGATTGGCACTGTTGTTGGGCTGCAGGTGTGGGTTTTTAGTGAAGAGGACGCATTGTGTTTTGGCAGGGTTTAGTTTGATTCTCCACATGTTAGACCAGTTTTCTATTTCAGTTATGCATGTGTGGAGTTTTTTGGCTGCTAGGTTTGGGCATTTGGAACTGGACCAGTAGCAGAGGTCGTCTGCAAACTGTGAGACTTTGGCTATGGTGGCTGGGGGGTAGTATATATCAGATATGTATAGTAGAAAGAGAAGTGGACTCAGAACTGCACCCTGTGGAACTCCTGCTTGGGGGGTGAAAGGTGTTGATATGGCAGAGGCAACTTTGACTTTGATTTGGCGGTTGTTAAGAAAGCTGAAGATGGTGGATTGGGTGGGTTTTGGGAGTTTGAGATTTGTATCCAGTAGTCTGTATTTGAGTCCGTTGTGCCATACCTTGTCGAAGGCTTTTTCTATATCAAAGAATGTTGCCATGGTTATTTCTTTTTTGTTGAAGTTTCTGTGGATGTCTTCTGATAATCGGATGATGTTGTCTGTGGTGGCTCTCCCTTTTCTGAAGCCGGCTTGATGAATTCCTAGGAGGCCCATAGAGTTTATGTGGTTTGTGAGGCGTGAGGTGAGTATTCTTTCAAACAGTTTTCCAATGTGGCTGAGAAGGCTTATGGGGCGGTAACTAGTGGCATTGTGCGGGTCTTTTCCTGGTTTATGGATCATAGTGACAACAGCAACCTTCCAAGGTGAGGGGAAATGACCGGTTATGAGGCAGGTGGAGAAGAGCTGTCCAAGGTGCTGGAGATAAGCGGTTGGTGCTTGTTTGATCAGTATGGTGTCAACATTGTCCTCCCCCGGTGCTTTATTTTTCATCTTTTTCAAGTGCAGTTGTATTTCTTGGATGGTGACTGGCTTTGTGAGGGGATGGTGTTCTGTGATGGGATTGGCTGTATTTGTCTCTTTTGTGTTGTGTTTTGTCATTTCTTTATCAACCAGGTCTTTCCATGTATTGTCAAAGTGTGGGTCATTTGGGCATGAGTGGATGTTTTCAAGATGATTACGGAAGAGTGTGGCTTTTTCTTTGTTGTCACTGATGATTGTGCCTGAGCATTTGATTGGTGGTGTGTTATTGTTTTCTGAATCTCCATTTAGGCTCTTTATTTTTTGCCAGAAGGTCCAGGGATTTGTGTCCTGATTGAGTTTTCTGTAGAATGTGTTCCAGGTTTTCTGCTTGTGAAGGGTAAGTTGTATTTTAATAGTGTTTTGGAGTCTGTTTATTTCTGTTTTGGTTTGGGGTGATCTGAACCTTATGAATTCTCTTCTCAGCTTGCTCTTATGTCTTATGAGTTGGAGCAGGTGAAGGGGTAATGTCTGTGTCAGTGTTTTAGCAGGGTTTTGGGATATTGTTTCCTCTCTGGCTCGGGTGAGAAGTTGACTTGACAGCACTGCTTGTTGATCCAGACCTTGGGGGGTGGTTATGAGGGTGGTGTTCTGTAGTTTTCCTTCTATGTGTGTTCTGTATATTTCCCACTCTGCTGTTTTGTAGTTGTACTTCTTCCTTGGAGTTGCTTGCAGATGAAAGGAGAATGTTGTGAGGACAGGTAGGTGGTCGCTGGAGAGATGATTTGTGGTGGAGAACTTATGCAGTTTTGAAGCCAGATCAGGGGAGCATATGATCAAGTCCAGAATGTCTGTGCTGCCTGTTTGGGGGGATGTATAGGTGGGTTCGTTTGTGTTGATGATTGACAGATTTGTGCTATTCAGGATCTGTTTGAGTGCTATGCCACTTTGATTTGTTTTCCTGCAGTGGAAGTCTACATGCTTTGCATTGAGATCTCCCATTATGAGGGAGTGGCTGGGGTTGGAGATAGCGTTAAACAGTGCAGCTGAAGGTTTTATTCCAGGGGGACAGTAAATGCTGGTGACTGTAATAGGGTGATGTGAGTGGATTTTCATTTTGGTTGCAATGTATTCATTTCCTTGTAGTTCTTCTGGTGAGAGGCCGAAATCCATTTCACTGTATTCAATGTTATTTCTGATCAAGATTGCTACTCCTCCTCCATGTCCTGTCTGCCGTTCTTTTCTTATGATGTTGTAGCCAGGGATCTGAATTCGTGATTTGGTTGATAACAGTGTTTCATTTATGGAAGCCACAGAGACATTCTTCTCGTTCAGCAGTTGGATTAGCTCCTCTTTGCTTCCCCTTATTCCTCTAATATTTATGTGTAGAAAGGTGGTGAGGGCCATTATGAAGAGTGTTAGAAGGAACAAAGAAAATGACTGGAAATAGACATCTGTTGTCTTACAGAGAATGACACACACTTCATATATTGAAGTGTGTGTGTTTCCTGATGGTTTGGAGTACTTCCTCTATTTTCTTGTCGTCCATAGTGAGTTTTTTTAAGTCATCACGCAGATGAGTGAGGTGGGTGCCATCATTAGGGTGCAGGCTTGGGGGGTTAGTGGTAGTGGGTTTTCCGGCTGAGGGTTTGGCAGTTGGTGTCTTTTTGGTTGATGGGGTCATGTATGAAAGGTAGACTGGACAGGTCTTGGAGGCAGCGGAGTGTTCGCCTGCACAGTTGGCACACTTGGCTTCTCGCTTGTCTTTTGTGCAGGTTTTGTGGTGGTGGTTTTCTCCACATCTCAGGCATACGACTGGGTTGGTGCAGTTGATTGAGATATGGTTGAATTGTTGGCATTTATAGCACTGTTTGATGGTGGGTGGAGGTCGTGCCTTCTCTACTCTATACTGAAAAAGGTCCATGTAAAAGCCCTCATGGAGAAGGCTAGCAGCTTGGTCTGGGTTGGTGAGCTGGATCTTGATGAAAGTGGTTGGCTGTTGGGTGGATTTGCTTGTTATTCTGTGTATTCTGGAGATGTAGATGCCTTGTTTGTCCAGTTCTTCTTTGACTTGTGTCTCTGTGATGTTTGTGTGAATACCTTTGATGACCAGCAGTTTTGTAGGGGTTTCAGATGGGGGCATAGAGCTGTGTTTGCGTGCTAGCCTGCAAGTGAAGTGTGCTCCATTAAATGCTCCCTCGGGCCATGGTGAGAGCAGAGAGTTCAGGGAGGGAATGTCCTTGGGGAAGATGAGAATATTGCCATTTCTCATGTGGACCAGTTTTTGAAGTTGGGCTTGTGGCTTGAGTCTTTGTATTTCCTTGAGGATGGATTGGTTGGTTGAGAAAGAGTTGTTAGGGGTTTTGTAGTTTTCTATTACAACAGGTGTAAGGTGTTGGTTCTCTGTCGACTCCCGTCTTGCTCTTTTCCTGGGGCCTGTATTAAATGCTTGATATTTGTGCATGTTTGTGCTTACAATGTCCGAGTAGCTGGCAGAGAGTGGTGGGAGAGGAGTGTGTGGGTCTTGTCCATTCAATAGGATCTGCTCCATGGTGGTTAGAGTGGATTGCATCTGTGTAGTGACATTGTTGAGGGGGGTGGATTGGGTGTATTTGCTGAGTTCAGAGAACAAGTGGTTGATTTGGTCAAAAATATTCTTGATGATGAGGTTGTCAATTTTATCAGTGGTCGGAGGGACTGATGTCTCAGCAGAAGTGGATGGTTTTGAATTTGGATTGGATGCAATGACTGCCTGTTGGTCAGTTTTGGGGGGTTTGGATAATTTCATAGGTGGCAGTGCTTTTTCTTTGGTGGTTGGATTGGGTTCTAGAGGTGTGATGGGATCCATTCTTTCCAAGTTTTGGAGTGTTTTGGTGATGAAGCTGCGTACTGCTGGGGAGTTGGGGCTCTTTCTCACTTGTGTGGATTTCTGTGTTTTGGGATCTGGCACTTGTTTCTTTCTTTGTGGTCTTTCATTTGATCCAAAAGCTGCAGTCCATATTTGTTTCCTTTCCATGGCATTGGTTGGTTGTGCAGTAGCCATATTGCTTCAGGAATGAAATGGAGTGAGTGGGTGTAGGGGGAAGCTGCTGCTTTAAGTGCGGTGAAGAGAGGGGGGGGAGAAAAAAAAAAAAAAAAGTGCTTTGTGAACCTGTGAAACTTAACACAAAAAGTGCCTTGGCCACCACATTCGTTTATACCTCTGATTTGTCTGCTTTGTCCATGGAGGAGGCCAGGGAGGCTCTTAAGCCGTGTCCGGGATCGGCTTCACAAGGCTCCCGTACGGACAGGAGTCACAAGCGCTGTGTGTGGCGCGTGATTCCTGTGTCGGATCGCTCGATTTGTCGCTGAAATCCAGGTATAATGCCGTGTAGGTGACGTGACGATGCAGCTGTAAAGCTGTAAGGTGACGTGGGGGAACTCCGTGCAGGTGGAGGGCGAGTCGATATCGCGCGTAAACAAGTTGAAAGTCGAGATGTCGTGTGTCAAGTGACTCAAGTGACTGGACATCTGGTGGCCTCATCTTATATGTCTGACAGTCCCGCCCACATTCCTGCATTAGCATTTAGCATTAGCATGCACACCTGAGGGGGGGGGGGGGGGGTGGACATAATACTCTGTGCTTGAAAATGTCAAATAAAGTTAAATGTGTTTCTTTGTTTTTATTTTGATTACTCATAGTTTTGAAAAGAAAAACTTGATTTATCAAAGGTAAATGGTGACTAACTAAAGCTGAGTCTTTCAGCATATAAGGTGATCCCCCCCCCCTGCCACTTGGCAAGGAGGCCACTGTCAGCCGTTGGCAGCAGTAGGAGAACTTTCTGGCCCTCCTGGAAAACTCTCCATCTAGAAGCCGTGTCATACCTCTGCTTCTGTCGCTCCTGTGCTTGGCCCAGATTACCATTGGCCAGTTCTTGAAATTGGTCCAGTTTGTCTCTCATCTTCAGGACGTATGAGAGCTCACTGCACTGCTGTTGTGGCATGGGGCCCTCCCAGGCCTCCTTCAAGACATCCATTGGACCCCTCACTGAATGTCCATACAGCAGCTGAAAAGGTGAAAACCCAGTTGATGATTGTGGGACTTCTCTATACGCAAACAACAAGAACGGAAGCCACTGGTTCCAGTCTGACCCTGAATCATTCACAAATTTCCTCAGCATGGACTTAAGAGTCTTATTAAAGCGCTCAACGAGGCCATCTGTCTGGGGATGGTAGGGACTGGTCTTCACACCCTGAATCCCCAGCAGCCTGTACACCTCCTTCAACAGGCTTGAAGTGAAATTGGTGCCTTGGTCAGTGATGATCTCCTTTGGGATTCCAACTCTGGAGAACAGCTGAATGAGGCAGTTGACAATCTGGCGGGCCTTAATCTTCTTCAAAGGAAAGGCTTCAGGATATCTTGTAGCATAATCGCAGACTACCAATATGTACTTGTGGCCTGCACTACTCCTTTCTAGTGGGCCTACAATGTCCATGGCAATACGGGAAAAGGGCGTATCAATGATGGGCATGCTTATCAGGGGAGCCCTATCTCCTTTCCTGCCCGGAGCTGTTAACTGACACTGTGGACAAGACTGACAATATTTTACTGTGTCAGCATACTGCTGGGGCCGATAGAAACGAGGAACCATCCTAGAAAATGTTTTTGCCTGTCCTGCCCAAGGGATTGAATGGCTCAGGTTAAGGACTGTGGGCCTCAAACTCTGGGGAATGACTAGCTGATCACCAGTCTGACTACGACGATACAACATGTCTCCCTTGACCACAAATGCTTCCCTTTCTCTCCCTGTCACCTGGGTTGACTCGGGCACACATCTAGAAAACAAAGTTGTAAGGGTGGGGTCTTGTGTCTGCAGCTTAGCAATGTCACTAGAAATGGCAAAAAGGTCAGACTGTAAAGGCTCAGACACATGCTCAGCTACCTTTGTCCCCCTCACTCTGTCCTGTCTCCTCTGGCTCCTGCTCTTCCTCTCCTTAAGCTGTTTGGTGTGCTCAACCCCAGGCACTTCCTCCTTTGCAAACGGTAACTCCTCCCATGCCACTGTTGAACTAGCCTGTTCCTGCTTACTTTTGGACCTGGTGACCGCTAGCAAACTTTCACTGGTGCAACTAGCCCTAGCCTCACGAGACTGCTTAGCTATCAATTCAGCAAGGATGGGAGGATCACAGCCTAACACAACCTGATAGGGCAGTTGCTCAAATACCCCTACTGACAGCAAGTAGAGTTGGCCTTCAACCTGGATAGCTACCTTAGCTATGGGGTAACCTACTTTGTCACCATGAACACAGAAAACATCCACTGTCCCTCCACAATAAACAACATCCCTATGGAGACTATCCTGTCTGACTAGGGTGCGATTACTTCCTGAATCTAGAAGAGCTACGCAGGGTCTGTCTTCAATTAACACACCTATTGTAAGCTCCTCACATTGACCTTCTGAGACCTCCTCCCTCCCCGGCTCACTGACCAGTAACTTGGGAGCAAAACACATGTAGTTTTTACTAACATGGCCCTTAGGACACTCTGCCTTAAAATGACCTGTCTGACCACAAGAGTGACACACTAAGAGGGCTTTGTTTCTAGGCTCAAATTTAGCTGAATTTGAGGGGAAGGAACTATGTCTTGTGTTTCTGGCTCTAAGGTCACTCCCACCAATAGGCTTACCCAAGGGTGTGGGTGGGCGGGATTTGGCTGGGAGGTACTCTTTTGATGGACGGCGGGCAGCCAGGAAAGCTTCAGCCAATTCTGCTGCTTCTTTGGAGGTCTTTGGGTTCCGTTCTTTAATCCAGGTGCGAAGCTCAGGATTCAGGACTTTGAGGAACTGCTCCATGATAATGGTATCTCCAATTTGTTCCTTTGTCTTTTCTTTGGGAGCCATCCACTTGTCATACAAGTCCTTAAGGCGGACCTGCAGCTCTCTAGGTGTCTCCTCTTCTGCCGGCACACTGGAACGGAACCTCACTCGATAGGTCTCTGCACTGATTTCAAACTTCTTCAAAACAGCACACTTTACTTTTGCATAATCCATGGTGTCATCAATGTCCATAGCTACATAAGCAGAACGGGCTCGACCGGTTAGCAGTGGAGCCAGGTGAAGAGCCCACTCTCCCTGAGGCCACTGACAGGCATGAGCAATTCTTTCAAAGGTGATTAAGTAATGTTCAATGTCCTCACCTTCACTGTATGGCTGCATTTTGGGGCTTTTCCAGCCAGGAAGCCTCACCAGACCGGAATGCTGTCCTCCATTAGCCAACTGTGTTAGATCAACCTCAGGCCTGCCTTGGATTGCTGGGATGTGAGGAGGCTCGGCTGTAAGCTCTACAGAGGGGGCGGATGGGGTTGCTGAATCTCCCATCAGCTGCTGACGATCCTGGCGGTCCTGTTGCACCTCATGTTGGAGCTGGGCAAACTGGTGCTGGATTCGCTTCCTCCTCTCCTCCTGTCGCTTGCGCTCCTGATCTATCCTGACATCGCTGTCAGCCTGCTGTTGCATCAGACATCGTAGAAGACTTGTCAGTTCAGCCATACTTTCTTTCTCCTGGGCTTGACCACCTGCTGCCCCCTGCTGGTCACAGACATCTTGAGACACTTCTGGAAGACACTCAGTTGCTTGAGGTTTCTTTTGTCTGGTTGACATTTTCTTCGCTGCCTCCTACTGGCCTGGATCCCACCACTGCCACCAAATGTGGTGTAGCCTGACCGGAGTGGCTGGTCACTTGGTAGGAGGCAGACACAGGAAACCTTATCCAGGTATCACAAGGTGGTTTATTTACAAGAAAAAGTGGCACCATGCTACACATGTAACAAAACAACAAAAAACAAAAAAACAACTAAATAGTTAACTTGGCCTAACTGATCAAAACTCAACTCATATCAACTGAACTTATATTAACTTATCATCATGTGCACACAGCTACACACTGATGTACTAACCCCCCGACAGCCAAAAAGCAACTGCTTAAATAGACCCTTCCATCAGCAGTCCATCAGAGTCAATCTGGGCTGTACCATTGCTGCAGGTGCATCCCATGTCTCTGCTAAAACAGGTCAGAGATAAAGTTATTCACTCTTACCAACCTCCATGGTGAAACACTTCATCATAGCTCACCACACAACACACTTCCAACCATACATACACTGATCAAAGTCACAGTAAATAACTCACTTAACATAATTAACTACCACCCCCGCCACATTATCCAACCCAGTGACATCACCAATGATGTCACCCAGTGTATAAATACAGGCCATTGTTGGGTGCCTCCTCCTTTTGTCTGTGGAGCACATGGTGAGTATGGTAAGTAACACAGAAAGAATAGGATTGAATTATCTTAACCCAATAAACAATAACTAAACTTAACAATACTTGTCGGTGTTTTACTTGAACCAAAAATGTTGCTGGTATGTGAACTGTAACCAGACATAATGCAAACCACAAACAAACCCGGGATAGTATGTGTCTGCAAGTTACAGATTGATCATAAACATGTGGCTAAACAAACAATTACCAAGCATGGTTAAATGTGTGAGCTATGTGGCATTGATGGTGAAAGTAGGGACAAATGGTGTATTCTCACCCACTTTGTCACATACAGTTATATGGGTACACTTTGTAAATATTTGTGCATTATATGATAACCTAAAGACTTTTCTTATTGTTAAAGTAGAAGCTCTGTACAGAAAACAATGAAGTGGAGGTGCTTTAACTGTCTCTGTGTGTATGAAACACAGTTATGACTGAAGTCAATTTTTGAATGAAAGACATAACATGGGGCTGTCTGAAACCTACCTCACAATCTGTGGGCCTCTGTTCAGCTGTCTGTGTGCCTCTAACACACATGTAAACTTCCACCATTCCCCCACAGGCTGGTGCAGCGGAGCAGGAGCCATGTCAGATGTTTAGCACCACCCGATGGTCACTGCCTAGATGACACACAGGCAACAATTTAGAAAGAAAAGTACAGCCTCTTGACATCTTATCAAGTTTGTATAAGCTACAATCATAGGTGGAAGAATGGTAAATGGACTGTACTTGTATAGCTCCTTTCTAGTCTTCCAACCACTCAAAGTGCTTTTTACACTATGAATCACATTCACACACATTCACACGCTGAATGGGTACAGGGGCGACCATGCAAGGTCCCCACCTGCCCATCAGAGGAAGCTAACCATTCACACACATTCATACACTGATGGTTCAGCCATCAGGACCAATTTGGGGTTAAGTGTCTTGCCCAAGGACACATCGACATGTGGACTGGAGGAGCCGGGAATCGAACCGCCGATCTTCCGATTAGTGGACGACCCGCTCTACCTCCTGAACCACAGCCGATCTGAAGTAATCAGATCCTTTACTGCACTAAACGTAGTAATAGAAACACAATACCAACAGAAAAAGGGCATGTAAACTCCATCTACTCTAATAGATCAACTTAGAAAAGATCCCACAACATGATTTTGTGGTCACGTCATGTGATACCTGTGTGTGATACGTACAGCTCAGCTGACCATCAGACTGAACACTAGTGGGTTATTTCATGAGATATTATCATCAATGGAAGGAAAAACTTCAGGCACTGATGAATGGAGCAGGAACAAAAACACTAGGATTCAATTAAAAGCCTTTATTCAAAACACGGCTCCTTACAATAAAACATGATCTGTTTCAACTTTAAAGGTCCAAAAGGCTGAACAAAAAACAAGCAAACATGAACATATGATTATGCAAGAATGTCAGTTTGTCAGAATGAGACTGAAGCACAGGGCTGTCTATAAAGCCAAGTGTCCAGTTAGCTCTCCTCACTGACATGTAAATGAGTCTTTAAAGTCTCAGTGTCTCGTCAGCGGTGGTTCAGAGGTTGTTGTTCTTTTCTTTTTGTGAAGAAGACTTTCTTGAGGAAAATAGCAGGACGAGTAAGTACTGATTCATTTTCACTAGTTGATCTTTTAATTTGTGTTTTCTGCTTGATTTGTGACATTTGTGACAAATTAAAATCTAAATTCAGTCCTCCAGAGAGATAATACTTTTTATTGCTGTGTTCATATCAGAGCGTGTGTTTCTGTATTTGGAGAAGTTTACCGATGCTATGGCTGTGCTAGGCTGGAAAGTCAATACTTGTTGCAAAGAAGATCATTTAAGCTTTAATTTGATGCTGAACATGTTTGATTTAAAGCAGGTTTAACAGAAATACAGGAGGATAGGTACAATTATAAATGTAGGTTGGCTGAGGGTCTTTTGAAAACAGCTAAATGTAAACGTCATTCAGCAGCGTGCTGCTAGACACCAGAAAGTCTCAAATGAACAATGTTGGAGTCGGATCATGTGAACCTGAAAGACCAGGTTAACTCTAGAGAACATATGGCTGCTAATAATAGATGAATGCAGAACTGTGTAACAATATACATTAAATACAAACAACAATACATAACTTAATTCAATCAATTAACATCAATACGTCAACAGTGAACAAATAAATACATGAAATAGAAATATTTACAAAGCTGTGTGAAAAAAGAAATGAAGACACAAGGAGAAATATATACTAACATAAACAAACAACACTGAGGAGTCTCAGTATAATATATAATTAATATTATTAATAATATACAATATAATTACTATATATAATGTTACAATTAAAATGGCAGGCTTATATCTTTACACAAAGAGATAATACTAATACTACTACTAATAATAATATAGATATAATTATACTATAGATAATGTACAGACATGTATAGATAACAATGCTACTCATTGTCACTGGTGTCTCGGCTGGTGTTACTGGGGGAACAGCTGCTTGGTACTGGGCAGAAGATATTTTGCTGATGTGTACAACCTGATAGTTTGTTTGTTTGGTGGCTTTTAACAGGATTTAAAAAGGCAATTGTAGAGAAAAGATTGGCATTACTAAATGACTGGGCTGTTTCTGTGGAAAGCTAATTAGGGATATTGAAAAAAATATATATAAACATTAACAGCTGGTTAAAAAGTAACACAAATGATTTTATTATCAATTTTCAATGTTTTATCTGCTATAATGTATTATGTATGAATATAGCATCTTCCTAAATTGCATTATAATTAGTGTTATGATTTTAGTTCATTTTCAGTTGTTCCCTGTCTTGCTGCTTCAGACTGCGTTTTCCTGATTCACGTCCGCAGCGGGTCTACGGTGGCCGGCGTGAATGTGGGACTAGCCCCTCTCTCACAATCATGGATGTATAATAAGAGCTCTTATAATACATCTATGCTCACAATGCAATGTGTGTTGTACGTGGGAAGATATGAGTGTTCATGTGTTCAATGTAGATGTAGATGTGATGACATGTGGGGCAGACAGCCCGCCGCCCCGCAGCAGCGTCATTTGAAATATTTTAAATGACGCTGCAGTGCGGCTACAGCGCGAGCTTGAAATTTACAGTCGGCAACAGAGGGGAGACTTTCCTCCAACGCTAGCAAACTTGAATGAATTAAGTGGATTTCATAACCAAGCACAGGGTACAAAGCCTTTATTTGGAGGAGAAACTGGATTTAAAGCGCCTCGGAGCCCAGCAGCCACGGAGTACTGTCATCACTCAAACTGCTGGTTAAATTAACCGCGGGAGGAAAAACCGCCATGCTGCCCTTTTCTGAGCCGTCAGCTGGTAAGTGAAAGTATATTTTGGTGGTTCTGGTCCGTGCATTGGCCATATTGTTGTGCTGGATCGATTGATGTAGATGGTGACGAGTGTCAGTGTGTCCGTGCTTATCTACTGAGGTTGTTGTCATAAAGTTGTTGTCACAGAATAGATTAGTATCCTTAAAAAGTTGTCTTTGCACTTCGTTGTAGTGTCGAGCTCTTTGCTGTTCGTTCATGGCCATGTAGGCTGATTTGTTCTGAGCTTGGCTGTGTCGGCTTATGACGATATAATATCGCATTATTAATGAATCAATATTTCAGAGAGGTTGTGCTTCAGTGATGCGTTCAGGCGCCTCGTTCCTGAACGCATCACTGTCGTGAGTCAACCAGCCAACTTCAGCTAATGCTTTCTAGAGATCGTGGCTTTTCCCAAACTGAATAAATACAACACATATAAACACAAAACTGCTTTGCTAGCTCAATCTCGTTGTAACTAAGATATCCGTTGAGAAAAATATTTTTTCCATGGACAGATTTAGCTACTACGTCCGCAAACTTCACATATATTTGTAAGCTAGTAGCGCCACAGCACCGGCACAGCTGATGGAGGATGCTGGAGTGGAAGCTGAGATAAACTCTCAACTGAAGGGAAAATGGTTAAGTTAAGCTGTGTGTGGGGGAGCCAGATAATGATGAAGAGTGAAGAAGGGTTCAGGTTTTTCTGTGTGTGTGTGTGTAACTCGTCTCAGTCTCAGAGTTCAATCCACCCAGTAAAGGGTCCGTTTTGTTTTCCCCACAACCCCTAATCAGTTCAGTTCAATCCACTTTCACAAACATTAACTCAAAACTCCACTCCGGGTTTTCACCGCAGATCCCCCACAAAACAAAACAAATCAAAGACACTAGCAAAGCCACACATAATATTTTTAGTGATAAGGCTTTTTTCATTTGAACACGGCTAGGTGTGCTGTTCTAAATGTCTAGTTGACCAATCAGATTGCTCGGTGGGAACTACGTGTTGTGTAATTCAGGCTTGTGACAGTGGTGATGTAACTTGTGTAATTTCTCTCTCTCTCTTCCTCTGGTTATGTGTACAGGACCTGCTAGAAGCCACTTTGTTGTTAAAAGTGTTTTGTGGAGCCATGCATGGACCCATAACATGTTAAAAACACATCAGTAGCAAGAGCAAGTACTGTAGTTTTCCTGGTATGTAGCCTATCTATTGAAGTAGTTGTTGCCCCACCAATTTTTTAAAAACACCACTGCTCATGCCAATGTGTTGCTCAGTTCTCAATCGTTGGTGATTCCACTGTCTGACAAACTCAAGGCAAGATTGCTGGATTCTTCCGAGATAAACATAATGTAATGCTCAGACTTGCACTTCATTATTTGAATCAAGAATTCCTACACTCTCCATGTATTGAAATAGTTGTCAGTAGAAGTCAGAGACAACTCTATTGCCATCCGCCCACAGCCTCTCAATCTGTTGATTATGAACACTTCTAGCAGCTATATAACTCTCCCGGTCCGCACCCCTGTTCTCAATCATAAACCTTGCCACATCTACATTTTCTCCTCTTACTCTGAGTGGCAAACCAAACTGAGATACACCATTGCAGAAAAAAGAGAGAACAGTTGAAGCACGCTTGTTTGTGCAACGTTCCAAATAAACGACTGTAGCCATCAATGCATCCATGGAAAACAAATCTCCAGGCGATCAGTTTATGATTGGAGTCAATGTGCCTGTAATGAAAATGGAAAACAAGGTTAAAGTGACTACAGAACACATATACAACTGCACGGTTGGTCTTCATCTAGAGACTGATCAGCCTACTACGCTGTTTTATCTCTGTTGTATATAGTAATGGGTGTAGCCGTCTGTCCGTGTGTTAGCATTGTGGCCGGATTTGCACAAAGCTTTGTAGAAGGTTCATTGTAGGTCAACTGAGAATTGATTAAATTTCCACAATCATCCACCAAATGGGGGCGCTGTAACCCTGACCAATCACTAAAAGGCGTAACTTCCGAACGGATTTCACATAACACCACAAAACTTTGTAGAAAGGTTGGACATGGGCCGAGGAAGAACTGATCAACTTCCCACCTGGATTGTCCTTAAATGGATATTTCACTTTAGTAAAACTTGTCAAAATTCAGCAGTCTTACCTCTATCAAAGTGCATCTACAAGTAAGCTAGTGATCACTGCTGTCCTTGTTGTCTGCCCTCAACACCACCATTTCTCCCAGGTGTCAGGCTCCTCATTCACTTCCATTCATTTTAGGGACCTAGTCTAAATATTATACTGGTGGTGTTGAAAACAGATAACGGGGACAGCAATGGTCACAAACTTACTTGTAGATTGCTTTAGATGTGGGTAAGACTACTGAATTTTGGTGGAGGTGGAGTGGGGGACAGAGGAGGACGGGTGCCTGCTGTCCTCTGCATCTCTTACATTGGACTTAATGTATTTCATTTTTTTTCATGCTAATCAGTCTCTAATCAGTTATGTGACTTTCTACATAACAATAGTTTATTTGAGGATTTTCAGTCAGGATTTAGAGCGCATCATAGCACAGAAACAGCACTGGTGAAAGTCACTAATGACCTCCTGACTGCATCGGACAAAGGATTTGTCTCTATACTTGTCCTGTTAGATCTTAGTGCTGCATTTGACACAATTGACCATCAAATCCTTTTGCAGAGACTGGAACATTTAATTGGCATTAAAGGAACTGCATTAAGCTGGTTTAAGTCTTATTTATCAGACCGATTTCAGTTTGTACATGTTAATGATGAATCCTCCATGAAGGCAAAAGTTAGACACGGAGTTCCACAAGGTTCTGTACTTGGACCAATTCTATTCACCTTATATATGCTTCCTTTAGGTAACATTATTAGGAAACACTCCATAAATTTTCATTGTTACGCAGACGATACCCAATTATATTTATCAATGAAGCCAGATGAACCCAATCAGTTAAACAAACTCCAAACATGCCTTAACGACATAAAGACCTGGATGACCTGCAATTTTCTACTACTAAATTCAGATAAAACTGAAGTTATTGTGCTTGGCCCTAAACACCTTAGGAACACATTATCTAATGATAAAGCTGCTCTGGATGGCATTCCCCTGGCCTCCAGCACCACCGTAAGGAATCTGGGAGTTATCTTTGATCAGGATATGTCCTTTAACTCCCACATAAATCAAATTTCAAGGACTGCCTTTTTTCACTTACGTAATATCTCAAAAATCAGGCACATCCTGTCCCTAAAAGATGCAGAAAAACTAGTTCACGCATTTGTTACTTCTAGGCTGGATTATTGCAATTCCTTATTATCAGGCTGCCCTAACAAGTCTCTAAAGACTCTCCAGCTGGTCCAGAATGCAGCTGCACGTGTATTGACTCAAACTAGAAAAAGAGATCACATTTCTCCCATTTTAGCTTCACTACATTGGCTTCCTGTAAAATCTAGAATAGAATTTAAAATCCTTCTCCTAACTTACAAAGCCCTTAATGGTCAGGCACCATCATATCTTGAAGAGCTCATAATACCGTATTACCCCACTAGAACACTGCGCTCCCAGTATGCAGGCTTACTGGTGGTCCCTACAGTCTTTAAAAGTAGAATGGGAGGCAGAGCCTTCAGCTATCAGGCTCCTCTTCTATGGAACCATCTACCGGATTCAGTCCGGGGTGCAGACACCCTCTCTATGTTTAAGAGTAGGCTTAAAACTTTCCTTTTTGATAAAGCTTATAGTTAGGGCCGACCAGGCTCGCCTTGGATCAGCCCTTAGTTATGCTGCTATAGGCCTAGACTACTGGGGGACTTCCCATGATGCACTGAGCTCCTCTCTCCTCCTCCTCCTCTCCATCTGTATGCATTCATGTAACAGCAATGCATGTCACTAACTTTGCTTCTTCCCCGGAGTTTTTTGTGCTTTCTCATCTCACAGGAAAACCTGACTCCCGGGCCGAACCTTCGCGGTCCTTCACAGTCCTGATGGCATCCTTCCCTGTCTGTTGATGCTTGTGCTTGTTGTTGTTTGTTGTTGTCATTGTTTTTCTGCTGTCCCCCCTCCCCCTTCCCCTCTCTCTTTCTCTCTCTCAACCCAACCGGTCAAAGCAGATGGCCGCCCACCAAGAGCCGGGGTCTGCTTGAGGTTTCTACCCGTTAAAGGGGAGTTTTTCCTTACCGCTGTCGCCAAGTGCTTGCTCATGGGGGAACTGTTGGGTCTCTGTAAATTAAAGAGTACGGTCTTGACCTGCTCTATGTGAAAAGTGCCTTGAGATGACTTCTGTTGTGATATGGCGCTATATAAATAAAGATTGATTGATTGATTGATAATCTGTGTTTGGCCATGACACGTAAAATTTCGCTCCAAGGGACGACGTCCTCTCTAACCAATCAACAACCAGAATGCAATATTGACATCGAGTCGGTCTAATTACAGTTTCCAGATTTCATCTTCAATTCTCTCCACTGTAAGGCAGAGTAGCAGCAGTAGATAGCTCCTTGTGTTAGCCAACGCAACAGTTAGCTTGTTGTAGCAGCCTGAAGGACTCTTTATACATCCATGGAAGGACTGTTAAGGACTGTCGTTAAGCTAACAGGAGAAATTATCTGGACTGTGCAGCGCAGCAGCAGCAGGACGCTGACGGGAGGCTGGAGAGAGAAGCAACCGGAGAAACAACCAGGAGAGTTAGCTTGTTTGTCATTGTTGCTAATGATATCAGACTGGTTAACCAGCAGCCACAAAGTTCTGTTAACTAACAAAAAAGATGACCAACAGCTACAAATGGACGTTATGACATGAATACTTCATCTCCATGATAGAAAGAAGACATCAGATAACGTGAGTCAGATACAGCTTCTCTCTCTCTGTCTCTTTGGTCGCTAATTTCATCTCTGATGGTTAAATGTCTCTGTGTGGCTTTTTTGTGTTTTTTATCTCCTTAACAAGAATGCAGCAGAGATCATATAATGTGTTGTGGGTAATGTTAGTTTGCTTGTTGATGTTACAGTGAGCTGTCTGGACTCATTCATTGTTTTTAATTGAGTGGTTGTTCAGTCACCTGTTGATGTGATTAGTGAATGAGTGCAGGAGGTCTGGCTGCTGCTTCTGACAGTTTCTTTAGTTCCTTTTTAAGCTGAGCTGTATATTGAGTAATAAGCTTAAAGTAACTAGAATAACAAGTGTTAACTAGTGGTGTAACTGATCGTAGTTGATCCATGATCCGTACGTATCGCCCCCCACGGTTCAGCAGGCATATGAACTGCAGATTAATTGCAAAATTTAATGTCTCAGTTAAAGTAGACATTTTAGAGACAAAGTAAACAAACTGCTGTAAGTACAAGTCATAGACAGACAGTGTGCCGTTAACGCTAACAGGGATTTTGAAGAGCAACGATCAAACCAGAATGTAACAGGTCCGTTGGGACATTTGAGTTATGTTTATGTAATGGGTTGGAAATGCCACATGTTAAATTTTGTATGTAAACAGACACCCCCTAATTTTTTGTTAATTATTTGAACTAATCTAACTCTGTTTATACAGTTTTGACATCAGGCTCTAATGCCACTGTGGATACCTGAAGGAGGTCACTCGTATCTGCTCTGCTCATGCGCAGCTCAATATTAAATGAGCATCGGCTAGAGCAAGACGCTAACTTTGGCTCTCTCCCTTATTAATCCACAGGTATGTTAAAACTTGCTTTTCTATGATTAGCTTTGTTTAATAACTAATGTAAATGCATTGGAAATTGTTCTGTGAAGTTGTGACATGGTTTAGAGATGTATTTGAAACGTATTTTTGTTGCTGTATGTTTCGTGGGCGCCGCCATTGATAATAGTTACCTCAGTGAATTTCGGTTTTCTACTATTTTGTCAGTGAAAGTTACAGACCTTTGCATGTGGTAACATATGAAAATGTGCTTAAAAGATTGTTTTAGAGTATAAGCCAGTCAGTCACGAGTTAACGGTAAATAGAGATGCTATATTCAAACCAGTTTCACTTCCGGTCGCTCGTTAACAAGGCAGAGTCGCGCCATTTTGTTAAGAGGTTAAGTGCAAGTGCAAAGGAGTGTTACGCTAATGTTGCAGAAAGGTTTTGTGTGTCATATCAGTGTAGGATGAGTGTAACTGTGGTCTATGTGTTAAAATAGGAGTGATTGTAGTAATGTCAGTAAAGTAAATGTGTGTTTTGGGTAATATAATTTTTGTGCTGTATATTATATTTTATACATATATATATATATATATATATATATATATATATCTTAGATTATATTTTATCCATATATTACATTATATTGTAGTTAAGCCTATTCTTATTCTTATTATTGAATTCCTGTGAAGTTATTTTTCTTTAGACAAAATGTTTTATATTGTTTATTGTGAATTTGGTTCCAACATTTATTTTATTTCTGTAACATGTTTTGTGTGAATGTGAAATATGAACCTTGTAGCTGTAGGTTTCAGGAAACTGACGTAACTGAGGAATATGTACAGTTTTATACTGTTGTGTCAATATTAAATGAGCATCGGCTAGAGCAAGACGCTAACTTTGGCTCTCTCCCTTATTAATCCACAGTCCACAGACCATGTTTTTATCGGCTACACAGTGCACCCTTATTATCATCAAGTTTTGATGATGTGGACAGAGGCTGTTTCATTCACTGTTTAAAAGAGGAAGGTTTCATGCCTCATATTGCAATAACTAAGCTTTAAATATTTTATATATTTTATTTTACTTTATTTCATTTAGACATTGGACATCTTAAATGTTGTTTTCATTTAAGACCATGGGCAAAAGTTCCTTGCTGTTTCTGGCTGTAAGTGTGTTACAGAATAAATGGAGAACGCTGATCCTAATAATGATCCGATCCGAGACTCAAATCCATGATACGATCCAAACCGTGAGTTTTGTGTTCATGTTAACACCCCTAGTGTTAATATATCAGCTTTGTAGACTATATTTTGTATGTCGTGCACATAGATAAGATTGTGTAAGTCATGTATTTGATACATGCATTAATACTTTCTGATGTGAACCTACACTTTTAGATCTGTGAATGTTTTTAGTGTTCAGTCTCTCTAGTATTCAGCACTGATCTGAACCTGTATCACATTATAAGCTTTGTGCTACTTAATATATTTCTGTACACTAAGAAAATACACAGGAAACACGTGTAAATCATGTGATATGTTGTCTGTTTTTGATGAGAACATAAATCTGTTGACGTAAAAGAACAATACTATAAATCTGAATTTCACTTTGTTCGTAAAATGACACATTTGATCCACTCCATGGCTAAAATAAGCTCTTCTTTGTTTAGAGACATTATGTATATGCTAGATGTCTTTAAAGAAGCAGCCTTTTCACCACTCAAGCTAATTGTTTTATTGGCATATGAAATTGCCCCCCCCCCCCCCTTGCTGCATGTGTGCACATGATGTTCACACGTTATGTGTATGTTTGCAAATTATGTACAATAATTCATTGTTCGAACAGCAGTGATTTGCATCTGACGCATCTAGGTCCAGGAAGTGGTACTCAAAAAACTGGTCCAGGGTTGGCAGGTCTGACTTTGTGATAAAAGCATGAAAATCAGCAATATTATATGTAGGCTATAGTTTTCCGTGCTGTACCATATCTAGTGCCGATTGAGCTGGACCTCATGGGGGGCTTGCCTATTTGTACTATCTGCTAGTTTTTCCTGGACTACACCTTGATAGTGACTCAAGATAAAACAAATCAACATTTACCATTTACCTAAGATCAATGAAAATTTGAATATATTTAAACTTAAATTCAATTCAACAGCCTTATCTGAGACATGGTTAGATCAAGAGAAAGGTATTGATTTCCATAATGATGGTTTTGAGCTTCTTTATATCAATAGAACCAACAACAGGGGAGGGGGTGTGGCCCAGTATGTGGACAGTGACTTGAAATGCAAACCAGTTGAATATATGACAACTGTAATTGATGATTTAATGCATAACCATGGAAACTGAAGCAAGAGGGATGAGGAATATACTTGTGTATACAGAACATCGGGGTCACATGTAGAAACATTTTAAGATAGTTTGAAAGAATTAATGAAAATAAAACGTCTGCAATCTGTGGAGATTTATTTAATATTGACCTCCTAAATGTATCTAAACATAAAACATCAGATTTTCTGGATGCATTATATAGAAGAGGGCTATACCTATTGATCACCAAGCCCAGTAGAAAAACCTCCATTTGTGCAACATTAAGCGACTATTTAACTGTGTTTGCAATATATGATTAATATGAAACATATGATAAATATATGACTTATCATTGTATGATAAACATTGTCCAACAACACCATGTTAACATAAACGTGGTTATAATAAAAAGCCTTGGATAAAAAATGGGCTTACAAACTTTATGCAAAAAGAAAAACAAACTTTAGAGAGATTTCATAGCAGCCAGGTGATAAAGAAGTTAAAGCAGGAGGAGGAATAATCCTGTTTGTGTGTCAGTGAGCATCTGGAGCATCTTAACAAGATTGTGGAGTAGCTCCTAAAGAAATGAGCCCAGAAGAGAGTAGAGATTAGGGTTGTGCCCCCCCCCCCCAAAAAACATGTCAAATACCAGCACGCATGTCTGTTACATCACTATCTCAGTCTCTCTCTTCTGCTCTGCTGTTACATCTATCAGCAGGTCTCAACGAGGGGAGTCACATCCACCTGCTACATGATGCACATTTCCTTGTTTGGACATCACTCCCGGAGTTGGGGGTGTTCCCCAGAGAAGTCGCTAAGGAGATGGGTGGATGAGGAGGGAGGAGTATCCTTGTGGAACATTTAAAATAGTGAAGATGCTCAAATTTTGGTTAATGGCAGGGGTACCAGGCAGGGTCGTTCTGACCCCACCAAGTATGAATGGATGAACCAGTTAAGTTAATGTTGCTCGTTCTGATAACTTTGGCTGCCGTCTGTTTGCTTTTGAGAGCTCTGAGTGGGCTAGGGAGAAGGATCCGCCACTCTTAACTGCGATCCAAGCGACGAGAAGCGATTAAGCCAACTGACCCTCCTAACCGACTGTGATAGGACAGGTCACCTGCTGTCATAGAAGGAAAGATGTGGTCTACATCTAGGGCTAGTGGAGTAGTTGCCAGGAGCAGGCAATTACTCAAGAGGAAGAAGGAGGAGAGCCCGGCTGGGACTCCTAAAAGAAAGAAGGTACCATCTGGAGCGAGAAGGGCTCTTTTCCCGGCTGGGAAAAGAGCAGGCATGATGTTCCTAAGCACGGAGAAGGGATGGAAACCCAAGCGGGCTAGCAAGGGTCTTCCATCGACAGTCATGGTGGGCCTCCGGGTGCCATGGCTAGTCCAACCGTGCAGGTTGTGCGCTGCCAGTCTGGGCTCGGTGAGGGCCGCCCAGACTCAGTTGAGAAAAGCACACAAACCAAGGGTGATTCTTTTCATCTGCGGCAAGTGTGCCGGTACTCACAAGACCCCACACCGAGCGACGTGCCACGCAGCGAAGTGTGGGGCAACCCAATCCGGAGCGGCTACCATCACGGGGTTTAGCCTGCAATACATGCCCTTTCTCCTCACAGAGGAGCCTCTCGGCCCATCAGAGGAGGAAACACCTGGGATTGTATGCCAGCAAGGCGAGCCAGCAAGGCGAGCGCGCGGAAGGCTAAGGCAACCGATAGTGGGTGGACCCAGGCCGAACTGGCAACCCTAGAGCGCGTACACAACGACCTCGGCGGAAAATCTGGGTTCCTCGAGGCAGCGGTTTCGGCCCTCCCCCACTACACGAAGGCCCAGATACAGCGAAAATGGAGGAGCCTCAGGAGGCTGAGGAGAAAAACTGTGGATAAGTCCCCCACAGCGGTTGCCTTAGGGAAGTTGCCGGACCTCACTGAGGAGCTGCCTCCCACAGCCCCGGTGGCCCTGGTCAAGGAGCACCTCGCAAAGACCTTGCAGGTGAACAGTGCTGATGGCGTGTCACCACTGACCTCCTCCTGCAAGGCAACCAACCGTTATCTGAGGAAAGTACTCGCGAGACTGCGGATTCGGGGCCACGCTCGAATCGTGAGTACGGGAAGGAAGACCTGGTCGGATCGTCAAAAACACCTCAAAATGAACAAGAGGCTCCGATACAAGAACTTGCAGACGCTGTATCGGAGCAACAGAAGCTCTGCTGCGAGGTTGGTGCTCGATGGCAGGGAACAAACGGTCTGCCGTATTGATCCCAGACTGGTCACTGAGACATACAAGGGGATATGGGAGAGGGACGACAGCTTCGTTAGCCTTGGTCAGTTCGCCTCCTTGCCAGAGGCGGACAACTTGTCCCTATGCCCTCCCATCTCACCGGCTGAGGCGCTACAGGCACTTCGGAAGATGGACCAGGCGAGTGCGCCTGGTCCTGATGGCGTTGGACACAACGTCCTACTTATGTGGGACAAAAAGGGCGAGAAGCTGGCGGACCTGTTCAACGCCATACTGTACAGTGGGCGGTTGCCGAGGTGCCTCAAACAGAGCCGAACCAACTTGATCCCCAAGTCTAGTGATCAGAGTAAAGCCGGCGACATTAACAACTGGCGCCCCATTACGATCGGCTCGGTAGTCTTGAGAGCGTTCTCAAGAGTCTTGACCATGAGACTGACCGAGGCTTGCGCCATCCACCCTCGTCAGCGGGGCTTCACAGAAGCGCCAGGCTGCTCCGAGAACCTGGCCATCCTCGACGGACTTATCCTGGTGAGTAAGTCCCAGAGGAAAACATTGGCTGTCGTGTTCATCGATCTGACCAAGGCATTCCACACTGTCTCCCACAAGCATATTGCCGAGGTGTTTGAGAGACGTGGAGTGGATGAGTTGATTAGAGGTCTCATCTAAGACTCCTACAGGAATTGCTTCTCGACAATAAAAACTGCTCAAGGCGACACCAGGAAGATCGGGATCAAGGTGGGTGTAAAACAAGGCAATCCAATGTCTCCTCTGCTCTTCAACCTGGCCCTCGACCCACTTCTCCACATGTTGGAGAAGCTGGGGGTGGGGTTTAGTGTTGAGGGCACCGCCATCACCGTTCGCGGACGACCTGGTGATTCTGAGTGACTCGTGGGAGGGTATGTCCAGGAACTTGGAAATCCTGGACAGGTTCTCGGACCTTACGCGCCTGAGGACCAATCCCACCAAGTGTCATGGATTCCTTATTGGGAGCAACGACCCAAGGCGATACACAGTCAACGACTGCGACGCTTGGTCACTCTCGGGAATGCCCATCCACATGGTGGGGGAGCAGGAATCGGCGAAGTGTCTGGGCGTCCAGATAAATCCCTGGAAAGGGATCCTGAAACCCCCACTTAGAGATACAATAAAAGACATGACGGACAAGATATCCAAGGCCCCCCTGAAACCATCTCAGAAGGTCGAGCTTTTGAGAACGTATGCTATCCCACGGACGGTGTACGTCGCGGACCACGGCTCGGCCTCCCAGACAGCGTTGGACGAGTGTGACAGGGACATTCGGACACAGGTGAAGAAATGGCTCCACCTGGAGCCGTTCACCACCGACGGGTTGCTGTACAGCAGATGTGTGGATGGAGGACTTGGTATCGTAAGATTAGCTGCGTGGTGTAAGTTGATCAAGCAGTGCGTGGGAACGGTCGTGTTCAAGAGCGACAAGATCTCCAACGGCTGGACCTGGGATCCCAAAAAGCACCGGCTTACACAATCGGAATTGATCATGGCACTGCAACTCCGTACTAACACACTCCCTACCCTTTCGCTGCTGTCGAGAGGAAGGGGGCCCAAGGAGTCGCAACAGTGCAGACTTTGTCAACAAGAGAAGGAGACCGTGCAGCATATTATCGGGAACTGTGCAGAGCTCAAGAGGAACCGCATGGCCAGCCACAACAAGGTGTGCGTGTTCCTCCAGAAGGAGGATGAAGGAGGGCTGGCACGTGATGAGGGAAAAGAATTTTTGGTAATGGCAGGGGTACCAGGTGGGGTCGTTCTGACTCCGCCCAAGCATGAATGGATGAACGAGTTAAGTTAATCTTGCTCGCTCTGATAACTTTGGCTGCTGTCCGTTTGCTTCTGAAAGCGTTCTGAGTGGGCCAGGGTGCAAGACCCGCCACTCTTGACTGCGATCTGAGCTATGACAAGCAATAAGCCAACTGACCCTTCTGACTGACTGTGATAGGACAGGTCGCCTGCTGTCATAGGAAGAAAGATGTGGTCAACCCCGAGGCGTGAACGTGTCCGTCGGCCGACGGCACGTGACGCTGGAGTAGGGGCGGCTCCTGGCAGTGCGGATATGGCGAGCGGAGTAGTAGTCCGGAGCAGACTACTACTCAGACGGAGGAAGGAGGAGAGCCCGGCTGGGACTCCAAAGAGAAAGAAGGTACCATCTGAAGCGAGAAGGGCTCTTTTCCTGACTGGGAAGTGAGCAGGAATGATCTTCCTCAGCACGGAGAGGGGATGGATTGATGGTTCTGCGCCGCTAATCTGGGCTCGGTGTTGGCCACCAAGACTCACCTAAGGAAAACACAAGCCAAGGGTGATTCTTTTCATCTGTGGTAAGTGTGGTAGTACTTTTAAGACCTCACACTGAGTGACGATGATGTGTGCAGCCATTTTCGTGATGAAAAGTCCCCCATCAACACATCTGCTGTACAGCAGGCCGTCGGTGGTGAAAGGCTCCAGATGGAGTCATTTCTTCACCTGTGTATGAATGTCCCTGTCACATTTGTCCAGCGCCGTTTGAGAGGCCGAGCCGTGGAAAGGCATACGTTCTCAAAAGCTTGACCTTCTGAGATGGTTTCAGGGGGGCCTTGGATATCTTGTCCTTTTATCATATCTTTTATTGTATCTCTTAGTGGGGGTTCCAGGATCCCTTTCCAGGGATTTATCTGGATGCCCAGATATTTTGCCGATTCCTGTTCCCCCACCATGTGGATAAGCATTCCCGCAAGTGACCGAGCATCACAGTCGTTGACCGTGTACCGTTTTGGGCCATTGCTCCCAATAAGGAAACCATGACACTTGGTGGGGTTGGTCCTCAGGCCTGTGAGATCTGAGAACCTATCCAGGATTTCCAAGTTCCTGGACATGCCATCCCACAAGTCACTCAGAAGCACCAGATCGTCGGCGAAAGCCAGTGAGGTGATGGAAGTGCCTTCAACACTGAACCCCACACCCAGCCTATCCAACGTGTGGAGAAGTGGATCCACTGCCAGGTTGAAGCGCAGCGGAGACATTGGAACGCCCTGTTTCACACCCACCCTGATCCCGATCTTTCTGGTGTCTCCTTGAGCAGTTTTTACTGTCAAGTAGTAATTCCTGTAGGAGTCCTTGATGAGACCTCTGATCAACTCATCCACACCATATCTCTCAAGCACCTCAGCAATATGCTTGTGGGAGACAGTGTCGAAGGCCTTGGTCAGATCAATGAACACTATGGCTAGCGTTTTTCTCTGGGACTTACTCAGCCTGAAAAGTCTGTCAAGAACGGCCAGGTTCTCAGAGCAGCCTGGCGTTTCGGTGAAGCCCTGCTGATGAGGGTGGATGGCACATGCCTCGGCTAGTCTCATGGTTAAGACTCTTGAGAACGCTCTCAAGACTACCGAGCCGATCAGGAGCCAGTTGTTGATATCACCGGCTTTACTCTGGTCACTAGACTTAGGGATCAGGGTCGTACGACTCTGCTTGAGGCACCTCAGCAAACGCCCGCTGTACATTATGGCGTTGAACAGATCGGCCAGCTTCTCGCCCTTCTTGTCCCACATGAGTAGGACATTACGTCCAACGCCATCAGGAGCAGGCGCACTCACCTGGTCCATCTTCTGTAATGCCTGCAGTGCCTCAGCAGGTGAGATAGGAGGGAATAGGGATGTGTTGTCCGCCTCCAGCAGAGAGGCGAACTGTCCGAGGCCCACGAAACAATCATCCCTTTCCCAGATCCCTCGCTACGTCTCAGTTACCAGTTTGAGATCAATACGGCAAACCGTTTGATCCCTGCCATCAAGCACCAGTCTCGCTGCGGAGCTTCCGTTGCTCCGATACAATGTCTGCAAGTTCTTCTATCGAAGTCTCTTGTTCGTCTTGAGGCGCTTTTGGTGATATGACAAAGTTTTCCTACCCGTACTCACGACACAAGTGTGGCACCTCCTCTGCAACTTCGCGAGTACCATCCTTAGATATCCATTAATTGCCCTGCAGGAGGAGGTCAGCGGTGACACGCCGTCAACACTGTGAGCCTGCAGGGTCTTGGTAAGATGCTCCTTGACCAGGGCCACTGGGGCCCTGGGGGGCAGCTCCTTTCGGAGGTCCGGCAACTTACCCAAGACGACGGCTGTGGGGGACTTAACCACAACTTTTCCCCTCAGCCTCCTGAGGTTCCTCCACTTCTGTTGTATCTGGGCCTTCGTATATTGGGAGAGGGCTGAAACCGCGGCCTCGAGGAACCCAGAATTCCCTCCGAGGTCATCGTGTATACGATCCAGGGTTGCCAGTTCAGCCTGTGTCCACCCACTGTCCTTTGCTGCCCTTGCCGTCTGCGCCCTCGCCTTGTTGACATACACACCCAGGTGCTTCCTCCCCTGATGGGCTGAGAGACCCCTCTGTGGGGAGAAAGTTTTAGGGCATGTATTGCAGGCGTACCCCGTTATACAACCCGCTCCGGATCGGGTTGCCCCACACTTCACTGTATTTTACAAAAACCGTGGAGGAAAATGTTGTGGAGATTGTACCATGGAACAAACATTTCAAGCTTCTTAAATGCCTTGTTGATCAGTCTAAACCCAAAATCTGAACATCTGATCATATTCAGCACAAACTTTGACTCAGTTTCACTAAAAGATTGAAAACAACACGTGTGTTGAGCCTTACTTTGCAGCACATATGCTGAAGGCTGCAGCACATATGCTGATGCACATATATATATGGAACCATGCTGCCATCTATTGACAAGAGTGAGTTACTGAATGCTTTGTAACCATGGATTTGTATTTTAAAGTCACCCAAGTGTTGAACTTGTGATCTATTAACCTCATGGCCATATTTTAACAGTTACATTTGATAAGCAGTTGTGTTGAAAGAATGTATTTCTGAAGTAGTGGGAATGTAAAGACATAATTTTTGAAGCATTTGATTTTAAGGTTTTCTTTCATTGTTAAACAATATTTACATTGAATGCATTTATGTTATGAAGCAAGGGTTATGTTTAACTCATATTTACATTTGTTTCTGAAAGCAATCAATCTAATCATCCTGCCTAACTTTATTTCTTTTCATCCTATTAAACTTTCTTTCAGTAGATGGTTTGATATGTGTAAATAGTTTAAAGAAACAGTAAAGAAGTTTATGTATGGTTCATAATAAGTCAATTCTTCTAATTACAAACATTAACCTTCATATTAATGCTTCGTGATGTTTAAGCATACATCCTTCATTGAATCAAGTTTCCCAATGGTTTTACAAATATGATACAAGCTGCAGGACTGTTATTACTCAGAAAATATCATGAAAGACTTGAACATTATGAACATAATGTTTACAGCTTTAATGTGAAATAATAGGCAAGAGTGACTTGAAGTGTGAGCTTTTGCATGTAAAACCTCAGAATTAGACTTCCCCAAAATTTCTCTATTCAGGAGACGCAGGCTGCAAACCATCAGGCACAGCTATCAATAATTTGGCACAAAACCCTTTAGTACAAACCCAAACCTGTTTTATCCTAACTTACATAAAGCCTCAAAGAGATTCCTCTTTGAGCTGGCCTCCAAGAACTTGAAAAAACTCTTAAAACATCTCCTTTATTTAATTTTTCATCTAAATATATCCATATTTAATCTTTCATTGCGACAAGTTTATTTGTTTTTGTTTTATTAGTAATATTAAGTCTCGTATTGCTACGTATAATAATTTGATTTTGAAGAAGACACATACAGTATTTTATTTTTAAGTAGATGCCACTGAAGATTTGAGCAGAGTCAGACTAAACTTTATTTGGTAGCACAGTCTGAATCCTCAAGGTTCCTCTGAGAGCAATACTGTAAACTGGAAGATAAGCCGGCCTAAAGACTCTTTCAGAGTGGCCTGAAACGGTTTGATTCTTTGTGCTTATGAAGACATACACACAGACCACAGCCTGATCCGGACTCTTTCACTGCAACACTGCTGGTGATGCTGCACCGACAACGCTGGACCTGCCAAGATGACACCACTACCACGATGAAACACCTCAACAGTGAGGCATAACATGGCTTTATGATCAAGGGTTGATGTTTGTTACATACCCCCCCCCCCCTGCTGGATGGGGTATGTATAGTCCTGCTACTGATCCTCTTGTTTGTGCTCTCTCTCCCAGGTGGCCTTAAGTGGATAATTGGGGGGAGAGCCTCTCTCATCTTCCCAGCCTGATCAACAGCAGCTTGTTTTGTGTGTTTGTGCAAAGAGGGAGGTGGAAGAAGAGTTAAAACAAAGAGAGAAAGAAAACAGGAAGATGGAAAAAGTGTGTTTTTAAGGTCTTTTGTTGTTTATGTTTTATTGTTTGTTTGTGTTTTACTGTTTTAGGGTCTTATTTTTTGACAGTTTTACTCTTGTGCAGCAGTTTGTGACCTTGCTCTGTGAAAGGTGCTACACTAAATAAACTTTACTTACTAACTTACATGTTTATCAACATAACAGAAATCATCATATTTCAATAACATGAACCAAAATGCTATGTGTCGTGTATAAATATAAATCCTAGCGGACAAAGTTGAGCTGAAGCAGAAGCCAGAAGACAATATAATCCAGGTTTAGTTAACACAATGATGTATTTGAACTCTAATTCTAATATTCTAATGTGTTAACAAACCAAAGTAGTCAAAGTATATTTCTATGATTCACTCAGAACTTTGTTACAGAGGGTTTTAATTAAGATAAGCCACTAAAATCAATTTTATTGGTGCTTTGTCTACACAATATTACACCATGCAAATAGAACTGCAGTAAGTTACTTTACTTAATAATATATGTTCAGTTTCTTGTTGATACAACTTTAGTTGTTTATGTGTCGACTGAGTTACACCTCAGTTTTTCAGATTGTACTTTCTTGTGGTGGTGTTACCGTGGACTGTATTATATAAAGAGGTGTTTCTGATATTTTGTCCACCTCATAACTTCACAAATATGGTTATAAAAACACTGCATAATCTGATCTCATACAGCATAAATAACAAGTATAATTTTTTAAAATAATTTCCATACCAACATTATATAACATTCTACGCAGGTTCTATACTCTATAAATGAAGACAGTTTTATTTAAGAAATCAAATGTTTACTTACTGTAATTACTTTAATAACTTTACTTAATTGTGGTAAAATGTGACATGGTGGCCCAGGTCTACTCCTGCTGCTAACAGTGATCAGTGCCTGCAGCATTGAAAGGTGTCGCCGCTGCTGACAGAGGCGTCATTAGTCTGCACACTTTCACCAGTCTCAGGAGCCGCACTCTCAGGTGGCTGTGTGGTTGTTCTGGTGGAAGGTCTCGCCGTAACGTTGGCGTTAGGCAGCGGTGGAGGGACATCGGTCACCGCCATGTGACGACGCTGCAGCTCCTCAATCAGCCTTTCCATTAAAAAAAAGAAAACATCATTTAGACAATGTTAAAATACATTTCAGAGAGTAAAGAAGAAGTGATGTTTGAAAAAAGACTTCCACCAACCTGCTGAGTGGATCAGCATCATCCATAATTTGGCGAAGGAGCACGTAACTAAACACCCTGCCAGATGCCAGAAGTTCATGAACATCCCTCTTTGCCTTCTCCACCTCTGCTTCAATGGCCTCTGCTGTACTGTTCTTCATGCAGACCCTGCGCACATGTACTGAAAGGGTTTCCTGGGTTTTCATGCACACAGGACACAGCAGATAGTGCCTGTTGGGTTTACTGGAAACAGAAAAAGACATTCTTCACTTCATTTAAAGCTTACTCAGGGAGAAGTTCAGGAGCTTTCAGCAGATATGCTTCAAATCTTAGCTTGGGTAAATGACCCAATGATTTAATTTTCACCTGAATAGAGTCATTAGTCAGTCATTATGCAAAAGATGTGACCAGCCATGTTTAAAATATGTGAAACTATTATCATGACTTTTACAAACTGTTATTCTGTCTCTGGCTTGTTTACTCTGTTTTAACTTGATAAGAAAATAATGTTTTACTACATTCTGTTAAAAAAGGACTTCATAAGTGTTACATACTCCCCCCTACTGGATGGGACATGTATAACCTGATACTCTATTGACCATTGGTTTGTGCTCTCCCAGGTGGACCTGATTGGATGATTGAGGGGAGGACCTATAAAGAGGGAAGGAAGGTGGTTTGGACTCTCTCTTTTCCATTTTCCAGCCTGAGCAGCAGCAGTTTGGTTCTTGTGTTGGTTCTGCTATGTTTTAGCTTTGCCTTTGTTATTTCTTGGTTTGTGTCGGTGAGTCTTGAAGTCCTCTTTTTGTGGCTTTATTTCTGTTAGGTTTAGTTCTTATGTGGATTTAGGTTAGAGGGGGGAGCTCAGATCCTACAGCCCTTTGTGAGTTGGTCTGGGTGTCTCCTCTTCTTTTTGTTCTTGTTGGCCGGCTCACCAGCTTCTGTTATTTGGTTGTTGTTGTTAATAAATTGGTTTAATTAATGTGGAATATCCTGTCTTTTAATCATATTGGGCCTTCTGTGGGCGAGCTGTTTTCAGAGGGTCGTAACAATAAACATTATTGTACATACAAACTAACCTCTTAATTTGGTCCCTTAGTCTGGGAACCATTGGCAAATATGCTTAAAATCTCAGCTGGTAAGTGACCTTTTGAATTTAAAAAATTCTATTAAGAAGTTACTTTTTTAAGTAACTACATTGTGAACTATAAAATTGATCTTATCTTACCCCTGGGGAGACATTTTTCAGGAATGAAAAAATCTGGTAAAAAGAACAAAAGCAGGAGAAATCTTCAGTGAAGATGTGAACGCTTCTCTAGAAGACTGGATCTCTTAATGACCGATGAGCTTCTGTGGAGAGACTCAGAAGAAAGTGACTGGACATCTGGTGGCCTCATCTTATATGTCTGACAGTCCCGCCCACATTCCTGCATTAGCATTTGCATGCATGCACACCTGAGAGGGGGTGGACATAATACTCTGTGCTTGAAAATGTCAAAGTTAAATGTGTTTCTTTATTTTGATTACTCATAGTTTTGAAAAGAAAAACTTGATTTATCAAAGGTAAATGGTGACTAACTAAAGCTGAGTCTTTCAGCATATAAGGTGATCCCCCCCCCCTGCCACTTGGCAAGGAGGCCACTGTCAGCCGTTGGCAGCAGTAGGAGAACTTTCTGGCCCTCCTGGAAAACTCTCCATCTAGAAGCCGTGTCATACCTCTGCTTCTGTCGCTCCTGTGCTTGGCCCAGATTACCATTGGCCAGTTCTTGAAATTGGTCCAGTTTGTCTCTCATCTTCAGGACGTATGAGAGCTCACTGCTGTTGTGGCATGGGGCCCTCCCAGGCCTCCTTCAAGACATCCATTGGACCCCTCACTGAATGTCCATACAGCAGCTGAAAAGGTGAAAACCCAGTTGATGATTGTGGGACTTCTCTATACGCAAACAACAAGAACGGAAGCCACTGGTTCCAGTCTGACCCTGAATCATTCACAAATTTCCTCAGCATGGACTTAAGAGTCTTATTAAAGCGCTCAACGAGGCTGATCTGACCACAAGAGTGACACACTAAGAGGGCTTTGTTTCTAGGCTCAAATTTAGCTGAATTTGAGGGGAAGGAACTATGTCTTGTGTTTCTGGCTCTAAGGTCACTCCCACCAATAGGCTTACCCAAGGGTGTGGGTGGGCGGGATTTGGCTGGGAGGTACTCTTTTGATGGACGGCGGGCAGCCAGGAAAGCTTCAGCCAATTCTGCTGCTTCTTTGGAGGTCTTTGGGTTCCGTTCTTTAATCCAGGTGCGAAGCTCAGGATTCAGGACTTTGAGGAACTGCTCCATGATAATGGTATCTCCAATTTGTTCCTTTGTCTTTTCTTTGGGAGCCATCCACTTGTCATACAAGTCCTTAAGGCGGACCTGCAGCTCTCTAGGTGTCTCCTCTTCTGCCGGCACACTGGAACGGAACCTCACTCGATAGGTCTCTGCACTGATTTCAAACTTCTTCAAAACAGCACACTTTACTTTTGCATAATCCATGGTGTCATCAATGTCCATAGCTACATAAGCAGAACGGGCTCGACCGGTTAGCAGTGGAGCCAGGTGAAGAGCCCACTCTCCCTGAGGCCACTGACAGGCATGAGCAATTCTTTCAAAGGTGATTAAGTAATGTTCAATGTCCTCACCTTCACTGTATGGCTGCATTTTGGGGCTTTTCCAGCCAGGAAGCCTCACCAGACCGGAATGCTGTCCTCCATTAGCCAACTGTGTTAGATCAACCTCAGGCCTGCCTTGGATTGCTGGGATGTGAGGAGGCTCGGCTGTAAGCTCTACAGAGGGGGCGGATGGGGTTGCTGAATCTCCCATCAGCTGCTGACGATCCTGGCGGTCCTGTTGCACCTCATGTTGGAGCTGGGCAAACTGGTGCTGGATTCGCTTCCTCCTCTCCTCCTGTCGCTTGCGCTCCTGATCTATCCTGACATCGCTGTCAGCCTGCTGTTGCATCAGACATCGTAGAAGACTTGTCAGTTCAGCCATACTTTCTTTCTCCTGGGCTTGACCACCTGCTGCCCCCTGCTGGTCACAGACATCTTGAGACACTTCTGGAAGACACTCAGTTGCTTGAGGTTTCTTTTGTCTGGTTGACATTTTCTTCGCTGCCTCCTACTGGCCTGGATCCCACCACTGCCACCAAATGTGGTGTAGCCTGACCGGAGTGGCTGGTCACTTGGTAGGAGGCAGACACAGGAAACCTTATCCAGGTATCACAAGGTGGTTTATTTACAAGAAAAAGTGGCACCATGCTACACATGTAACAAAACAACAAAAAACAAAAAAACAACTAAATAGTTAACTTGGCCTAACTGATCAAAACTCAACTCATATCAACTGAACTTATATTAACTTATCATCATGTGCACACAGCTACACACTGATGTACTAACCCCCCGACAGCCAAAAAGCAACTGCTTAAATAGACCCTTCCATCAGCAGTCCATCAGAGTCAATCTGGGCTGTACCATTGCTGCAGGTGCATCCCATGTCTCTGCTAAAACAGGTCAGAGATAAAGTTATTCACTCTTACCAACCTCCATGGTGAAACACTTCATCATAGCTCACCACACAACACACTTCCAACCATACATACACTGATCAAAGTCACAGTAAATAACTCACTTAACATAATTAACTACCACCCCCGCCACATTATCCAACCCAGTGACATCACCAATGATGTCACCCAGTGTATAAATACAGGCCATTGTTGGGTGCCTCCTCCTTTTGTCTGTGGAGCACATGGTGAGTATGGTAAGTAACACAGAAAGAATAGAATTGAATTATCTTAACCCAATAAACAATAACTAAACTTAACAATACTTGTCGGTGTTTTACTTGAACCAAAAATGTTGCTGGTATGTGAACTGTAACCAGACATAATGCAAACCACAAACAAACCCGGGATAGTATGTGTCTGCAAGTTACAGATTGATCATAAACATGTGGCTAAACAAACAATTACCAAGCATGGTTAAATGTGTGAGCTATGTGGCATTGATGGTGAAAGTAGGGACAAATGGTGTATTCTCACCCACTTTGTCACATACAGTTATATGGGTACACTTTGTAAATATTTGTGCATTATATGATAACCTAAAGACTTTTCTTATTGTTAAAGTAGAAGCTCTGTACAGGAAACAATGAAGTGGAGGTGCTTTAACTGTCTCTGTGTGTATGAAACACAGTTATGACTGAAGTCAATTTTTGAATGAAAGACATAACATGGGGCTGTCTGAAACCTACCTCACAATCTGTGGGCCTCTGTTCAGCTGTCTGTGTGCCTCTAACACACATGTAAACTTCCACCATTCCCCCACAGGCTGGTGCAGCGGAGCAGGAGCCATGTCAGATGTTTAGCACCACCCGATGGTCACTGCCTAGATGACACACAGGCAACAATTTAGAAAGAAAAGTACAGCCTCTTGACATCTTATCAAGTTTGTATAAGCTACAATCATAGGTGGAAGAATGGTAAATGGACTGTACTTGTATAGCTCCTTTCTAGTCTTCCAACCACTCAAAGTGCTTTTTACACTATGAATCACATTCACACACATTCACACGCTGAATGGGTACAGGGGCGACCATGCAAGGTCCCCACCTGCCCATCAGAGGAAGCTAACCATTCACACACATTCATACACTGATGGTTCAGCCATCAGGACCAATTTGGGGTTAAGTGTCTTGCCCAAGGACACATCGACATGTGGACTGGAGGAGCCGGGAATCGAACCGCCGATCTTCCGATTAGTGGACGACCCGCTCTACCTCCTGAACCACAGCCGATCTGAAGTAATCAGATCCTTTACTGCACTAAACGTAGTGATAGATCAAACACAATACCAACAGAAAAAGGGCATGTAAACTCCATCTACTCTAATAGATCAACTTAGAAAAGATCCCACAACATGACTTTGTGGTCACGTCATGTGATACCTGCGTGTGATACGTACAGCTCAGCTGACCATCAGACTGAACACTAGTGGGTTATTTCATGAGATATTATCATCAATGGAAGGAAAAACTTCAGGCACTGATGAATGGAGCAGGAACAAAAACACTAGGATTCAATTAAAAGCCTTTATTCAAAACACGGCTCCTTACAATAAAACATGATCTGTTTCAACTTTAAAGGTCCAAAAGGCTGAACAAAAAACAAGCAAACATGAACATATGATTATGCAAGAATGTCAGTTTGTCAGAATGAGACTGAAGCACAGGGCTGTCTATAAAGCCAAGTGTCCAGTTAGCTCTCCTCACTGACATGTTAATGAGTCTTTAAAGTCTCAGTGTCTCGTCAGCGGTGGTTCAGAGGTTGTTGTTCTTTTCTTTTTGTGAAGAAGACTTTCTTGAGGAAAATAGCAGGACGAGTAAGTACTGATTCATTTTCACTAGTTGATCTTTTAATTTGTGTTTTCTGCTTGATTTGTGACATTTGTGACAAATTAAAATCTAAATTCAGTCCTCCAGAGAGATAATACTTTTTATTGCTGTGTTCATATCAGAGCGTGTGTTTCTGTATTTGGAGAAGTTTACCGATGCTATGGCTGTGCTAGGCTGGAAAGTCAATACTTGTTGCAAAGAAGATAATTTAAGCTTTAATTTGATGCTGAACATGTTTGATTTAAAGCAGGTTTAACAGAAATACAGGAGGATAGGTACAATTATAAATGTAGGTTGGCTGAGGGTCTTTTGAAAACAGCTAAATGTAAACGTCATTCAGCAGCGTGCTGCTAGACACCAGAAAGTCTCAAATGAACAATGTTGGAGTCGGATCATGTGAACCTGAAAGACCAGGTTAACTCTAGAGAACATATGGCTGCTAATAATAGATGAATGCAGAACTGTGTAACAATATACATTAAATACAAACAACAATACATAACTTAATTCAATCAATTAACATCAATACGTCAACAGTGAACAAATAAATACATGAAATAGAAATATTTACAAAGCTGTGTGAAAAAAGAAATGAAGACACAAGGAGAAATATATACTAACATAAACAAACAACACTGAGGAGTCTCAGTATAATATATAATTAATATTATTAATAATATACAATATAATTACTATATATAATGTTACAATTAAAATGGCGGGCTTATATCTTTACACAAAGAGATAATACTAATACTACTACTAATAATAATATAGATATAATTATACTATAGATAATGTGCAGACATGTATAGATAACAATGCTACTCATTGTCACTGGTGTCTCGGCTGGTGTTACTGGGGGAACAGCTGCTTGGTACTGGGCAGAAGATATTTTGCTGATGTGTACAACCTGATAGTTTGTTTGTTTGGTGGCTTTTAACAGGATTTAAAAAGGCAATTGTAGAGAAAAGATTGGCATTACTAAATGACTGGGCTGTTTCTGTGGAAAGCTAATTAGGGATATTGAAAAAAATATATATAAACATTAACAGCTGGTTAAAAAGTAACACAAATGATTTTATTATCAATTTTCAATGTTTTATCTGCTATAATGTATTATGTATGAATATAGCATCTTCCTAAATTGCATTATAATTAGTGTTATGATTTTAGTTCATTTTCAGTTGTTCCCTGTCTTGCTGCTTCAGACTGCGTTTTCCTGATTCACGTCCGCAGCGGGTCTACGGTGGCCGGCGTGAATGTGGGACTAGCCCCTCTCTCACAATCATGGATGTATAATAAGAGCTCTTATAATACATCTATGCTCACAATGCAATGTGTGTTGTACGTGGGAAGATATGAGTGTTCATGTGTTCAATGTAGATGTAGATGTGATGACATGTGGGGCAGACAGCCCGCCGCCCCGCAGCAGCGTCATTTGAAATATTTTAAATGACGCTGCAGTGCGGCTACAGCGCGAGCTTGAAATTTACAGTCGGCAACAGAGGGGAGACTTTCCTCCAACGCTAGCAAACTTGAATGAATTAAGTGGATTTCATAACCAAGCACAGGGTACAAAGCCTTTATTTGGAGGAGAAACTGGATTTAAAGCGCCTCGGAGCCCAGCAGCCACGGAGTACTGTCATCACTCAAACTGCTGGTTAAATTAACCGCGGGAGGAAAAACCGCCATGCTGCCCTTTTCTGAGCCGTCAGCTGGTAAGTGAAAGTATATTTTGGTGGTTCTGGTCCGTGCATTGGCCATATTGTTGTGCTGGATCGATTGATGTAGATGGTGACGAGTGTCAGTGTGTCCGTGCTTATCTACTGAGGTTGTTGTCATAAAGTTGTTGTCACAGAATAGATTAGTATCCTTAAAAAGTTGTCTTTGCACTTCGTTGTAGTGTCGAGCTCTTTGCTGTTCGTTCATGGCCATGTAGGCTGATTTGTTCTGAGCTTGGCTGTGTCGGCTTATGACGATATAATATCGCATTATTAATGAATCAATATTTCAGAGAGGTTGTGCTTCAGTGATGCGTTCAGGCGCCTCGTTCCTGAACGCATCACTGTCGTGAGTCAACCAGCCAACTTCAGCTAATGCTTTCTAGAGATCGTGGCTTTTCCCAAACTGAATAAATACAACACATATAGACACAAAACTGCTTTGCTAGCTCAATCTCGTTCTAACTAAGATATTCGTTGAGAAAAATATTTTTTCCATGGACAGATTTAGCTACTACGTCCGCAAACTTCACATATATTTGTAAGCTAGTAGCGCCACAGCACCGGCACAGCTGATGGAGGATGCTGGAGTGGAAGCTGAGATAAACTCTCAACTGAAGGGAAAATGGTTAAGTTTAGCTGTGTGTGGGGGAGCCAGATAATGATGAAGAGTGAAGAAGGGTTCAGGTTTTTCTGTGTGTGTGTGTGTAACTCGTCTCAGTCTCAGAGTTCAATCCACCCAGTAAAGGGTCCGTTTTGTTTTCCCCACAACCCCTAATCAGTTCAGTTCAATCCACTTTCACAAACATTAACTCAAAACTCCACTCCGGGTTTTCACCGCAGATCCCCCACAAAACAAAACAAATCAAAGACACTAGCAAAGCCACACATAATATTTTTAGTGATAAGGCTTTTTTCATTTGAACACGGCTAGGTGTGCTGTTCTAAATGTCTAGTTGACCAATCAGATTGCTCGGTGGGAACTACGTGTTGTGTAATTCAGGCTTGTGACAGTGGTGATGTAACTTGTGTAATTTCTCTCTCTCTCTTCCTCTGTTTATGTGTACAGGACCTGCTAGAAGCCACTTTGTTGTTAAAAGTGTTTTGTGGAGCCATGCATGGACCCATAACATGTTAAAAACACATCAGTAGCAAGAGCAAGTACTGTAGTTTTCCTGGTATGTAGCCTATCTATTGAAGTAGTTGTTGCCCCACCAATCTTTTAAAAACACCACTGCTCATGCCAATGTGTTGCTCAGTTCTCAATCGTTGGTGATTCCACTGTCTGACAAACTCAAGGCAAGATTGCTGGATTCTTCCGAGATAAACATAATGTAATGCTCAGACTTGCACTTCATTATTTGAATCAAGAATTCCTACACTCTCCATGTATTGAAATAGTTGTCAGTAGAAGTCAGAGACAACTCTATTGCCATCCGCCCACAGCCTCTCAATCCGTTGATTATGAACACTTCTAGCAGCTATATAACTCTCCCGGTCCGCACCCCTGTTCTCAATCATAAACCTTGCCACATCTACATTTTCTCCCACTCTGTCCCCTCTTACTCTGAGTGGCAAACCAAACTGAGATACACCATTGCAGAAAAAAGAGAGAACAGTTGAAGCACGCTTGTTTGTGCAACGTTCCAAATAAACGACTGTAGCCATCAATGCATCCATGGAAAACAAATCTCCAGGCGATCAGTTTATGATTGGAGTCAATGTGCCTGTAATGAAAATGGAGAACAAGGTTAAAGTGACTACAGAACACATATACAACTGCACGGTTGGTCTTCATCTAGAGACTGATCAGCCTACTACGCTGTTTTATCTCTGTTGTATATAGTAATGGGTGTAGCCGTCTGTCCGTGTGTTAGCATTGTGGCCGGATTTGCACAAAGCTTTGTAGAAGGTTCATTGTAGGTCAACTGAGAATTGATTAAATTTCCACAATCATCCACCAAATGGGGGCGCTGTAACCCTGACCAATCACTAAAAGGCGTAACTTCCGAACGGATTTCACATAACACCACAAAACTTTGTAGAAAGGTTGGACATGGGCCGAGGAAGAACTGATCAACTTCCCACCTGGATTGTCCTTAAATGGATATTTCACTTTAGTAAAACTTGTCAAAATTCAGCAGTCTTACCTCTATCAAAGTGCATCTACAAGTAAGCTAGTGATCACTGCTGTCCTTGTTGTCTGCCCTCAACACCACCATTTCTCCCAGGTGTCAGGCTCCTCATTCACTTCCATTCATTTTAGGGACCTAGTCTAAATATTATACTGGTGGTGTTGAAAACAGATAACGGGGACAGCAATGGTCACAAACTTACTTGTAGATTGCTTTAGATGTGGGTAAGACTACTGAATTTTGGTGGAGGTGGAGTGGGGGACAGAGGAGGACGGGTGCCTGCTGTCCTCTGCATCTCTTACATTGGACTTAATGTATTTCATTTTTTTTCATGCTAATCAGTCTCTAATCAGTTATGTGACTTTCTACATAACAATAGTTTATTTGAGGATTTTCAGTCAGGATTTAGAGCGCATCATAGCACAGAAACAGCACTGGTGAAAGTCACTAATGACCTCCTGACTGCATCGGACAAAGGATTTGTCTCTATACTTGTCCTGTTAGATCTTAGTGCTGCATTTGACACAATTGACCATCAAATCCTTTTGCAGAGACTGGAACATTTAATTGGCATTAAAGGAACTGCATTAAGCTGGTTTAAGTCTTATTTATCAGACCGATTTCAGTTTGTACATGTTAATGATGAATCCTCCATGAAGGCAAAAGTTAGACACGGAGTTCCACAAGGTTCTGTACTTGGACCAATTCTATTCACCTTATATATGCTTCCTTTAGGTAATATTATTAGGAAACACTCCATAAATTTTCATTGTTACGCAGACGATACCCAATTATATTTATCAATGAAGCCAGATGAACCCAATCAGTTAAACAAACTCCAAACATGCCTTAACGACATAAAGACCTGGATGACCTGCAATTTTCTACTACTAAATTCAGATAAAACTGAAGTTATTGTGCTTGGCCCTAAACACCTTAGGAACACATTATCTAATGATAAAGCTGCTCTGGATGGCATTCCCCTGGCCTCCAGCACCACCGTAAGGAATCTGGGAGTTATCTTTGATCAGGATATGTCCTTTAACTCCCACATAAATCAAATTTCAAGGACTGCCTTTTTTCACTTACGTAATATCTCAAAAATCAGGCACATCCTGTCCCTAAAAGATGCAGAAAAACTAGTTCACGCATTTGTTACTTCTAGGCTGGATTATTGCAATTCCTTATTATCAGGCTGCCCTAACAAGTCTCTAAAGACTCTCCAGCTGGTCCAGAATGCAGCTGCACGTGTATTGACTCAAACTAGAAAAAGAGATCACATTTCTCCCATTTTAGCTTCACTACATTGGCTTCCTGTAAAATCTAGAATAGAATTTAAAATCCTTCTCCTAACTTACAAAGCCCTTAATGGTCAGGCACCATCATATCTTGAAGAGCTCATAATACCGTATTACCCCACTAGAACACTGCGCTCCCAGTATGCAGGCTTACTGGTGGTCCCTACAGTCTTTAAAAGTAGAATGGGAGGCAGAGCCTTCAGCTATCAGGCTCCTCTTCTATGGAACCATCTACCGGATTCAGTCCGGGGTGCAGACACCCTCTCTATGTTTAAGAGTAGGCTTAAAACTTTCCTTTTTGATAAAGCTTATAGTTAGGGCCGACCAGGCTCGCCTTGGATCAGCCCTTAGTTATGCTGCTATAGGCCTAGACTACTGGGGGACTTCCCATGATGCACTGAGCTCCTCTCTCCTCCTCCTCCTCTCCATCTGTATGCATTCATGTAACAGCAATGCATGTCACTAACTTTGCTTCTTCCCCGGAGTTTTTTGTGCTTTCTCATCTCACAGGAAAACCTGACTCCCGGGCCGAACCTTCGCGGTCCTTCACAGTCCTGATGGCATCCTTCCCTGTCTGTTGATGCTTGTGCTTGTTGTTGTTTGTTGTTGTCATTGTTTTTCTGCTGTCCCCCCTCCCCCTTCCCCTCTCTCTTTCTCTCTCTCAACCCAACCGGTCAAAGCAGATGGCCGCCCACCAAGAGCCGGGGTCTGCTTGAGGTTTCTACCCGTTAAAGGGGAGTTTTTCCTTACCGCTGTCGCCAAGTGCTTGCTCATGGGGGAACTGTTGGGTCTCTGTAAATTAAAGAGTACGGTCTTGACCTGCTCTATGTGAAAAGTGCCTTGAGATGACTTCTGTTGTGATATGGCGCTATATAAATAAAGATTGATTGATTGATTGATAATCTGTGTTTGGCCATGACACGTAAAATTTCGCTCCAAGGGACGACGTCCTCTCTAACCAATCAACAACCAGAATGCAATATTGACATCGAGTCGGTCTAATTACAGTTTCCAGATTTCATCTTCAATTCTCTCCACTGTAAGGCAGAGTAGCAGCAGTAGATAGCTCCTTGTGTTAGCCAACGCAACAGTTAGCTTGTTGTAGCAGCCTGAAGGACTCTTTATACATCCATGGAAGGACTGTTAAGGACTGTCGTTAAGCTAACAGGAGAAATTATCTGGACTGTGCAGCGCAGCAGCAGCAGGACGCTGACGGGAGGCTGGAGAGAGAAGCAACCGGAGAAACAACCAGGAGAGTTAGCTTGTTTGTCATTGTTGCTAATGATATCAGACTGGTTAACCAGCAGCCACAAAGTTCTGTTAACTAACAAAAAAGATGACCAACAGCTACAAATGGACGTTATGACATGAATACTTCATCTCCATGATAGAAAGAAGACATCAGATAACGTGAGTCAGATACAGCTTCTCTCTCTCTGTCTCTTTGGTCGCTAATTTCATCTCTGATGGTTAAATGTCTCTGTGTGGCTTTTTTGTGTTTTTTATCTCCTTAACAAGAATGCAGCAGAGATCATATAATGTGTTGTGGGTAATGTTAGTTTGCTTGTTGATGTTACAGTGAGCTGTCTGGACTCATTCATTGTTTTTAATTGAGTGGTTGTTCAGTCACCTGTTGATGTGATTAGTCAATGAGTGCAGGAGGTCTGGCTGCTGCTTCTGACAGTTTCTTTAGTTCCTTTTTAAGCTGAGCTGTATATTGAGTAATAAGCTTAAAGTAACTAGAATAACAAGTGTTAACTAGTGGTGTAACTGATCGTAGTTGATCCATGATCCGTACGTATCGCCCCCCACGGTTCAGCAGGCATATGAACTGCAGATTAATTGCAAAATTTAATGTCTCAGTTAAAGTAGACATTTTAGAGACAAAGTAAACAAACTGCTGTAAGTACAAGTCATAGACAGACAGTGTGCCGTTAACGCTAACAGGGATTTTGAAGAGCAACGATCAAACCAGCATGTAACAGGTCCGTTGTGACATTTGAGTTATGTTTATGTAATGGATTGGAAATGCCACATGTTAAATTTTGTATGTAAACAGACACCCCCTAATTTTTTGTTAATTATTTGAACTAATCTAACTCTGTTTATACAGTTTTGACATCAGGCTCTAATGCCACTGTGGATACCTGAAGGAGGTCACTCGTATCTGCTCTGCTCATGCGCAGCTCAATATTAAATGAGCATCGGCTAGAGCAAGACGCTAACTTTGGCTCTCTCCCTTATTAATCCACAGGTATGTTAAAACTTGCTTTTCTATGATTAGCTTTGTTTAATAACTAATGTAAATGCATTGGAAATTGTTCTGTGAAGTTGTGACATGGTTTAGAGATGTATTTGAAACGTATTTTTGTTGCTGTATGTTTCGTGGGCGCCGCCATTGATAATAGTTACCTCAGTGAATTTCGGTTTTCTACTATTTTGTCAGTGAAAGTTACAGACCTTTGCATGTGGTAACATATGAAAATGTGCTTAAAAGATTGTTTTAGAGTATAAGCCAGTCAGTCACGAGTTAACGGTAAATAGAGATGCTATATTCAAACCAGTTTCACTTCCGGTCGCTCGTTAACAAGGCAGAGTCGCGCCATTTTGTTAAGAGGTTAAGTGCAAGTGCAAAGGAGTGTTACGCTAATGTTGCAGAAAGGTTTTGTGTGTCATATCAGTGTAGGATGAGTGTAACTGTGGTCTATGTGTTAAAATAGGAGTGATTGTAGTAATGTCAGTAAAGTAAATGTGTGTTTTGGGTAATATAATTTTTGTGCTGTATATTATATTTTATACATATATATATATATATATATATATATATATCTTAGATTATATTTTATCCATATATTACATTATATTGTAGTTAAGCCTATTCTTATTCTTATTATTGAATTCCTGTGAAGTTATTTTTCTTTAGACAAAATGTTTTATATTGTTTATTGTGAATTTGGTTTCAACATTTATTTTATTTCTGTAACATGTTTTGTGTGAATGTGAAATATGAACCTTGTAGCTGTAGGTTTCAGGAAACTAACGTAACTGAGAAATATGTACAGTTTTATACTGTTGTGTCAATATTAAATGAGCATCGGCTAGAGCAAGACGCTAACTTTGGCTCTCTCCCTTATTAATCCACAGTCCACAGACCATGTTTTTATCGGCTACACAGTGCACCCTTATTATCATCAAGTTTTGATGATGTGGACAGAGGCTGTTTCATTCACTGTTTAAAAGAGGAAGGTTTCATGCCTCATATTGCAATAACTAAGCTTTAAATATTTTATATATTTTATTTTACTTTATTTCATTTAGACATTGGACATCTTAAATGTTGTTTTCATTTAAGACCATGGGCAAAAGTTCCTTGCTGTTTCTGGCTGTCAGTGTGTTACAGAATAAATGGAGAACGCTGATCCTAATAATGATCCGATCCGAGACTCAAATCCATGATACGATCCAAACCGTGAGTTTTGTGTTCATGTTAACACCCCTAGTGTTAATATATCAGCTTTGTAGACTATATTTTGTATGTCGTGCACATAGATAAGATTGTGTAAGTCATGTATTTGATACATGCATTAATACTTTCTGATGTGAACCTACACTTTTAGATCTGTGAATGTTTTTAGTGTTCAGTCTCTCTAGTATTCAGCACTGATCTGAACCTGTATCACATTATAAGCTTTGTGCTACTTAATATATTTCTGTACACTAAGAAAATACACAGGAAACACGTGTAAATCATGTGATATGTTGTCTGTTTTTGATGAGAACATAAATCTGTTGACGTAAAAGAACAATACTATAAATCTGAATTTCACTTTGTTCGTAAAATGACACATTTGATCCACTCCATGGCTAAAATAAGCTCTTCTTTGTTTAGAGACATTATGTATATGCTAGATGTCTTTAAAGAAGCAGCCTTTTCACCACTCAAGCTAATTGTTTTATTGGCATATGAAATTGCCCCCCCCCCCCCTTGCTGCATGTGTGCACATGATGTTCACACGTTATGTGTATGTTTGCAAATTATGTACAATAATTCATTGTTCGAACAGCAGTGATTTGCATCTGACGCATCTAGGTCCAGGAAGTGGTACTCAAAAAACTGGTCCAGGGTTGGCAGGTCTGACTTTGTGATAAAAGCATGAAAATCAGCAATATTATATGTAGGCTATAGTTTTCCGTGCTGTACCATATCTAGTGCCGATTGAGCTGGACCTCATGGGGGGCTTGCCTATTTGTACTATCTGCTAGTTTTTCCTGGACTACACCTTGATAGTGACTCAAGATAAAACAAATCAACATTTACCATTTACCTAAGATCAATGAAAATTTGAATATATTTAAACTTAAATTCAATTCAACAGCCTTATCTGAGACATGGTTAGATCAAGAGAAAGGTATTGATTTCCATAATGATGGTTTTGAGCTTCTTTATATCAATAGAACCAACAACAGGGGAGGGGGTGTGGCCCAGTATGTGGACAGTGACTTGAAATGCAAACCAGTTGAATATATGACAACTGTAATTGATGATTTAATGCATAACCATGGAAACTGAAGCAAGAGGGATGAGGAATATACTTGTGTATACAGAACATCGGGGTCACATGTAGAAACATTTTAAGATAGTTTGAAAGAATTAATGAAAATAAAACGTCTGCAATCTGTGGAGATTTATTTAATATTGACCTCCTAAATGTATCTAAACATAAAACATCAGATTTTCTGGATGCATTATATAGAAGAGGGCTATACCTATTGATCACCAAGCCCAGTAGAAAAACCTCCATTTGTGCAACATTAAGCGACTATTTAACTGTGTTTGCAATATATGATTAATATGAAACATATGATAAATATATGACTTATCATTGTATGATAAACATTGTCCAACAACACCATGTTAACATAAACGTGGTTATAATAAAAAGCCTTGGATAAAAAATGGGCTTACAAACTTTATGCAAAAAGAAAAACAAACTTTAGAGAGATTTCATAGCAGCCAGGTGATAAAGAAGTTAAAGCAGGAGGAGGAATAATCCTGTTTGTGTGTCAGTGAGCATCTGGAGCATCTTAACAAGATTGTGGAGTAGCTCCTAAAGAAATGAGCCCAGAAGAGAGTAGAGATTAGGGTTGTGCCCCCCCCCCCCAAAAAACATGTCAAATACCAGCACGCATGTCTGTTACATCACTATCTCAGTCTCTCTCTTCTGCTCTGCTGTTACATCTATCAGCAGGTCTCAACGAGGGGAGTCACATCCACCTGCTACATGATGCACATTTCCTTGTTTGGACATCACTCCCGGAGTTGGGGGTGTTCCCCAGAGAAGTCGCTAAGGAGATGGGTGGATGAGGAGGGAGGAGTATCCTTGTGGAACATTTAAAATAGTGAAGATGCTCAAATTTTGGTTAATGGCAGGGGTACCAGGCAGGGTCGTTCTGACCCCACCAAGTATGAATGGATGAACCAGTTAAGTTAATGTTGCTCGTTCTGATAACTTTGGCTGCCGTCTGTTTGCTTTTGAGAGCTCTGAGTGGGCTAGGGAGAAGGATCCGCCACTCTTAACTGCGATCCAAGCGACGAGAAGCGATTAAGCCAACTGACCCTCCTAACCGACTGTGATAGGACAGGTCACCTGCTGTCATAGAAGGAAAGATGTGGTCTACATCTAGGGCTAGTGGAGTAGTTGCCAGGAGCAGGCAATTACTCAAGAGGAAGAAGGAGGAGAGCCCGGCTGGGACTCCTAAAAGAAAGAAGGTACCATCTGGAGCGAGAAGGGCTCTTTTCCCGGCTGGGAAAAGAGCAGGCATGATGTTCCTAAGCACGGAGAAGGGATGGAAACCCAAGCGGGCTAGCAAGGGTCTTCCATCGACAGTCATGGTGGGCCTCCGGGTGCCATGGCTAGTCCAACCGTGCAGGCTGTGCGCCGCCAGTCTAGGCTCGGTGAGGGCCGCCCAGACTCAGTTGAGAAAAGCACACAAACCAAGGGTGATTCTTTTCATCTGCGGCAAGTGTGCCGGTACTCACAAGACCCCACACCGAGCGACGTGCCACGCAGCGAAGTGTGGGGCAACCCAATCCGGAGCGGCTACCATCACGGGGTTTAGCCTGCAATACATGCCCTTTCTCCTCACAGAGGAGCCTCTCGGCCCATCAGAGGAGGAAACACCTGGGATTGTATGCCAGCAAGGCGAGCCAGCAAGGCGAGCGCGCGGAAGGCTAAGGCAACCGATAGTGGGTGGACCCAGGCCGAACTGGCAACCCTAGAGCGCGTACACAACGACCTCGGCGGAAAATCTGGGTTCCTCGAGGCAGCGGTTTCGGCCCTCCCCCACTACACGAAGGCCCAGATACAGCGAAAATGGAGGAGCCTCAGGAGGCTGAGGAGAAAAACTGTGGATAAGTCCCCCACAGCGGTTGCCTTAGGGAAGTTGCCGGACCTCACTGAGGAGCTGCCTCCCACAGCCCCGGTGGCCCTGGTCAAGGAGCACCTCGCAAAGACCTTGCAGGTGAACAGTGCTGATGGCGTGTCACCACTGACCTCCTCCTGCAAGGCAACCAACCGTTATCTGAGGAAAGTACTCGCGAGACTGCGGATTCGGGGCCACGCTCGAATCGTGAGTACGGGAAGGAAGACCTGGTCGGATCGTCAAAAACACCTCAAAATGAACAAGAGGCTTCGATACAAGAACTTGCAGACGCTGTATCGGAGCAACAGAAGCTCTGCTGCGAGGTTGGTGCTCGATGGCAGGGAACAAACGGTCTGCCGTATTGATCCCAGACTGGTCACTGAGACATACAAGGGGATATGGGAGAGGGACGACAGCTTCGTTAGCCTTGGTCAGTTCGCCTCCTTGCCAGAGGCGGACAACTTGTCCCTATGCCCTCCCATCTCACCGGCTGAGGCGCTACAGGCACTTCGGAAGATGGACCAGGCGAGTGCGCCTGGTCCTGATGGCGTTGGACACAACGTCCTACTTATGTGGGACAAAAAGGGCGAGAAGCTGGCGGACCTGTTCAACGCCATACTGTACAGTGGGCGGTTGCCGAGGTGCCTCAAACAGAGCCGAACCAACTTGATCCCCAAGTCTAGTGATCAGAGTAAAGCCGGCGACATTAACAACTGGCGCCCCATTACGATCGGCTCGGTAGTCTTGAGAGCGTTCTCAAGAGTCTTGACCATGAGACTGACCGAGGCTTGCGCCATCCACCCTCGTCAGCGGGGCTTCACAGAAGCGCCAGGCTGCTCCGAGAACCTGGCCATCCTCGACGGACTTATCCTGGTGAGTAAGTCCCAGAGGAAAACATTGGCTGTCGTGTTCATCGATCTGACCAAGGCATTCCACACTGTCTCCCACAAGCATATTGCCGAGGTGTTTGAGAGACGTGGAGTGGATGAGTTGATTAGAGGTCTCATCTAAGACTCCTACAGGAATTGCTTCTCGACAATAAAAACTGCTCAAGGCGACACCAGGAAGATCGGGATCAAGGTGGGTGTAAAACAAGGCAATCCAATGTCTCCTCTGCTCTTCAACCTGGCCCTCGACCCACTTCTCCACATGTTGGAGAAGCTGGGGGTGGGGTTTAGTGTTGAGGGCACCGCCATCACCGTTCGCGGACGACCTGGTGATTCTGAGTGACTCGTGGGAGGGTATGTCCAGGAACTTGGAAATCCTGGACAGGTTCTCGGACCTTACGCGCCTGAGGACCAATCCCACCAAGTGTCATGGATTCCTTATTGGGAGCAACGACCCAAGGCGATACACAGTCAACGACTGCGACGCTTGGTCACTCTCGGGAATGCCCATCCACATGGTGGGGGAGCAGGAATCGGCGAAGTGTCTGGGCGTCCAGATAAATCCCTGGAAAGGGATCCTGAAACCCCCACTTAGAGATACAATAAAAGACATGACGGACAAGATATCCAAGGCCCCCCTGAAACCATCTCAGAAGGTCGAGCTTTTGAGAACGTATGCTATCCCACGGACGGTGTACGTCGCGGACCACGGCTCGGCCTCCCAGACAGCGTTGGACGAGTGTGACAGGGACATTCGGACACAGGTGAAGAAATGGCTCCACCTGGAGCCGTTCACCACCGACGGGTTGCTGTACAGCAGATGTGTGGATGGAGGACTTGGTATCGTAAGATTAGCTGCGTGGTGTAAGTTGATCAAGCAGTGCGTGGGAACGGTCGTGTTCAAGAGCGACAAGATCTCCAACGGCTGGACCTGGGATCCCAAAAAGCACCGGCTTACACAATCGGAATTGATCATGGCACTGCAACTCCGTACTAACACACTCCCTACCCTTTCGCTGCTGTCGAGAGGAAGGGGGCCCAAGGAGTCGCAACAGTGCAGACTTTGTCAACAAGAGAAGGAGACCGTGCAGCATATTATCGGGAACTGTGCGGAGCTCAAGAGGAACCGCATGGCCAGCCACAACAAGGTGTGCGTGTTCCTCCAGAAGGAGGATGAAGGAGGGCTGGCACGTGATGAGGGAAAAGAATTTTTGGTAATGGCAGGGGTACCAGGTGGGGTCGTTCTGACTCCGCCCAAGCATGAATGGATGAACGAGTTAAGTTAATCTTGCTCGCTCTGATAACTTTGGCTGCTGTCCGTTTGCTTCTGAAAGCGTTCTGAGTGGGCCAGGGTGCAAGACCCGCCACTCTTGACTGCGATCTGAGCTATGACAAGCAATAAGCCAACTGACCCTTCTGACTGACTGTGATAGGACAGGTCGCCTGCTGTCATAGGAAGAAAGATGTGGTCAACCCCGAGGCGTGAACGTGTCCGTCGGCCGACGGCACGTGACGCTGGAGTAGGGGCGGCTCCTGGCAGTGCGGATATGGCGAGCGGAGTAGTAGTCCGGAGCAGACTACTACTCAGACGGAGGAAGGAGGAGAGCCCGGCTGGGACTCCAAAGAGAAAGAAGGTACCATCTGAAGCGAGAAGGGCTCTTTTCCTGACTGGGAAGTGAGCAGGAATGATCTTCCTCAGCACGGAGAGGGGATGGATTGATGGTTCTGCGCCGCTAATCTGGGCTCGGTGTTGGCCACCAAGACTCACCTAAGGAAAACACAAGCCAAGGGTGATTCTTTTCATCTGTGGTAAGTGTGGTAGTACTTTTAAGACCTCACACTGAGTGACGATGATGTGTGCAGCCATTTTCGTGATGAAAAGTCCCCCATCAACACATCTGCTGTACAGCAGGCCGTCGGTGGTGAAAGGCTCCAGATGGAGTCATTTCTTCACCTGTGTATGAATGTCCCTGTCACATTTGTCCAGCGCCGTTTGAGAGGCCGAGCCGTGGAAAGGCATACGTTCTCAAAAGCTTGACCTTCTGAGATGGTTTCAGGGGGGCCTTGGATATCTTGTCCTTTTATCATATCTTTTATTGTATCTCTTAGTGGGGGTTCCAGGATCCCTTTCCAGGGATTTATCTGGATGCCCAGATATTTTGCCGATTCCTGTTCCCCCACCATGTGGATAAGCATTCCCGCAAGTGACCGAGCATCACAGTCGTTGACCGTGTACCGTTTTGGGCCATTGCTCCCAATAAGGAAACCATGACACTTGGTGGGGTTGGTCCTCAGGCCTGTGAGATCTGAGAACCTATCCAGGATTTCCAAGTTCCTGGACATGCCATCCCACAAGTCACTCAGAAGCACCAGATCGTCGGCGAAAGCCAGTGAGGTGATGGAAGTGCCTTCAACACTGAACCCCACACCCAGCCTATCCAACGTGTGGAGAAGTGGATCCACTGCCAGGTTGAAGCGCAGCGGAGACATTGGAACGCCCTGTTTCACACCCACCCTGATCCCGATCTTTCTGGTGTCTCCTTGAGCAGTTTTTACTGTCAAGTAGTAATTCCTGTAGGAGTCCTTGATGAGACCTCTGATCAACTCATCCACACCACATCTCTCAAGCACCTCAGCAATATGCTTGTGGGAGACAGTGTCGAAGGCCTTGGTCAGATCAATGAACACTATGGCTAGCGTTTTTCTCTGGGACTTACTCAGCCTGAAAAGTCTGTCAAGAACGGCCAGGTTCTCAGAGCAGCCTGGCGTTTCGGTGAAGCCCTGCTGATGAGGGTGGATGGCACATGCCTCGGCTAGTCTCATGGTTAAGACTCTTGAGAACGCTCTCAAGACTACCGAGCCGATCAGGAGCCAGTTGTTGATATCACCGGCTTTACTCTGGTCACTAGACTTAGGGATCAGGGTCGTACGACTCTGCTTGAGGCACCTCAGCAAACGCCCGCTGTACATTATGGCGTTGAACAGATCGGCCAGCTTCTCGCCCTTCTTGTCCCACATGAGTAGGACATTACGTCCAACGCCATCAGGAGCAGGCGCACTCACCTGGTCCATCTTCTGTAATGCCTGCAGTGCCTCAGCAGGTGAGATAGGAGGGAATAGGGATGTGTTGTCCGCCTCCAGCAGAGAGGCGAACTGTCCGAGGCCCACGAAACAATCATCCCTTTCCCAGATCCCTCGCTACGTCTCAGTTACCAGTTTGAGATCAATACGGCAAACCGTTTGATCCCTGCCATCAAGCACCAGTCTCGCTGCGGAGCTTCCGTTGCTCCGATACAATGTCTGCAAGTTCTTCTATCGAAGTCTCTTGTTCGTCTTGAGGCGCTTTTGGTGATATGACAAAGTTTTCCTACCCGTACTCACGACACAAGTGTGGCACCTCCTCTGCAACTTCGCGAGTACCATCCTTAGATATCCATTAATTGCCCTGCAGGAGGAGGTCAGCGGTGACACGCCGTCAACACTGTGAGCCTGCAGGGTCTTGGTAAGATGCTCCTTGACCAGGGCCACTGGGGCCCTGGGGGGCAGCTCCTTTCGGAGGTCCGGCAACTTACCCAAGACGACGGCTGTGGGGGACTTAACCACAACTTTTCCCCTCAGCCTCCTGAGGTTCCTCCACTTCTGTTGTATCTGGGCCTTCGTATATTGGGAGAGGGCTGAAACCGCGGCCTCGAGGAACCCAGAATTCCCTCCGAGGTCATCGTGTATACGATCCAGGGTTGCCAGTTCAGCCTGTGTCCACCCACTGTCCTTTGCTGCCCTTGCCGTCTGCGCCCTCGCCTTGTTGACATACACACCCAGGTGCTTCCTCCCCTGATGGGCTGAGAGACCCCTCTGTGGGGAGAAAGTTTTAGGGCATGTATTGCAGGCGTACCCCGTTATACAACCCGCTCCGGATCGGGTTGCCCCACACTTCACTGTATTTTACAAAAACCGTGGAGGAAAATGTTGTGGAGATTGTACCATGGAACAAACATTTCAAGCTTCTTAAATGCCTTGTTGATCAGTCTAAACCCAAAATCTGAACATCTGATCATATTCAGCACAAACTTTGACTCAGTTTCACTAAAAGATTGAAAACAACACGTGTGTTGAGCCTTACTTTGCAGCACATATGCTGAAGGCTGCAGCACATATGCTGATGCACATATATATATGGAACCATGCTGCCATCTATTGACAAGAGTGAGTTACTGAATGCTTTGTAACCATGGATTTGTATTTTAAAGTCACCCAAGTGTTGAACTTGTGATCTATTAACCTCATGGCCATATTTAGGGCCCGAGCACCGACCGGTGCGAAGCCCTATTGAAACTGAAGGAGTTATTATTATTATTATTATTATTATTATTATTATTATTCCTCCGAAACAAACGCATTTTTGAGGGCCTAAACATGCACGAAAACTCATGAAAATTTGCACAGATGTCAAGACTGGCGAAAATTTCGATATTTTATGGGTCTCGAAATAAAGCGGGACAAAATGGCTCGACAGCGCCACCTAGAAAGTCAAGAAAATTGAGCCCCTCGATACAGATTGTCGTAGGAGAACGAAATTCGGTATGCATATGTATCATGACCAGACGCACCAAAAAGTCTCAAGGACACATAGCCTAACTCCAACAGGAAGTCGGCCATTTTGTATCAAAGTTGAAATTTTGCACCGATTTTGTCATTTCCAGCCCGCATACTTTAACGAACTCCTCCTAGAGATTTGACCCCAGGACTTTCAAATTCGGTCCGTATCATCTACAGGCATAGGAGATTAAAAGTTATTAAAACAATTCTCATTAGTCTTTCCTAGGGGGCGTGGCTGGGCGGCGAATTTCGATCCTTCGCCATGAAAAATGAAACGGCTATAACTCCGGCATACATGATCCTAAGAGAGCCAAACCTTTTGTGCTTCATAAGAGTCCCGCCCTGAACGGGTCCATGTGACAATACAGGATATGAGTCATAGCGCCACCTCCTGGCAACAGGAAGTTACATGTTTTACGCTCTGACGCCCTGTGGGCAGCACGGTGATGGAATCCAGATGAAATTTACTGAGAATAGCCTCAAGACCTTGGAGATCTTATATTATGAAGTTGGTGACCCTTCGTTGAAAGGTGTTGCCATGGCGACGCGGCCAATTTCGATGTGACGCCATGAAATTTCAATGCCTTATAACTTGACTCCACGTGGTCTGATCTTTTCCAAATTTCATATGCTTGTTAAGAGTCCCGATCTGAACACATGTTCAGTCTCATATTTAGCGAAAGTCATAGCGCCACCTACTGGCAACAGGAAGTATCATGCGTCGTACTTTGTCTAATTACTCCTAGGAAATTTGGCTGATGCACCTGAAATTAAGTCAGCTAATAAACAAGACCTTGGTGATGCTACATTTGGCAGCTCATGACCCAAAACTGAATGCTGTTACCATGGCGACACATCCTTCGCCATGAAATACGATACTGTTTTTCAGGGAGAAGGGATTGCTCTACAGTCATGAAACTTGACACACATGTCTAGAGTGATGTCAGCTAAAATCCTATGTGGTCACTTTGAATGGGCGTGGCAAAATGGCTCAACAGCGCCCCCTTTAAAAAATGAAACGGCTATAACTCCGGCATACATGATCCTAAGAGAGCCAAACCTTTTGTGCTTCATAAGAGTCCCGCCCTGAACGGGTCCATGTGACAATACAGGATATGAGTCATAGCGCCACCTCCTGGCAACAGGAAGTTACATGTTTTACGCTCTGACGCCCTGTGGGCAGCACGGTGATGGAATCCATATGAAATTTACTGAGAATAGCCTCAAGACCTTGGAGATCTTATATTATGAAGTTGGTGACCCTTCGTTGAAAGGTGTTGCCATGGCGACGCGGCCAATTTCGATGTGACGCCATGAAATTTCAATGCCTTATAACTTGACTCCACGTGGTCTGATCTTTTCCAAATTTCATATGCTTGTTAAGAGTCCCGATCTGAACACATGTTCAGTCTCATATTTAGCGAAAGTCATAGCGCCACCTACTGGCAACAGGAAGTATCATGCGTCGTACTTTGTCTAATTACTCCTAGGAAATTTGGCTGATGCACCTGAAATTAAGTCAGCTAATAAACAAGACCTTGGTGATGCTACATTTGGCAGCTCATGACCCAAAACTGAATGCTGTTACCATGGCGACACATCCTTCGCCATGAAATACGATACTGTTTTTCAGGGAGAAGGGATTGCTCTACAGTCATGAAACTTGACACACATGTCTAGAGTGATGTCAGCTAAAATCCTATGTGGTCACTTTGAATGGGCGTGGCAAAATGGCTCAACAGCGCCCCCTTTAAAAAATGAAACGGCTATAACTCCGGCATACATGATCCTAAGAGAGCCAAACCTTTTGTGCTTCATAAGAGTCCCGCCCTGAACGGGTCCATGTGACAATACAGGATATGAGTCATAGCGCCACCTCCTGGCAACAGGAAGTTACATGTTTTACGCTCTGACGCCCTGTGGGCAGCACGGTGATGGAATCCAGCTGAAATTTACTGAGAATAGCCTCAAGACCTTGGAGATCTTATATTATGAAGTTGGTGACCCTTCGTTGAAAGGTGTTGCCATGGCGACGCGGCGAATTTCGCTGTGACGCCATGAAATTTCAATGCCTTATAACTTGACTCCACGTGGTCTGATCTTTTCCACATTTCATATGCTTGTTAAGAGTCCCGATCTGAACACATGTTCAGTCTCATATTTAGCGAAAGTCATAGCGCCACCTACTGGCAACAGGAAGTATCATGCGTCGTACTTTGTCTAATTACTCCTAGGAAATTTGGCTGATGCACCTGAAATTAAGTCAGCTAATAAACAAGACCTTGGTGATGCTACATTTGGCAGCTCATGACCCAAAACTGAATGCTGTTACCATGGCGACACATCCTTCGCCATGAAATATGATACTGTTTTTCAGGGAGAAGGGATTGCTCTACAGTCATGAAACTTGACACACATGTCTAGAGTGATGTCAGCTAAAATCCTATGTGGTCGCTTTGAATGGGCGTGGCAAAATGGCTCAACAGCGCCCCCTTTAAAATTTCAAAATTGCAGCCCCGCCTTCCAGATTAACGTAGAAAGATGAAATTCACAGGGCACATGTATAATGTCAACACGCACAAAAAAGCCTCTTGAAGCCTTATTGTAAGTGGAACAGGAAGTCGGCCATCTTGAAAAAAATGGTACATTTTCGCCTTTTCTTGGCCATTTCGCATACCTTGTATTTTAAAGAACTCCTCCTACAGAATCCATGGTAAGGACTTAAAAATCAGTGTGTGTCATCTAGACTAGTGTATGATCATGATGGTTTGGCCGTGGCGTGGCGTTGAGTTTTGATGTTTCGCCATGACAGAGGAAATTGATATAACTTGAGTGTACACGGTTGGATCTGCCTCAAACTTTTCACAACAAGTCACTGACAAAAGCCCTTCGACTGAGCGTCACTTCGACATGCGCTGGGGTGCGAGGGCCCGATCATCGCTGCTTGCAGCTTTAATTTAACAGTTACATTTGATAAGCAGTTGTGTTGAAAGAATGTATTTCTGAAGTAGTGGGAATGTAAAGACATAATTTTTGAAGCATTTGATTTTAAGGTTTTCTTTCATTGTTAAACAATGTTTACATTGAATGCATTTATGTTATGAAGCAAGGGTTATGTTTAACTCATATTTACATTTGTTTCTGAAAGCAATCAATCTAATCATCCTGCCTAACTTTATTTCTTTTCATCCTATTAAACTTTCTTTCAGTAGATGGTTTGATATGTGTAAATAGTTTAAAGAAACAGTAAAGAAGTTTATGTATGGTTCATAATAAGTCAATTCTTCTAATTACAAACATTAACCTTCATATTAATGCTTTGTGATGTTTAAGCATACATCCTTCATTGAATCAAGTTTCCCAATGGTTTTACAAATATGATACAAGCTGCAGGACTGTTATTACTCAGAAAATATCATGAAAGACTTGAACATTATGAACATAATGTTTACAGCTTTAATGTGAAATAATAGGCAAGAGTGACTTGAAGTGTGAGCTTTTGCATGTAAAACCTCAGAATTAGACTTCCCCAAAATTTCTCTATTCAGGAGACGCAGGCTGCAAACCATCAGGCACAGCTATCAATAATTTGGCACAAAACCCTTTAGTACAAACCCAAACCTGTTTTATCCTAACTTACATAAAGCCTCAAACAGATTCCTCTTTGAGCTGGCCTCCAAGAACTTGAAAAAACTCTTAAAACATCTCCTTTATTTAATTTTTCATCTAAATATATCCATATTTAATCTTTCATTGCGACAAGTTTATTTGTTTTTGTTTTATTAGTAATATTAAGTCTCGTATTGCTACGTATAATAATTTGATTTTGAAGAAAACACATACAGTATTTTATTTTTAAGTAGATGCCACTGAAGATTTGAGCAGAGTCAGACTAAACTTTATTTGGTAGCACAGTCTGAATCCTCAAGGTTCCTCTGAGAGCAATACTGTAAACTGGAAGATAAGCCGGCCTAAAGACTCTTTCAGAGTGGCCTGAAACGGCTCGATTCTTTGTGCTTATGAAGACATACACACAGACCACAGCCTGATCCGGACTCTTTCACTGCAACACCGCTGGTGATGCTGCACCGACAACGCTGGACCTGCCAAGATGACACCACTACCACAATGAAACACCTCAACAGTGAGGCATAACATGGCTTTATGATCAAGGGTTGATGTTTGTTACATACTCCCCCCCCCCTGCTGGATGGGATATGTATAGTCCTGCTACTGATCCTCTTGTTTGTGCTCTCTCTCCCAGGTGGCCTTAAGTGGATAATTGGGGGGAGAGCCTCTCTCATCTTCCCAGCCTGATCAACAGCAGCTTGTTTTGTGTGTTTGTGCAAAGAGGGAGGTGGAAGAAGAGTTAAAACAAAGAGAGAAAGAAAACAGGAAGATGGAAAAAGTGTGTTTTTAAGGTCTTTTGTTGTTTATGTTTTATTGTTTGTTTGTGTTTTACTGTTTTAGCGTCTTATTTTTTGACAGTTTTACTCTTGTGAAGAAGTTTGTGACCTTGCTCTGTGAAAGGTGCTACACTAAATAAACTTTACTTACTTACATGTTTATCAACATAACAGAAATCATCATATTTCAATAACATGAACCAAAATGCTATGAGTCGTGTATAAATATAAATCCTAGCGGACAAAGTTGAGCTGAAGCAGAAGCCAGAAGACAATATAATCCAGGTTTAGTTAACACAATGATGTATTTGAACTCTAATTCTAATATTCTAATGTGGTAACAAACCAAAGTAGTCAAAGTATATTTCTATGATTCACTCAGAACTTTGTTACAGAGGGTTTTAATTAAGATAAGCCACTAAAATCAATTTTATTGGTGCTTTGTCTACACAATATTACACCATGCAAATAGAACTGCAGTAAGTTACTTTACTTAATAATATATGTTCAGTTTCTTGTTGATACAACTTTAGTTGTTTATGTGTCGACTGAGTTACATCTTAGTTTTTCAGATTGTACTTTCTTGTGGTGGTGTTAACGTGGACTGTATTATATAAAGAGGTGTTTCTGATATTTTGTCCACCTCATAACTTCACAAATATGGTTATAAAAACACTGCATAATCTGATCTCATACAGCATAAATAACAAGTATAATTTTTTAAAATAATTTCCATACCAACATTATATAACATTCTACGCAGGTTCTATACTCTATAAATGAAGACAGTTTTATTTAAGAAATCAAATGTTTACTTACTGTAATTACTTTAATAACTTTACTTAATTGTGGTAAAATGTGACATGGTGGCCCAGGTCTACTCCTGCTGCTAACAGTGATCAGTGCCTGCAGCATTGAAAGGTGTCGCCGCTGCTGACAGAGGCGTCATTAGTCTGCACACTTTCACCAGTCTCAGGAGCCGCACTCTCAGGTGGCTGTGTGGTTGTTCTGGTGGAAGGTCTCGCCGTAACGTTGGCGTTAGGCAGCGGTGGAGGGACATCGGTCACCGCCATGTGACGACGCTGCAGCTCCTCAATCAGCCTTTCAATTAAAAAAAAGAAAACATCATTTAGACAATGTTAAAATACATTTCAGAGAGTAAAGAAGAAGTGATGTTTGAAAAAAGACTTCCACCAACCTGCTGAGTGGATCAGCATCGTCCATAATTTGGCGAAGGAGCACGTAACTAAACACCCTGCCAGATGCCAGAAGTTCATGAACATCCCTCTTTGCCTTCTCCACCTCTGCTTCAATGGCCTCTGCTGTACTGTTCTTCATGCAGACCCTGCGCACATGTACTGAAAGGGTTTCCTGGGTTTTCATGCACACAGGACACAGCAGATAGTGCCTGTTGGGTTTACTGGAAACAGAAAAAGACATTCTTCACTTCATTTAAAGCTTACTCAGGGAGAAGTTCAGGAGCTTTCAGCAAATATGCTTCAAATCTTAGCTTGGGTAAATGACCCAATGATTTAATTTCCACCTGAATAGAGTCATTAGTCAGTCATTATGTAATAGATGTGACCAGCCATGTTTAAAATATGTGAAACTATTATCATGACTTTTACAAACTGTTATTCTGTCTCTGGCTTGTTTACTCTGTTTTAACTTGATAAGAAAATAATGTTTTACTACATTCTGTTAAAAAAGGACTTCATAAGTGTTACATACTCCCCCCTACTGGATGGGACATGTATAACCTGATACTCTATTGACCATTGGTTTGTGCTCTCCCAGGTGGACCTGATTGGATGATTGAGGGGAGGACCTATAAAGAGGGAAGGAAGGTGGCTTGGACTCTCTCTCTTTTCCATTTTCCAGCCTGAGCAGCAGCAGTTTGGTTCTTGTGTTTGTTCTGCTATGTTTTAGCTTTGCCTTTGTTATTTCTTGGTTTGTGTTGGTGAGTCTGGAAGTCCTCTTTTTGAGGCTTTATTTCTGTTAGGTTTAGTTCTTATGTGGATTTAGGTTAGAGGGGGGAGCTCAGATCCTACAGCCCTTTGTGGGCTGGTCTGGGTGTCTCCTCTTCTTTTTGTTCTTGTTGGCCGGCTCACCAGCTTCTGTTATTTTGTTGTTGTTGTTAATAAATTGGTTTAATTACTGTGGAATATCCTGTCTTTTAATCATATTGGGCCTTCTGTGGGCGAGCTGTTTTCAGAGGGTCGTAACAATAAACATTATTGTACATACAAACTAACCTCTTAATTTGGTCCCTTAGTCTGGGAACCATTGGCAAATATGCTTAAAATCTCAGCTGGTAAGTGACCTTTTGAATTTAAAAAATTCTATAGTAAGTTACTTTTTTAAGTAACTACATTGTGAACTATAAAATTGATCTTATCTTACCCCTGGGGAGACATTTTTCAGGAATGAAAAAATCTGGTAAAAAGAACAAAAGCAGGAGAAATCTTCAGTGAAGATGTGAACGCTTCTCTAGAAGACTGGATCTCTTAATGACCGATGAGCTTCTGTGGAGAGAAGAAAGTGACTGGACTAAGAGACTAAGAAGTTCATGGGCCTGGAGGGATAGCTCAGGGCTTCTGCCCTTTTCTATCCATAGTAGGTGGATTTTGTATCCTTTTGATCTTGGTCGGCGGAGGAGAGGCAGAAGGATGTGGGGGGACTCAAGAGGTTTCAGGACACATGTGGACAAAGGCACAAACAAAGCAAAACAAAACAAAACCCTTGTGTTTGGTGTGTTTTATCTACATTTATGTATGTGTGTGCATGTGGGTGATATTAAGCAGCAGGGGTGGGAAAATATTCTGTGTATCCAGGTTTGGTTAGTCAGTCATGGGGGGTTGGTGGCTGGAGGGTCTTTGGTTAGCTGTAGAATGAATGAGAGGGGGGTGTTAACTGTTAATCTTGCTTCCTTTATGGTTCGTTGGAGTGAAGGGTTGTTTGTTGCTGTCCTCAGGTATTTCAGTGCTATTGTTTGGTGTCTCTGTCTTAAGCTTTGGATTCCTGTTATGGTGTGTATATAGTGGTTGCTGATGTATGATGGGAGTCTGTGTGCTAATTTGAGTGCTTTGTTTTGGATTGTTTGTAGGCGTTGTAACTGGTTGTCAGAGATGGTGATCCAGGCGGGGACAGAGTATTCGAAGAGTGGTCGGATGTATGATAGGTAGACTTTGATGACTGTAGAGGGTGATGCGCCATGTTTTCCACAGAGGGCTTTGAGATGGTTGAGTCTATTGTTTGCTTTTTGTTCCAGGTTATTGACGTGCTTTGTCCAGGTCATGTTGTTTTGGAATGTGACTCCGAGGAATGTTGCTTCTTTACTGATATTGATTTTCTGGTTGTATAGTGTTAGATTGGCACTGTTGTTGGGCTGCAGGTGTGGGTTTTTAGTGAAGAGGACGCATTGTGTTTTGGCAGGGTTTAGTTTGATTCTCCACATGTTAGACCAGTTTTCTATTTCAGTTATGCATGTGTGGAGTTTTTTGGCTGCTAGGTTTGGGCATTTGGAACTGGACCAGTAGCAGAGGTCGTCTGCAAACTGTGAGACTTTGGCTATGGTGGCTGGGGGGTAGTATATATCAGATATGTATAGTAGAAAGAGAAGTGGACTCAGAACTGCACCCTGTGGAACTCCTGCTTGGGGGGTGAAAGGTGTTGATATGGCAGAGGCAACTTTGACTTTGATTTGGCGGTTGTTAAGAAAGCTGAAGATGGTGGATTGGGTGGGTTTTGGGAGTTTGAGATTTGTATCCAGTAGTCTGTATTTGAGTCCGTTGTGCCATACCTTGTCGAAGGCTTTTTCTATATCAAAGAATGTTGCCATGGTTATTTCTTTTTTGTTGAAGTTTCTGTGGATGTCTTCTGATAATCGGATGATGTTGTCTGTGGTGGCTCTCCCTTTTCTGAAGCCGGCTTGATGAATTCCTAGGAGGCCCATAGAGTTTATGTGGTTTGTGAGGCGTGAGGTGAGTATTCTTTCAAACAGTTTTCCAATGTGGCTGAGAAGGCTTATGGGGCGGTAACTAGTGGCATTGTGCGGGTCTTTTCCTGGTTTATGGATCATAGTGACAACAGCAACCTTCCAAGGTGAGGGGAAATGACCGGTTATGAGGCAGGTGGAGAAGAGCTGTCCAAGGTGCTGGAGATAAGCGGTTGGTGCTTGTTTGATCAGTATGGTGTCAACATTGTCCTCCCCCGGTGCTTTATTTTTCATCTTTTTCAAGTGCAGTTGTATTTCTTGGATGGTGACTGGCTTTGTGAGGGGATGGTGTTCTGTGATGGGATTGGCTGTATTTGTCTCTTTTGTGTTGTGTTTTGTCATTTCTTTATCAACCAGGTCTTTCCATGTATTGTCAAAGTGTGGGTCATTTGGGCATGAGTGGATGTTTTCAAGATGATTACGGAAGAGTGTGGCTTTTTCTTTGTTGTCACTGATGATTGTGCCTGAGCATTTGATTGGTGGTGTGTTATTGTTTTCTGAATCTCCATTTAGGCTCTTTATTTTTTGCCAGAAGGTCCAGGGATTTGTGTCCTGATTGAGTTTTCTGTAGAATGTGTTCCAGGTTTTCTGCTTGTGAAGGGTAAGTTGTATTTTAATAGTGTTTTGGAGTCTGTTTATTTCTGTTTTGGTTTGGGGTGATCTGAACCTTATGAATTCTCTTCTCAGCTTGCTCTTATGTCTTATGAGTTGGAGCAGGTGAAGGGGTAATGTCTGTGTCAGTGTTTTAGCAGGGTTTTGGGATATTGTTTCCTCTCTGGCTCGGGTGAGAAGTTGACTTGACAGCACTGCTTGTTGATCCAGACCTTGGGGGGTGGTTATGAGGGTGGTGTTCTGTAGTTTTCCTTCTATGTGTGTTCTGTATATTTCCCACTCTGCTGTTTTGTAGTTGTACTTCTTCCTTGGAGTTGCTTGCAGATGAAAGGAGAATGTTGTGAGGACAGGTAGGTGGTCGCTGGAGAGATGATTTGTGGTGGAGAACTTATGCAGTTTTGAAGCCAGATCAGGGGAGCATATGATCAAGTCCAGAATGTCTGTGCTGCCTGTTTGGGGGGATGTATAGGTGGGTTCGTTTGTGTTGATGATTGACAGATTTGTGCTATTCAGGATCTGTTTGAGTGCTATGCCACTTTGATTTGTTTTCCTGCAGTGGAAGTCTACATGCTTTGCATTGAGATCTCCCATTATGAGGGAGTGGCTGGGGTTGGAGATAGCGTTAAACAGTGCAGCTGAAGGTTTTATTCCAGGGGGACAGTAAATGCTGGTGACTGTAATAGGGTGATGTGAGTGGATTTTCATTTTGGTTGCAATGTATTCATTTCCTTGTAGTTCTTCTGGTGAGAGGCCGAAATCCATTTCACTGTATTCAATGTTATTTCTGATCAAGATTGCTACTCCTCCTCCATGTCCTGTCTGCCGTTCTTTTCTTATGATGTTGTAGCCAGGGATCTGAATTCGTGATTTGGTTGATAACAGTGTTTCATTTATGGAAGCCACAGAGACATTCTTCTCGTTCAGCAGTTGGATTAGCTCCTCTTTGCTTCCCCTTATTCCTCTAATATTTATGTGTAGAAAGGTGGTGAGGGCCATTATGAAGAGTGTTAGAAGGAACAAAGAAAATGACTGGAAATAGACATCTGTTGTCTTACAGAGAATGACACACACTTCATATATTGAAGTGTGTGTGTTTCCTGATGGTTTGGAGTACTTCCTCTATTTTCTTGTCGTCCATAGTGAGTTTTTTTAAGTCATCACGCAGATGAGTGAGGTGGGTGCCATCATTAGGGTGCAGGCTTGGGGGGTTAGTGGTAGTGGGTTTTCCGGCTGAGGGTTTGGCAGTTGGTGTCTTTTTGGTTGATGGGGTCATGTATGAAAGGTAGACTGGACAGGTCTTGGAGGCAGCGGAGTGTTCGCCTGCACAGTTGGCACACTTGGCTTCTCGCTTGTCTTTTGTGCAGGTTTTGTGGTGGTGGTTTTCTCCACATCTCAGGCATACGACTGGGTTGGTGCAGTTGATTGAGATATGGTTGAATTGTTGGCATTTATAGCACTGTTTGATGGTGGGTGGAGGTCGTGCCTTCTCTACTCTATACTGAAAAAGGTCCATGTAAAAGCCCTCATGGAGAAGGCTAGCAGCTTGGTCTGGGTTGGTGAGCTGGATCTTGATGAAAGTGGTTGGCTGTTGAGTGGATTTGCTTGTAATTCTGTGTATTCTGGAGATGTAGATGCCTTGTTTGTCCAGTTCTTCTTTGACTTGTGTCTCTGTGATGTTTGTGTGAATACCTTTGATGACCAGCAGTTTTGTAGGGGTTTCAGATGGGGGCATAGAGCTGTGTTTGCATGCTAGCCTGCAAGTGAAGTGTGCTTCATTAAATGCTCCCTCGGGCCATGGTGAGAGCAGAGAGTTCAGGGAGGGAATGTCCTTGGGGAAGATGAGAATATTGCCATTTCTCATGTGGACCAGTTTTTGAAGTTGGGCTTGTGGCTTGAGTCTTTGTATTTCCTTGAGGATGGATTGGTTGGTTGAGAAAGAGTTGTTAGGGGTTTTGTAGTTTTCTATTACAACAGGTGTAAGGTGTTGGTTCTCTGTCGACTCCCGTCTTGCTCTTTTCCTGGGGCCTGTATTAAATGCTTGATATTTGTGCATGTTTGTGCTTACAATGTCCGAGTAGCTGGCAGAGAGTGGTGGGAGAGGAGTGTGTGGGTCTTGTCCATTCAATAGGATCTGCTCCATGGTGGTTAGAGTGGATTGCATCTGTGTAGTGACATTGTTGAGGGGGGTGGATTGGGTGTATTTGCTGAGTTCAGAGAACAAGTGGTTGATTTGGTCAAAAATATTCTTGATGATGAGGTTGTCAATTTTATCAGTGGTCGGAGGGACTGATGTCTCAGCAGAAGTGGATGGTTTTGAATTTGGATTGGATGCAATGACTGCCTGTTGGTCAGTTTAGGGGGGTTTGGATAATTTCATAGGTGGCAGTGCTTTTTCTTTGGTGGTTGGATTGGGTTCTAGAGGTGTGATGGGATCCATTCTTTCCAAGTTTTGGAGTGTTTTGGTGATGAAGCTGCGTACTGCTGGGGAGTTGGGGCTCTTTCTCACTTGTGTGGATTTCTGTGTTTTGGGATCTGGCACTTGTTTCTTTCTTTGTGGTCTTTCATTTGATCCAAAAGCTGCAGTCCATATTTGTTTCCTTTCCATGGCATTGGTTGGTTGTGCAGTAGCCATATTGCTTCAGGAATGAAATGGAGTGAGTGGGTGTAGGGGGAAGCTGCTGCTTTAAGTGCGGTGAAGAGAGGGGGGGGAGAAAAAAAAAAAAAAAGTGCTTTGTGAACCTGTGAAACTTAACACAAAAAGTGCCTTGGCCACCACATTCGTTTATACCTCTGATTTGTCTGCTTTGTCCATGGAGGAGGCCAGGGAGGCTCTTAAGCCGTGTCCGGGATCGGCTTCACAAGGCTCCCGTACGGACAGGAGTCACAAGCGCTGTGTGTGGCGCGTGATTCCTGTGTCGGATCGCTCGATTTGTCGCTGAAATCCAGGTATAATGCCGTGTAGGTGACGTGACGATGCAGCTGTAAAGCTGTAAGGTGACGTGGGGGAACTCCGTGCAGGTGGAGGGCGAGTCGATATCGCGCGTAAACAAGTTGAAAGTCGAGATGTCGTGTGTCAAGTGACTCAAGTGACTGGACATCTGGTGGCCTCATCTTATATGTCTGACAGTCCCGCCCACATTCCTGCATTAGCATTTAGCATTAGCATGCACACCTGAGGGGGGGGGGGGTGGACATAATACTCTGTGCTTGAAAATGTCAAATAAAGTTAAATGTGTTTCTTTGTTTTTATTTTGATTACTCATAGTTTTGAAAAGAAAAACTTGATTTATCAAAGGTAAATGGTGACTAACTAAAGCTGAGTCTTTCAGCATATAAGGTGATCCCCCCCCCCTGCCACTTGGCAAGGAGGCCACTGTCAGCCGTTGGCAGCAGTAGGAGAACTTTCTGGCCCTCCTGGAAAACTCTCCATCTAGAAGCCGTGTCATACCTCTGCTTCTGTCGCTCCTGTGCTTGGCCCAGATTACCATTGGCCAGTTCTTGAAATTGGTCCAGTTTGTCTCTCATCTTCAGGACGTATGAGAGCTCACTGCACTGCTGTTGTGGCATGGGGCCCTCCCAGGCCTCCTTCAAGACATCCATTGGACCCCTCACTGAATGTCCATACAGCAGCTGAAAAGGTGAAAACCCAGTTGATGATTGTGGGACTTCTCTATACGCAAACAACAAGAACGGAAGCCACTGGTTCCAGTCTGACCCTGAATCATTCACAAATTTCCTCAGCATGGACTTAAGAGTCTTATTAAAGCGCTCAACGAGGCCATCTGTCTGGGGATGGTAGGGACTGGTCTTCACACCCTGAATCCCCAGCAGCCTGTACACCTCCTTCAACAGGCTTGAAGTGAAATTGGTGCCTTGGTCAGTGATGATCTCCTTTGGGATTCCAAGTCTGGAGAACAGCTGAATGAGGCAGTTGACAATCTGGCGGGCCTTAATCTTCTTCAAAGGAAAGGCTTCAGGATATCTTGTAGCATAATCGCAGACTACCAATATGTACTTGTGGCCTGCACTACTCCTTTCTAGTGGGCCTACAATGTCCATGGCAATACGGGAAAAGGGCGTATCAATGATGGGCATGCTTATCAGGGGAGCCCTATCTCCTTTCCTGCCCGGAGCTGTTAACTGACACTGTGGACAAGACTGACAATATTTTACTGTGTCAGCATACTGCTGGGGCCGATAGAAACGAGGAACCATCCTAGAAAATGTTTTTGCCTGTCCTAAGTGTCCTGCCCAAGGGATTGAATGGCTCAGGTTAAGGACTGTGGGCCTCAAACTCTGGGGAATGACTAGCTGATCACCAGTCTGACTACGACGATACAACATGTCTCCCTTGACCACAAATGCTTCCCTTTCTCTCCCTGTCACCTGGGTTGACTCGGGCACACATCTAGAAAACAAAGTTGTAAGGGTGGGGTCTTGTGTCTGCAGCTTAGCAATGTCACTAGAAATGGCAAATAGGTCAGACTGTAAAGGCTCAGACACATGCTCAGCTACCTTTGTCCCCCTCACTCTGTCCTGTCTCCTCTGGCTCCTGCTCTTCCTCTCCTTAAGCTGTTTGGTGTGCTCAACCCCAGGCACTTCCTCCTTTGCAAACGGTAACTCCTCCCATGCCACTGTTGAACTAGCCTGTTCCTGCTTACTTTTGGACCTGGTGACCGCTAGCAAACTTTCACTGGTGCAACTAGCCCTAGCCTCACGAGACTGCTTAGCTATCAATTCAGCAAGGATGGGAAGATCACAGCCTAACACAACCTGATAGGGCAGTTGCTCAAATACCCCTACTGACAGCAAGTAGAGTTGGCCTTCAACCTGGATAGCTACCTTAGCTATGGGGTAACCTACTTTGTCACCATGAACACAGAAAACATCCACTGTCCCTCCACAATAAACAACATCCCTATGGAGACTATCCTGTCTGACTAGGGTGCGATTACTTCCTGAATCTAGAAGAGCTACGCAGGGTCTGTCTTCAATTAACACACCTATTGTAAGCTCCTCACATTGACCTTCTGAGACCTCCTCCCTCCCCGGCTCACTGACCAGTAACTTGGGAGCAAAACACATGTAGTTTTTACTAACATGGCCCTTATTACACTCTGCCTTAAAATGACCTGTCTGACCACAAGAGTGACACACTAAGAGGGCTTTGTTTCTAGGCTCAAATTTAGCTGAATTTGAGGGGAAGGAACTATGTCTTGTGTTTCTGGCTCTAAGGTCACTCCCACCAATAGGCTTACCCAAGGGTGTGGGTGGGCGGGATTTGGCTGGGAGGTACTCTTTTGATGGACGGCGGGCAGCCAGGAAAGCTTCAGCCAATTCTGCTGCTTCTTTGGAGGTCTTTGGGTTCCGTTCTTTAATCCAGGTGCGAAGCTCAGGATTCAGGACTTTGAGGAACTGCTCCATGATAATGGTATCTCCAATTTGTTCCTTTGTCTTTTCTTTGGGAGCCATCCACTTGTCATACAAGTCCTTAAGGCGGACCTGCAGCTCTCTAGGTGTCTCCTCTTCTGCCGGCACACTGGAACGGAACCTCACTCGATAGGTCTCTGCACTGATTTCAAACTTCTTCAAAACAGCACACTTTACTTTTGCATAATCCATGGTGTCATCAATGTCCATAGCTACATAAGCAGAACGGGCTCGACCGGTTAGCAGTGGAGCCAGGTGAAGAGCCCACTCTCCCTGAGGCCACTGACAGGCATGAGCAATTCTTTCAAAGGTGATTAAGTAATGTTCAATGTCCTCACCTTCACTGTATGGCTGCATTTTGGGGCTTTTCCAGCCAGGAAGCCTCACCAGACCGGAATGCTGTCCTCCATTAGCCAACTGTGTTAGATCAACCTCAGGCCTGCCTTGGATTGCTGGGATGTGAGGAGGCTCGGCTGTAAGCTCTACAGAGGGGGCGGATGGGGTTGCTGAATCTCCCATCAGCTGCTGACGATCCTGGCGGTCCTGTTGCACCTCATGTTGGAGCTGGGCAAACTGGTGCTGGATTCGCTTCCACCTCTCCTCCTGTCGCTTGCGCTCCTGATCTATCCTGACATCGCTGTCAGCCTGCTGTTGCATCAGACATCGTAGAAGACTTGTCAGTTCAGCCATACTTTCTTTCTCCTGGGCTTGACCACCTGCTGCCCCCTGCTGGTCACAGACATCTTGAGACACTTCTGGAAGACACTCAGTTGCTTGAGGTTTCTTTTGTCTGGTTGACATTTTCTTCGCTGCCTCCTACTGGCCTGGATCCCACCACTGCCACCAAATGTGGTGTAGCCTGACCGGAGTGGCTGGTCACTTGGTAGGAGGCAGACACAGGAAACCTTATCCAGGTATCACAAGGTGGTTTATTTACAAGAAAAAGTGGCACCATGCTACACATGTAACAAAACAACAAAAAACAAAAAAACAACTAAATAGTTAACTTGGCCTAACTGATCAAAACTCAACTCATATCAACTGAACTTATATTAACTTATCATCATGTGCACACAGCTACACACTGATGTACTAACCCCCCGACAGCCAAAAAGCAACTGCTTAAATAGACCCTTCCATCAGCAGTCCATCAGAGTCAATCTGGGCTGTACCATTGCTGCAGGTGCATCCCATGTCTCTGCTAAAACAGGTCAGAGATAAAGTTATTCACTCTTACCAACCTCCATGGTGAAACACTTCATCATAGCTCACCACACAACACACTTCCAACCATACATACACTGATCAAAGTCACAGTAAATAACTCACTTAACATAATTAACTACCACCCCCGCCACATTATCCAACCCAGTGACATCACCAATGATGTCACCCAGTGTATAAATACAGGCCATTGTTGGGTGCCTCCTCCTTTTGTCTGTGGAGCACATGGTGAGTATGGTAAGTAACACAGAAAGAATAGGATTGAATTATCTTAACCCAATAAACAATAACTAAACTTAACAATACTTGTCGGTGTTTTACTTGAACCAAAAATGTTGCTGGTATGTGAACTGTAACCAGACATAATGCAAACCACAAACAAACCCGGGATAGTATGTGTCTGCAAGTTACAGATTGATCATAAACATGTGGCTAAACAAACAATTACCAAGCATGGTTAAATGTGTGAGCTATGTGGCATTGATGGTGAAAGTAGGGACAAATGGTGTGTTCTCACCCACTTTGTCACATACAGTTATATGGGTACACTTTGTAAATATTTGTGCATTATATGATAACCTAAAGACTTTTCTTATTGTTAAAGTAGAAGCTCTGTACAGAAAACAATGAAGTGGAGGTGCTTTAACTGTCTCTGTGTGTATGAAACACAGTTATGACTGAAGTCAATTTTTGAATGAAAGACATAACATGGGGCTGTCTGAAACCTACCTCACAATCTGTGGGCCTCTGTTCAGCTGTCTGTGTGCCTCTAACACACATGTAAACTTCCACCATTCCCCCACAGGCTGGTGCAGCGGAGCAGGAGCCATGTCAGATGTTTAGCACCACCCGATGGTCACTGCCTAGATGACACACAGGCAACAATTTAGAAAGAAAAGTACAGCCTCTTGACATCTTATCAAGTTTGTATAAGCTACAATCATAGGTGGAAGAATGGTAAATGGACTGTACTTGTATAGCACCTTTCTAGTCTTCCAACCACTCAAAGTGCTTTTTACACTATGAATCACATTCACACACATTCACACGCTGAATGGGTACAGGGGCGACCATGCAAGGTCCCCACCTGCCCATCAGAGGAAGCTAACCATTCACACACATTCATACACTGATGGTTCAGCCATCAGGACCAATTTGGGGTTAAGTGTCTTGCCCAAGGACACATCGACATGTGGACTGGAGGAGCCGGGAATCGAACCGCCGATCTTCCGATTAGTGGACGACCCGCTCTACCTCCTGAACCACAGCCGATCTGAAGTAATCAGATCCTTTACTGCACTAAACGTAGTGATAGATCAAACACAATACCAACAGAAAAAGGGCATGTAAACTCCATCTACTCTAATAGATCAACTTAGAAAAGATCCCACAACATGACTTTGTGGTCACGTCATGTGATACCTGTGTGTGATACGTACAGCTCAGCTGACCATCAGACTGAACACTAGTGGGTTATTTCATGAGATATTATCATCAATGGAAGGAAAAACTTCAGGCACTGATGAATGGAGCAGGAACAAAAACACTAGGATTCAATTAAAAGCCTTTATTCAAAACACGGCTCCTTACAATAAAACATGATCTGTTTCAACTTTAAAGGTCCAAAAGACTGAACAAAAAACAAGCAAACATGAACATATGATTATGCAAGAATGTCAGTTTGTCAGAATGAGACTGAAGCACAGGGCTGTCTATAAAGCCAAGTGTCCAGTTAGCTCTCCTCACTGACATGTTAATGAGTCTTTAAAGTCTCAGTGTCTCGTCAGCGGTGGTTCAGAGGTTGTTGTTCTTTTCTTTTTGTGAAGAAGACTTTCTTGAGGAAAATAGCAGGACGAGTAAGTACTGATTCATTTTCACTACTTGATCTTTTAATTTGTGTTTTCTGCTTGATTTGTGACATTTGTGACAAATTAAAATCTAAATTCAGTCCTCCAGAGAGATAATACTTTTTATTGCTGTGTTCATATCAGAGCGTGTGTTTCTGTATTTGGAGAAGTTTACCGATGCTATGGCTGTGCTAGGCTGGAAAGTCAATACTTGTTGCAAAGAAGATCATTTAAGCTTTAATTTGATGCTGAACATGTTTGATTTAAAGCAGGTTTAACAGAAATACAGGAGGATAGGTACAATTATAAATGTAGGTTGGCTGAGGGTCTTTTGAAAACAGCTAAATGTAAACGTCATTCAGCAGCGTGCTGCTAGACACCAGAAAGTCTCAAATGAACAATGTTGGAGTCGGATCATGTGAACCTGAAAGACCAGGTTAACTCTAGAGAACATATGGCTGCTAATAATAGATGAATGCAGAACTGTGTAACAATATACATTAAATACAAACAACAATACATAACTTAATTCAATCAATTAACATCAATACGTCAACAGTGAACAAATAAATACATGAAATAGAAATATTTACAAAGCTGTGTGAAAAAAGAAATGAAGACACAAGGAGAAATATATACTAACATAAACAAACAACACTGAGGAGTCTCAGTATAATATATAATTAATATTATTAATAATATACAATATAATTACTATATATAATGTTACAATTAAAATGGCGGGCTTATATCTTTACACAAAGAGATAATACTAATACTACTACTAATAATAATATAGATATAATTATACTATAGATAATGTGCAGACATGTATAGATAACAATGCTACTCATTGTCACTGGTGTCTCGGCTGGTGTTACTGGGGGAACAGCTGCTTGGTACTGGGCAGAAGATATTTTGCTGATGTGTACAACCTGATAGTTTGTTTGTTTGGTGGCTTTTAACAGGATTTAAAAAGGCAATTGTAGAGAAAAGATTGGCATTACTAAATGACTGGGCTGTTTCTGTGGAAAGCTAATTAGGGATATTGAAAAAAATATATATAAACATTAACAGCTGGTTAAAAAGTAACACAAATGATTTTATTATCAATTTTCAATGTTTTATCTGCTATAATGTATTATGTATGAATATAGCATCTTCCTAAATTGCATTATAATTAGTGTTATGATTTTAGTTCATTTTCAGTTGTTCCCTGTCTTGCTGCTTCAGACTGCGTTTTCCTGATTCACGTCCGCAGCGGGCCTACGGTGGCCGGCGTGAATGTGGGACTAGCCCCTCTCTCACAATCATGGATGTATAATAAGAGCTCTTATAATACATCTATGCTCACAATGCAATGTGTGTTGTACGTGGGAAGATATGAGTGTTCATGTGTTCAATGTAGATGTAGATGTGATGACATGTGGGGCAGACAGCCCGCCGCCCCGCAGCAGCGTCATTTGAAATATTTTAAATGACGCTGCAGTGCGGCTACAGCGCGAGCTTGAAATTTACAGTCGGCAACAGAGGGGAGACTTTCCTCCAACGCTAGCAAACTTGAATGAATTAAGTGGATTTCATAACCAAGCACAGGGTACAAAGCCTTTATTTGGAGGAGAAACTGGATTTAAAGCGCCTCGGAGCCCAGCAGCCACGGAGTACTGTCATCACTCAAACTGCTGGTTAAATTAACCGCGGGAGGAAAAACCGCCATGCTGCCCTTTTCTGAGCCGTCAGCTGGTAAGTGAAAGTATATTTTGGTGGTTCTGGTCCGTGCATTGGCCATATTGTTGTGCTGGATCGATTGATGTAGATGGTGACGAGTGTCAGTGTGTCCGTGCTTATCTACTGAGGTTGTTGTCATAAAGTTGTTGTCACAGAATAGATTAGTATCCTTAAAAAGTTGTCTTTGCACTTCGTTGTAGTGTCGAGCTCTTTGCTGTTCGTTCATGGCCATGTAGGCTGATTTGTTCTGAGCTTGGCTGTGTCGGCTTATGACGATATAATATCGCATTATTAATGAATCAATATTTCAGAGAGGTTGTGCTTCAGTGATGCGTTCAGGCGCCTCGTTCCTGAACGCATCACTGTCGTGAGTCAACCAGCCAACTTCAGCTAATGCTTTCTAGAGATCGTGGCTTTTCCCAAACTGAATAAATACAACACATATAGACACAAAACTGCTTTGCTAGCTCAATCTCGTTCTAACTAAGATATTCGTTGAGAAAAATATTTTTTCCATGGACAGATTTAGCTACTACGTCCGCAAACTTCACATATATTTGTAAGCTAGTAGCGCCACAGCACCGGCACAGCTGATGGAGGATGCTGGAGTGGAAGCTGAGATAAACTCTCAACTGAAGGGAAAATGGTTAAGTTTAGCTGTGTGTGGGGGAGCCAGATAATGATGAAGAGTGAAGAAGGGTTCAGGTTTTTCTGTGTGTGTGTGTGTGTGTGTAACTCGTCTCAGTCTCAGAGTTCAATCCACCCAGTAAAGGGTCCGTTTTGTTTTCCCCACAACCCCTAATCAGTTCAGTTCAATCCACTTTCACAAACATTAACTCAAAACTCCACTCCGGGTTTTCACCGCAGATCCCCCACAAAACAAAACAAACCAAAGACACTAGCAAAGCCACACATAATATTTTTAGTGATAAGGCTTTTTTCATTTGAACACGGCTAGGTGTGCTGTTCTAAATGTCTAGTTGACCAATCAGATTGCTCGGTGGGAACTACGTGTTGTGTAATTCAGGCTTGTGACAGTGGTGATGTAACTTGTGTAATTTCTCTCTCTCTCTTCCTCTGGTTATGTGTACAGGACCTGCTAGAAGCCACTTTGTTGTTAAAAGTGTTTTGTGGAGCCATGCATGGACCCATAACATGTTAAAAACACATCAGTAGCAAGAGCAAGTACTGTAGTTTTCCTGGTATGTAGCCTATTTATTGAAGTAGTTGTTGCCCCACCAGTTTTTTAAAAACACCACTGCTCATGCCAATGTGTTGCTCAGTTCTCAATCGTTGGTGATTCCACTGTCTGACAAACTCAAGGCAAGATTGCTGGATTCTTCCGAGATAAACATAATGTAATGCTCAGACTTGCACTTCATTATTTGAATCAAGAATTCCTACACTCTCCATGTATTGAAATAGTTGTCAGTAGAAGTCAGAGACAACTCTATTGCCATCCGCCCACAGCCTCTCAATCTGTTGATTATGAACACTTCTAGCAGCTATATAACTCCCCCGGTCCACACCCCTGTTCTCAATCATAAACCTTGCCACATCTACATTTTCTCCCACTCTGTCCCCTCTGACTCTGAGTGGCAAACCAAACTGAGATACACCATTGCAGAAAAAAGAGAGAACAGTTGAAGCACGCTTGTTTGTGCAACGTTCCAAATAAACGACTGTAGCCATCAATGCATCCATGGAAAACAAATCTCCAGGCGATCAGTTTGTGATTGGAGTCAATGTGCCTGTAATGAAAATGGAAAACAAGGTTAAAGTGACTACAGAACACATATACAACTGCACGGTTGGTCTTCATCTAGAGACTGATCAGCCTACTACGCTGTTTTATCTCTGTTGTATATAGTAATGGGTGTAGCCGTCTGTCCGTGTGTTAGCATTGTGGCCGGATTTGCACAAAGCTTTGTAGAAGGTTCATTGTAGGTCAACTGAGAATTGATTAAATTTCTACAATCATCCACCAAATGGGGGCGCTGTAACCCTGACCAATCACTAAAAGGCGTAACTTCCAAACGCATTTCACGTAACACCACAAAACTTTGTAGAAAGGTTGGACATGGGCCGAGGAAGAACTGATTAACTTTCCACCTGGATTGTCCTTAAATGGATATTTCACTTTAGTAAAACTTGTCAAAATTCAGCAGTCTTACCTCTATCAAAGTGCATCTACAAGTAAGCTAGTGATCACTGCTGTCCTTGTTGTCTGCCCTCAACACCACCATTTCTCCCAGGTGTCAGGCTCCTCATTCACTTCCATTCATTTTAGGGACCTAGTCTAAATATTATACTGGTGGTGTTGAAAACAGATAACGGGGACAGCAATGGTCACAAACTTACCCTTCGATTGCTTTAGATGTGGGTAAGACTACTGAATTTTGGTGGAGGTGGAGTGGGGGACAGAGGAGGACGGGTGCCTGCTGTCCTCTGCATCTCTTACATTGGACTTAATGTATTTCATTTTTTTTCATGCTAATCTGTGATTGGCCATGACACGTAAAATTTCGCTCCAAGGGACGACGTCCTCTCTAACCAATCAACAACCAGAATGCAATATTGACATCAAGTTGGTCCAATGATAGTTTCCAGATTTCATCTTCAATTCTCTCCACTGTAAGGCAGAGTAGCAGCAGTAGATAGCGCCTTGCGTTAGCCAACGCAACAGTTAGCTTGTTGTAGCAGCCTTTGTTGCTAATGATATCAGACTGGTTCAGCAGCAGCCACAAAGTTCTGTTAACTAACAAACAAGATGACCAACAGCTACAAATGGACGTTATGACATGAATATTTCATCTCCATGATAGAAAGAAGAAGACATCCGATAACGTGAGTCAGATACAGCTTCTCTCTCTCTGTCTCTTTGGTCACTAATTTCATCTCTGATGGTTAAAGGTCTTTCTGTGTGGCTTTTTTGTGTTTTTTATCTCCTTAACAAGAATGCAGCAGAGATCATATAATGTGTTGTGGGTAATGTTAGTTTGCTTGTTGATGTTACAGTGAGCTGTCTGGACTCATTCATTGTTTTTAATTGAGTGGTTGTTCAGTCACCTGTTGATGTGTGATTAGTGAATGAGTGCAGGAGGTCTGGCTGCTGCTTCTGACAGTTTCTTTAGTTCCTTTTTAAGCTGAGCCGTATATTGAGTAATAAGCTTAAAGTAACTAGAATAACAAGTGTTTACTAGTGGTGTAACTGAACCATCACGGGGTTTAGCCTGCAATACATGCCCTAAATCTTTCTCCTCACAGAGGAGCCTCTCGGCCCATCAGAGGAGGAAACACCTGGGCTTGTATGCCAGCAAGGCAAGAGAGCGGAAGGCTAAGGCGGCAACCGTCAGTGGGTGGACCCAGGCCCAACTGGCAACCCTAGAGCGCGTACACAACGACCTCGGCGGAAAATCTGGGTTCCTCGAGGCAGCGGTTTCGGCCCTCCCCCACTACACCAAGGCCCAGATACAGCGAAAATGGAGGAGCCTCAGGAGGCTGAGGAGAAAAACTGTGGATAAGTCCCCCACAGCGGTTGCCTTAGGGAAGTTGCCGGACATCACTGAGGAGCTGCCTCCCAGAGCCCCGGTGGCCCTGGTCAAGGAGCACCTTGCAAAGACCTTGCAGGTGAACAGTGCTGATGGCGTGTCACCACTGACCTCCTCCTGCAAGGCAACCAACTGTTATATGAGGAAAGTACTCGCGAGACTGCGGATTCGGGGCCACCCTCGAATCGTGAGTACGGGAAGGAAGACCTGGTCGGATCGTCAAAAACGCCTCAAAATGAACAAGAGGCTCCGATACAAGAACTTGCAGACGCTGTATCGGAGCAACAGAAGCTCTGCTGCGAGGTTGGTGCTCGATGGCAGGGAACAAACGGTCTGCCGTATTGATCCCAGACTGGTCACTGAGACATACAAGGGGATATGGGAGAGAGACGACAGTTTCGTGGGCCTTGGTCAGTTCGCCTCCTTGCCAGAGGCGGACAACTTGTCCCTATGCCCTCCCATCTCACCGGCTGAGGCGCTACAGGCACTTCAGAAGATGGACCAGGTGAGTGCGCCTGGTCCTGATGGCGTTGGACACAACGTCCTACTTATGTGGGACAAGAAGGGCGAGAAGCTGGCGGACCTGTTCAACGCCATACTGTACAGTGGGCGGTTGCCGAGGTGCCTCAAACAGAGCCGAACCACCTTGATCCCCAAGTCTAGCGATCAGAGTAAAGCCGGCGACATTAACAACTGGCGCCCGATTACGATCGGCTCAGTAGTCTTGAGAGCGTTCTCAAGAGTCTTGACCATGAGACTGACCGAGGCCTGCGCCATCCACCCTCGTCAGCGGGGCTTCACAGAAGCGCCAGGCTGCTCCGAGAACCTGTCCATCCTCGACGGACTTATCCTGGTGAGTGCACAAACACTCTCCAACATACAGGGTGACACCATGTAGCTGAGTGAAATCCTGTGAAAAATGTTATATAACTCATTCCTCAGAGACACACATCCAAAGGGGTACGTCTATTTGAAGGGGAGGTATCAGCACTGTGGAGAAGTCCAGATTATATATATATATATATATATGGCAGGAGAATATACTCTCCGATTACAGGCTTCTCTATAATATTGTAAAAATATACTATATGAACAGCAATATGGGTTTAGATCTAATAGGGAAACTTGGAGCTTGTGGAGGAAATATCACCTGCAATAGAAAATAAGGAATATGCAGTGGGAGTATTCATGGATCTCAAAAAGCATTTGATACAGTTGACCAGGACTTATTATCCAAGAAATCAACAAATACTGAAGGTGACTTGTGGGGTTCCCCTGGGCTCAGTGTTAGGACCATTGTTGTTTATTTTGTACATAAATAATATATGTAAGGTTTCCAAAATATTAAACTATATTTGCAGATGATACACATTTATTTTGTCACAGTAATAATTTGGAACAACTTTTGGATACAGTGGAAAAAGAACTGGAAATGCTAAAGAGTGAAACACTTAAACTAACTAAGACTAATTTAACTTTATAATATTTGAGAAGTGTTCAACTAACTCATACAGGAAACCCATGATGAATGATGTTGAATAGAAAGAGTGAAATTAAATTTGTTGGAGTAATATTGGATAATAAATTATGATTGAAGCCACATAAATTATATCAAAGCTAAAAGTCAATTTCAATACTATATAAAGATCCTCTAAATAAAGTTTTGTTATCCACCTTATGCTGTTCCTTCATAGTCCCACATATAACTTACTGTGTGTGTATATATCTCAAATGTAGCTCAGTCTAAAAAAAGTTTTCATTTTAGACAAATATGTAAATAAATAAAGATCAATAAATCATTTTTAAATGTTTAAAAATTATTCTATTCAAACCAGTTAAGTTGAATGTTTAATACAGTTCATAGTGAATTAAAAACAGGCAGATGAATAAATCTTTGTCATTGTGTTGGTGAAGTTCATGCAGTTCAAGTAGTTTGTTTGCTGTTCACATGAGAGCAGCGTGTTTATCCCACAACCTAGTCCCAGAGGACATAAAGTTGTCCATCTTAACATGTTGTTGATTTGATTGGTTGTTACCAACCTGTCAGCCAATTGTAAAGGTGGAGGGGCGGGATGTAGAGGAGACCCCGCAGAGTAAAGCCACGGGCTGGTCAGACGACGAACAGGAGCTGTGTGAAGGTTGTTTACGCTGTTGAAGACATGGACGTATAAAGAAATGACTTGTCTCTCTATCAGAATTTGATCCATTTGGTCCGATCACATTTCAAAAGCCAAGAGGAGCCGCACGATTGAATTGTTTCATCCCCATTCAAGTTAGCCGGAGGCCTAAACCGGAAGTAGTCGACTCGGCCGGCGACCGTTACTAGTGCGCATGCTCTATGGGCCGCATGAACGAGGCCCCGCCGCCGACGCTGTATCCAATTCTCTTTGTACATCCATGGATGAAGACTGTTTATGTTCGTTGTGTTGATGGATGCAGAGTTTTACCGACGGGTAACGGACATAATAGCCACATGCAGAAGGTAAATAACCTCTGTGTATGTATTTTTTGTATCGCTTCATCACGACGTAGTGCGTGTAAAAGGTAGATGCTAATCGCGATTAGCGCTTTAGCGCGCTAGTTATATTAGCACATATTTCACCGTAGTAGCAGCTAATGTTACTGTTTGTTGCTAGCATGTGTTAATGTCAATTAGTTAAAAGCTCAAAATGAACTCGGCATGAGAAGTAAAGGAGCTTTAGGACGAGTTAAGTGACTGAGAACAACTGTCATGTACGTCTAATAGACGGAGGACCAGGAAACAGTCCTTGGACTCTATGGACGAGTTGATGTCTCCCGCTCAGCTTTCACTTCGTCTGGACTTGTCGCCCGCCAGCCTGTAACCTCACTCATCATTCCTCTCGTCATGCATCGCCCATGCTTCAACTCAGGGATTAGTGAGTAACAATTAACCAGTGCACCTGCTATTTTATTTTGTAGCTTGCATTTGCTAGTGCAGCGGCCATTTGTTTCAGGTCACTACGCTCCGAGCAACGACTCAGACCTGCAACGTTTGGTTCTGGTTTTAAAGGACACTGTTTTATTTTGTTTGTGTGTGTGTGTGTGTGTGTGTGTGTGTGTGTGTGTGTGCCCTTAAATTAGGAGCTCCGTTATTGGTAAATAAGATAAAGAGAGGTCATAACTTCTGAGAAAGGTTGGAAAGCAAAAGGGAAATACATTTAAGTTTTGTGTAATAGTTTTATTTTATTAATTGGTTTAAATATTGGTTTTATTAAAGGGGACGTATTATGCTTTTTCCATATTTTTATTTATATATATTATGCGTGTATTTGTGTGTCGGATGTTCATGTTAAAAGTGGCCAACGTGTCAAATAACGAGGTAAACGTATGTCACAGTCATCCCTGTGAGCAGAAAGCAGCAGCTTCAGACTGCTCTGAACGCTGTTTCTAACTTGTTTTTTTCTACTTTCAGCCCAAGCTGACGTCAGTTGGTGACGGATTTCTTTATATGGACATCTGCTACATGCACAGCACACAAGTTTGTGTAAACAAAACCACATAGAGAACCAAGAAACCCACTTTTTATTCAATTTAAAGGCTCTAAAACTTAAAGATTAGGTTGAATTTAAAACGGTTCAAATCATGTACAAAGTTAAAAATCAATTGTTACCTAAAAGTATCCAAAAGTTGTTTCAAATGAGAGAACGTCAACATGACTTGTGCAATAAATGATAAGTGAGGACTAATGTAAAATATCATTGTATTACAGTCAAAGGAGTTAATTTATGGAACAGCTGCAGTGAGGAACTGAAAACATGCAGAACATTTAGTTTAAATGAACATTTAAAAATAGCATATTAAACAAATATGACATGGACAATCAGAAAGAGACTGGCATAGAAGGACAGGGGAAGTTGTTATTGGTTTGTTTTGTTGTCTTAATATCTTGTGATCAAGTCACTGTCCACATACTGGGCCACACCCCCTCCCCTGTTGTTGGTTCTATTGATATAAAGAAACCATCAATATGGAAATCAATACCTTTCTCTTGATCTAACCATGTCTCAGATAAGGCTATTGAATTGAATTTAAGTTTAAATATATTTAAATTTTCATTGATCTTAGTGAAGTTTGCATAAAGACTTCTACAGTTGACACACTGCTGACCGACCTTCCTTCTTGTTGCTAGCCTTGAGTCAGGTGTGTTGAGACAGTATGTCCCAATGACCCGGCTGATAGCGTGCAATGACCAATCGGACAGCGCGTGCTACCCAGCTGATAGTGCCGATTAGACAAATTCAATCATCTCTCTGAAATCAGAAGTAAGAAGAAACTTTGGAAATAAGTGAAGATCTAAGGCGGGAAACTGGTATCATTAATATGAATGTGTTGGTCAGTTGTACCAGCATGGATAATCCCAGAACCTGAAGTCAATCTATGCATACTGAATAATAACAAAAGATAGAAATCAGGAGATATAGTCAAGGAAGTGAAGTCTCATCTGCAACAAGGATGGAGTTCATATTTACAGAATACAGATGGATCAAAGGATCCAGAGAGCGGGAAAGTGGCATTTGGAGTAATGAAGAATTCAAAACAGACATATCAGATGTCAGTATTCACAGCAGACATGTTGACAATATTAATGTGCACTTTGGTGGATAAAGAACAATAAACCAGACAACTCAGTCATATGTAGTGATTCAGCTGCAGCTTTAACTACAATAAGAGAAATCAAATCCAACTTCAGACCTGATATATTGGCTGAGATTTATCAAACATTATACTGTACCAGAACACAGACTATAGTTTATGTCATTTCACTATTCTGTCTGGTTCATGGATGATGTCATTCCTGTCCTATAAAGTACATGAATGTAGTGATCTATGTAGAAAACTTCAGGTATTTAACAGGTGCTGCACTAAGGCATCAGAGGCCACAAACTTTTAATAATTCCCATAAATATAAAACACACTGGCATGTGGCATGAATCCCTCAGCGCCCCCGAACCCCCCATTACATCATTTGGGAATTCCCATTGACATGAGTATGGGATTTCTTTCTTTTTCCAGTCCCTTAGTCCCTCTAACCAGTTGAGACGAGGGTAACTACACAGATTCTTCCGCTTCAGTCTTTCATAACAAAAATATGAAAATTGCCTAAATTTTGCATTTTGTAGTCATGGAAACTGGATTTTTCTGGTTCAAAAACCCATAATAGGGAAAAAACCACAGAATGATAGTTTAGGGACAACAGTAAACGGTGAACGGCTGTATTTGTATTTTTAAAATGTTGTTACATACATCAATAACTTTAAAAAGCTCCGTTTTTCATTGTTAGACTTTAGTTTCAGAAGAAGGAAATCGATTTGAGACGAAGGTACAAGGATTCTTTCATCCAGTGCAATAATTACTGACTTCAAATAATGAAGCTGTTCAGACACATGGACACAGCTGGACAAACAGTTTTTACTCTGTGGACTTTACTGATGGAATATTGTCCAGTTTTGGACTATATAGCCTAACAACACATATATCACTGTCTAAAGGAACATCAATAGCAAACAGTAGAGGGCAGCGATACGCTATGTTAGCATCTAGTCTAATTCAAAGAAGAAGAAGAAAACAGACACTTTGTATCCTCTGCATCACACTAACAGTTATAAACTCATAATGTAAAACCTTGAACATGTAACATCTGTGCTCATTATGTTTGACACTGGATCAGAGTAGGGAGTAGCATCATCCTGGACATGCTACAGTTCTTTATAATTAGTCTGATAGCTTTGATGACATCCAGCACTGCACCCCACTCACATTCTGATATGTTTACCAGACTCCTTGTCTATAAAAGCTATGTGCACTTAATAACCCACATCAGTCTGTTGTGACTGTATGCTGATCAGGAAAGAGTCCAGACAGGTTCAGTAGAAACCTGGAGCTGCACTGATGAGTCCACCTTAAAGAGAGTTCACTGTTATCACAATAGTGTGTGGAAGAATGATTACTGGGTTATAATATTGTGTGAAGTAATAGAAAACGTAGATAATGTCTCTGTTCTGATCACCTTTTTGGGTTCACTAACATTGATTAGTTTTCTGATATTCTTAACGGCTGTACTTTGGAGATTAGTTGAGGACATAACTTAAATCTGTCTTTTAATCTGCCAGAATGGGTAGTGTTAACAGTAGACATCAAACAAAGGATAGATATGATAATGTGGACCTGTCCGCTCCAAAAATAAACTACATGAGAGTGAACTATAGTGATTCATCTGTGAAACAAATCAACATCTGGATGACTGAATCTAGCTTTCCGAGCACAGAAAGTTTCAGTATCAGACAGCTGAATCAGCTGAGAGAAAGACTGCAGGAGAAGGAAAAAGAGACTGAGAATAAAAAAGACAAAAGTAAGTTGATAACAGATCGGAAAGCTTTTAGTTTATGGATGAAAGAAGCACAAAACAGGGACAGGAGACCACAGGCAGGGACAGGTAGGATCTCATCTGTGTCTCAGTGTGTCAAAATGCAGGATTCTGAACTCGACCGGGTGCCGCCCAGGAGACGCATCGACCCGCCGCAACAACAAGATGAACAGCAGCCCGAGCTCGTCAGACGCCTTATCCACGGCCAAGAGCACCACCGCCACATAACTCTGACTGTCCTCCGTCTCCGGTTCCCCTCATCTACCCTGATACATCTGTCTTACCAGGACAAAGCTGCCTCTCCTTCTCATACCAGGTCTGGTCTGGTATGAGAAGGATCTCAAAATCCATCCGTCGTCTCTATGAATCCATTCATCACCCTCCCATCTCCAGTGAGAACTGACACAGAGGGAAACATGATCCTGAATCTCCCCATGATGGAGGTAGCAGGTGCAGATGGACATGCCATGTTAATCCACAGACCGTGGACTATGGAGGACGTGAAACAGGCAACGACTCACCTTTCATCACCATCAGATGGAGGAATCTGAAGTGAGACGGCTCCTGGTGGTAAAGATGGGCAGTAACTGGGCCGAGATCTCAGCAGGATATCCAGAGAGTGATGTGAGACTGGCTGACCCCGACGGCGCATAATGACAGCACAGCCTATAGAGTTCACATCACAGATCCAAGCAGCTTTCCCTGTGAGATTGGACATGAGCAAAACATCCTCACGTAAACAAGAAGATGATGAAAGTGTTTGCAACTATCTCACTGGTCTGACAGAAGTTCACAACACACACAGCAGCCTGACACCTCCAGCTGACCTGAAGAATAATGCTGTTACAGCATGGGAAGCACATTTGAGAAACAGCTTCCTAAATGGACTGAAACCTGATATTTCCAACATGGTGAAACATATATGCATCACCTGGGACTCATGGAAGCACATGCTGTGCACGCTGAGAAGATCCTCAAAGAAAGCCAGAAGAGGAAAGGAGAAAAGAAAGAGAAAGATCTCCACATGGCTGCATCGACTATGTTCCAAGGACACGCCAGAGGGCGCGGACACGGCCGCAGCAGAGGTGGACTTAGAGGGGGCCGTGGAGGACGACGCACCACTGATCCAGATGCTTGTTGTCACTGTGGCGAGAGAAGAAAAATCCAACTTACAAGCACAAGGCCGATGGACTCGGGGCGGCGGCCCGGGAGGGGGAGGAACCGGCACCTTTGACCACACTGACGCACGATGAGAGACAACCTACACATCAGATGGGTGATTGCACCACACACACACACACACTGATTGATGATGCCAAAGCTCAGTTAGAGAAGAAGCAGGAAACACACAGCCTGTAGGCACATATGCTAAATACTCAACTGAAGCTAACGCAGACATGCCGACACACACACTCCTTGTACATGGTAAGCATGTAACATTTCTTGTTGATCTGGTGCAACACACTCTGTTATTAGACACGTTTTCAACACCTCTAAAGATGAGAGGAAGATACGTGAAGTCTGTAGGGGCGTCAGGTGACACCGTTCTGGAAAAATCCATTATCATGCTCTGACGATGTTACAGGCAAATTGAAGCTTTCATTGTTGCTGTCAAACTGTTGCCCAATCAATCTAATGGGACGAGTTGTGATGTGTTTATTGGGTATTTGTCTTGTTTCCACATCAAAAGGGGTTATTGTTATTGGAACAAGTGACACTCACATATTAGTGAAATACAGCCCTGACACGCTGCTTTATGTGTATGAATGGAAGCTCTGCACATCAGCTGTGACTTCCGTAAACACCGCTCTTGTTGATAACGCGTGCTCACATTCAACACAGACTACATGCAACCACAAGATCTACACTGCACTGCACACATACATGAAGGGAGAGATGCAGAGTTTGAGAAAAGATGGTTCAAAGAAGGTTGCCTGAGAGAAAAGCTAACGTTAAGTTCTATGTTTGGGAATAAACACAGATGTGCTCTTTCAGTGACTTTGCCTGAACAAACAAAGCCAAAGCAGATTGATGAATCTTCACTATAGTTCCCTTTCAGTGATTCAGGGTGGGATTCTCTGTTTGAGGTTCCTGACTCATACCCACACATGTCACTTTCCAAATACAGGGAAGGAAAATGGCAGGATTTGGATCCATGGGTGAGACGATGTGAAAATGCAGAAATATTGAGTTAAATCTGATCGTTATGTTCAGTATAATCCTGTTTTTGAGGGATTATTGATAGGTAAAAATGACCAAATAGACTGAGGTTGGTTGAAGTCAAGCGTCTCTTTAATCCAAACCAAACATATGTTGTAGACACGGAGAGTCCACAGAGTCTCCGTGGAGAATTCTGACAAGACAAAGGAAAGACACTAGTATATATTGACGGCCTTGATGCCCTGGGGAGGCACCTTTAGTTGTTTACAGATTCCTTCTAACAGACCTAGACAAAGCTTTACAGAGCTCTCCCTTCCACATGATGTCCATATAACTATCATAGTGTTCCCCTCAAGGCCCTGCCGCCAAATATATACATACATATGACCATACCTACTTAACTAATACATGGATCATTTTCCCTGTTTATACTTTGTGAAACAAATGAATAAAATCAAAAACATAGAAAAAATGTATAGTGAGAACTAAATGTGTAATTGATTAGGATAAAATAATACAGGATACAATCAACATCAACATCAAATCATCATGAATGAACATAGATATAAAAGTGGATTTTAAAATGATTACATGGATACATGATAAAAAGATTACAATCATAAATCAATCAACATCAACTATGCCTAAGTCAGTAATTAATTACTAATGATTAATAGTGATTAATAATTTTGACAATATCGATTATACCATCATAATTGATGAAAATGATCAAAATACATCACATCAGTAAGTTACAACGTTTCCATCAGAATCATCAGTCAATATCACTTCTCACGATTTTCAATATTAACGTCATAAAGAATCCTTCTTCTGTAACATTACATCACAGATCCAAAAGTAGGAGTTGTTCTTGATATCTTGCTTCCTGGTGCATGACCACAGCTACAGACTTCTTTACCAGTGCCTTGATAATGGGAATGATGCAACAAACACTTACAAAGATCAGAATCAAAAATGGAGCGACTGGAGCCAATAATTTCAAACAAACAGCGTACCATGGACCGGTTACGAACCAGGACCTGTCAAATGTTGAGTCATGATCAACAACATCACGCAATGAGGTCAGATTAGCAATAGCCTGCTGAATGACTCCTCCCTCATCATCATTAGCAGGGATGTATGTGCAGCATGAGGCACCTACGAGAGCACACACACCTCCAGTGGCTGCAGTGAGTTGATCTAGCACAATGCGGTTCTGAAGGGCCACGGCCCTGAGGCCTCTCAACTCCTCCCGTTCAGCCTGCCACATAACCAACGTAGTGTTTACGAACCCAGAGAACCTGTAGTTCATAGTTTCCATCCTCAGCATCACTTTACCCACTCCAAGAGACGGGAAGAGTGACAGCATGACTTTTTCACCAGTGGACCACAACTTATGGTCTTCTGGAACATTAGAGCACCAGACAGGATCATGCGGCTGACTTACATCTCTCCTCATACGCTGCTCACCCGGAAGTTCACCAGGGTGGGGCATAGCTGAAACAATGAAGGAATGATCAGTCGGCTCCACAGCCGCACAGCGACCCAGCCAGCCAGGAGGAAGTTGAGCATACATGTAGTACCCACAGAGAAACATTACATCAGTCTGTGGATATGTCCCAAGGACGTCTGGCACAGTGAAGTAAGGTGCACACGCACTGCCCATCACTACCTGAGAATAATTTAGGGATGCTTTGCCAATGTTCGAGGTACAAGGACTGGAAATAGTAGAGCAGAAAAGTTTTGGGATCTTTCCTACTCTGATGGAGGAGGACTCAGACAGAACTCATTTTGAGCAAAACAATCAAATTTAATTTCGGGTCTCAAATGGACCGGCCCAAACAAGGGTTCACTCCCGGCACTGAGAATCTTAAACCTAGAAAACTTTGGACCTGAGTAAGGCCGCAGGGGTGGTAACACATTTCCAGTTGTCCTAAAAACTGTTTGATTTAAAACCGTTGAGTCGACACTAGAAACCAAGATATCAGGAAACAAACTCTTTAAGTCTTTAACAGGTCTGGGGACAACATGGGGGTTGTTTGTAGCAATCGGCATATGGCTGCACACATAGCAATTAGAGCGGTTCTTGGATTCAGCAACATACTTGGCATAAGAATACCAAAAGTTAAGTGTGTACATGGTGGAGTGTGATTTCCTTGCAGAGATCATTCCCAGCCAGACATCCTGAGCGTGGATGATGACATCATCTTCCATAGACCGGGCCCCTCTGAGCAATGATAGATAAGGATGAATAGTAGGGAAGAACCATATGCAGATTGGTATCATCAAAACAGTCACACAGAGCAAAACAATCATCACTTTTTTACACAGTAACCAATAATACCACCACTGTAGGAACTGTATATGGTTGTTGGAGTCTCCTGTGCTGGTGATGGAGGTTGTCTGTTCCTCTGGGACGCCATGACCTCAGTATTCCTCAAGTCCACCAGGTGGCAGCAGCAGCCCGAAAACCTTTCAACTCCTAAATCCTCAGGGCCCACTTTGAAAAAACACAGAAATCTTCACCGGTTTGAGACGACACTGCACCTCTATCTGCACGGCGCCCCCTGTGGAGCCGGACTTACAGGTCACCTGAGGAGTGGCTGAGAAGGCAGTACGGACCCACTACTCACTCACCGGGGTGAGTACTGGGTCACGTCTGGAGGAGTAGAAAGCAACAGGTCTTAATTTATCCCCAAACTCCTGTAACAGGACAGATGTCATAAAACCATTTTTGCAATCCACTGTTTGTATGAAATCCTTTTTCAAGTACAGACGAAGAAGCTATCAACTGCTTTAACTTTGTGAAAGCCTGCTCGCCCTCCTCAGTCCACACCACCTTATCTGAAGCAGCCATTGCTTTACCATAAATCATATTCTGTAATGGTTGTGCAATTTCGGCATAATTAGCAATCCATAACCTGCAGAAGTTGCAAGTACCAAGAAAAGACATCATCTCTCGCTTTGTTGTAGGCTGTGGTAACTGCAGAATAGTTGTTTTTCTCTGTTCATCCAACACATGGCCTTCAGGAGTTAGCGTGTAGCCTAAATATTTCACCTCCTGACTCCACAGCTGGAGTTTAGACTTAGAGACTTATACACCAGCTGCAGCTAGATATCTCAACAAGGCCAAAGTCATGTTTTTGCACTTTTGCTGCGAGCTAGAAGTCACAAGAATATCATCAACATAAGTCAAAATCTGAGACTCCTCTTCAGGAGGTTCAAAAAGGTCAATACATTTTTAATTTCTTGTGGAAAGATAGTAGGGCTATCTTGAAACCCTTGAGGAAGTCTTGAATACGTCAGTCGTCTGTGTTTAAACGTAAACGCAAACCAAAACTGTGACTCAGGGCTCAAAGGAATGGTAACAAATGCGTTGGTCAAATCAATCACTGAGTACCAGACATTAGTGGGTTTTATGTTGTTCAGAAGAGTGTAGGGGTCTGGCACGTTTGGAGCTCGTGGAATCACAGCTCGGTTCACAGCTTGTAAATCATTCACTAACCGCCACCTGGAAGTAGCTTTTTTCACAGGCAGAATTGGTGTGTTGCAGGGTGAGTCAGGACAATCAACTAAAACCCCTTGTTTTATCAAACTGTCTATCACTTCTGAAATACCTTCCTCAGCTTCCGGCTTCAAAGGATATTGTTTGACCAACGGTCTATAAGAGCTTTTAGGTTTAATGGTAACAGGTGTGGCAGTACATAACAACCCGATATCACCATCTTTCCCTGTACTCCACAGTTCAGAAGGTAACTCTTCTAACTCTTTTTCCTGCTCCTCTGTCAGCAAACACACTTTGTCCTGCAATGATCACAAAGAGGGCTGCAAATGAGTTGTGGCTGCTCCCACTGTTACCCAATTCAGCGCCTTCTTGTACAGACCGTGTCTCTGGTGGAAAAACACACCGTCCCCCCCGACTCATTCTGCACCCAACCTTTTAAGGTCCTCTCCTGCCCCGTCCACCGCCTTGACCTCCGCCCCGCCTGGTGTCCGCAGCTGGTATGAGACTTCTGCATTCTCTGGCGATGTGGCCCCTTTTCCCCACAGCGATAGCAAATACTTTCCTTCCTGCGGGACTCAGAAGAGAAAAAGCAACCATCACTACTTTTTTATGTTTCTTGTTTTTTTCCAGAACTTTTTCAGCGTGTTTAGCATGTGCGAGAATAACCCTTCTCTGCTCTCCTTCCCATCCGACCAGATGTTTTTTCACCCAATTTGCAATCTGTGGTTTTAAACCCCTCAGAAGGCAGGATGTTAACTGCGACTCGTAGTGTGGATTAACATTCTCTCCGATTCGCGGCTCCAGCCCACGGTGTCTATTAAATGCTTCCGTGAGCCTGGCAGCATATTGTGCTACTGTCTCTTTCTCCTCTTGTACCACAGTATCAATTTCAGCCCAATCATTTCTCCGGCCAAATGTTTCTCGAAGAGTCTCTGCCATTTGGTTCAGCTGTGGACCGAGCCCGAGCGTTCTATCTCGGTCCCACAGGAGCGGCTCACCGTTTTCCCCCATAGGTCTCCAATCAACATTTACAGTCGCCCAATCAGTAGTCAAACTTTGCATGAGACAGTTAGTCATTTCTTCCCCGTTTAGCCTATAGCTATTATACAGCCCATATATTTTATTGATGTATGCTTGCACATCTTTACGTGGATGAGGAATCCCATCTACTGCCTTTCTCACGTCCTCCTTTGTCCAATTACAGAAGACCCAAACCGAATCAGGTTGCCCTTCCCCTTGTCTGGGATTCGGCAGTTCAATCAGTGGCGCTACTAAATCGGACAGTTTTTTCTGTGACAGGTCACAATGTTGTCTGGTTCTGCTTGATATCGGAGGGTCTGTTACAGACCTCTCCTCTCCACTTAATTTGGTCAGATCAGGATAGAGAGATGATGCTTTTTGAGATACAGGGCTATTCAGGCTCAATCTGTTTATACCCTCTGTGATTCCACTTACCTGTTCCCAAGCTGCGGCTCCTTCCTGGTACGGTGGCGGGGTGCGCTGTGTGGTCGGAGGCGAGGATGACGCGAGGTCGGGGATCAGAGCGGTGTCCTGTACCTGTTTAACCACAACAGAGTGCAAGACAACAGAGCTTGCCACAGCATTAGTTCCATCATCATCTTGTTGTTTTACTTGGGCCATAGACTAAAGTTTCTTTCGTCTTCTGCACTCACTTCAGTTATTGTGGCAACTGTGTTGCCACAATAACTGAAGTTTGCTCCCCCAGTCCAGATTTGCAAGAAACACCTTTGCAAAATCCTGATGTTGAACTGTTCATGGATGGATCAGCATCACGCAATCCTGACACAATCAATCAATCAAGTTGGTTTCTCTGTGGTAACTGCACATGACACTCATTGCTAAACCACTTCCTGCTTCACTGTCTGCACAGGCAGCAGAGTTAACATCTGTCATCGAAGAATGTAAACTGACAAAGGACAAAAAAGTGAATATCTATACAGACAGTAGATATGCTTTTGGCATTGTGCATGATTTTGGCACAATTTGGAAACCTATTGCACACCACACTCTTGTGTCACAACTGCTGGATGCTGTTCTACTCCCAAAACAGGTTGCTGTGTGTAAATGTGAAGCTCAACAGGGTCTTCTTTCCCCGCTGATTCTGCCAAGCCCGTTCCCTTGGCTGTGGTTTCGCTAGATAGTAGGAAGGGACAGTGGGAATCTCGTTCATCCATTCATGCGCGTCACTAATTAGATGACGAGGCATTTGGCTAACTAAAGAGAGATGTAATTGGCCCCCGCCGTTTAACCCACGCTTTATAGAATTTCTTCACATTGACATTGATAGCTGGGCGGGACTGCACCCCCAAGCTCCGTTAGGAGTTTGGGGTATCCGTTGTTCCGACCCTATGGACGCCTCACGGCTGGCCCTCCGGAGACTTCTCTTAGACCGTGAGGGGACCGGCGTCACCATAGAACATGGCTATCCAGTCCATCTCTATTTCGTACCGTTTACCGTCTTACGTCGACGTGGACCCGCTAACCATCCACACGTCATCCATAGTTTTCGACGGCTCCCGCGAAGAGGAACGGCCCAAGTCCCTTGCACTACCTCAAGCATTCAGAGGCTGTTCTACTATCTGGCCAAGATCTTGAATATCTTGCACGTATCTATCGTCTGCAGGAGCGCCCTTTTGCTGAGGATGGCAGCGACTTTGGTGGCCCTTGATTTCCGCATGCCCATCAGCTCAAGTACCCTGAAGTTCCCCTGGTGCCACTTCCCTCTAGCCCCGAGAGGGAACCCGGCCACCTCGACGGTCTTTACCCCTGGGTAAAGACGCGTCACCGCCCCCCTGAACTTCATGTACTTGTCCACCTTCCGTTTCTCCGCGTCTGATAGTGTGCAAGGTGACTTTTCGAAACAGATAGTCACATCAAGGATCAAGGCAACCTGGTCCCGGATCATGATGAGGTCCGGCACTCCCTGTGTACCGTCTCCAGACTGAAGTCTCTTTTCCCTCATCACGCGCCAGCCTAAGTCTTCACCCTCCTTCTGGAGGAACACGCACACCTTGTTGTGGCTGGTCATACGGTTCCTCTTGAGCTCCGCACAGTTCCCAATGATATGCTGCACGGTCTCCTTTTCTTGTTGACAAAGTCGGCACTGTTGCGACTCCTTGGGCCCCCTTCCTCTCGACAGCAGCGAAAGGGTAGGGAGTGTGTTCGTACGGAGTTGCAGTGCCATGATCAATTCCGATTGGGTAAGCCGGTGCTTCTCGGGATCCCGGGTCCAGCCGTTGGAAATCTTGTCGCTCTTGAACACGACCGTTCCCAAGCCCTGCTTGATCAACTCACACCACTTGTCGAACGCAACCGATCTCCACGCTGACGTGCTCGCCCTGCTGACGTCGATTTGGTCCAGGTCCGGCCTACTGGTCTTGTCCGGCCTGCCCCCATCCCGCAGCACCTGCCGCCAGAGCTGCCATATCCGGGACACTGGGATGGAGGCTCTGGAGATCGTCCTGGTGCAGTCATCGGTCGAGTTATACAGAGACAACAGCCTCCTCAGCTGGATTGCCGGGATCTGGGCAGCTAATCTTACGATACCAAGTCCTCCGTCCACACATCTGCTGTACAGCAACCTGTCGGTGGTGAATGGCTCCAGGTGGAGCCACTTCTTCACCTGTGTCTGAATGTCCCTGTCACACTCGTCCAATGCTGTTTGGGAGGCCGAGCCGTGGTCCGTGACGTACACCATCCGTGGGATAGCGTACGTTCTCAAAAGCTCGACCTTCTGACATGGTTTCAGGGGGGCCTTGGATATCTTGTCCGTCATGTCTTTTATTGTTTCTCTCAGTGGGGGTTTCAGGATCCCTTTCCAGGGATTTATCTGGACGCCCAGATACTTAGCCGATTCCTGCTCCCCCACCATGTGGATGGGCATTCCCGAGAGTGACCAAGCGTCGCAGTCGTTGACTGTGTATCGTTTTGGGCCGTCACTCCCAATAAGGAATCCATGACACTTGGTGGGATTGGTCCTCAGGCCCTTAAGGTCTGAGAATCTGTCCAGGATTTCCAAGTTCCTGGACATACCCTCCCACGAGTCACTCAGAATCACCAGGTCGTCCGCTAACGCCAGTGAGGTGATGGCGGTGCCCTCAACGCTAAACCCCACCCCCAGCTTCTCCAACATGTGGAGAAGTGGGTCAAGGGCCAGGTTGAAGAGCAGAGGAGACATCGGATCGCCTTGCTTCACACCCACCTTGATCCCGATCTTCCTGGTGTCGCCTTGAGCAGTTTTTATTGTCGAGAAGCAATTCCTGTAGGAGTCTTGGATGAGACCTCTAATCAACTCGTCCACTCCACGCCTCTCAAGCACCTCGGCGATATGCTTGTGGGAGACAGTGTGGAATGCCTTGGTCAGATCCATGAACACGACAGCCAACGTTTTCCTCTGGGACTTACTCACCCGAATAAGTCCGTCGAGGATGGCCAGGTTCTCGGAGCAGCCTGGCGCTTCTGTGAAGCCCCGCTGACGAGGGTGGATGGCGCAGGCCTCGGTCAGTCTCATGGTTAAGACTCTTGAGAACGCTCTCAAGACTACCGAGCCGATCGTAATCGGGCGCCAGTTGTTAATGTCGCCGGCTCTACTCTGATCGCTAGACTTGGGGATCAGGGTGGTTCGGCTCTGTTTCAGGCACCTCGGCAACCGCCCGCTGTACAGTGTGGCGTTGAACAGGTCCGCCAGCTTCTCACCCTTCTTATCCCACATGAGTAGGACGTTACGTCCAACGCCATCGGGACCAAGCGCACTCGCCTGGTCCATCTTCCGAAGCGCCTGTAGAGCCTCAGCCGGTGAGATGGGAGGGCATAGGGACGAGTTGTTCGCCTCCGGCAAGGAGGCGAACTGACCAAGACTAACGAAGCTGTCGTCCCTCTCCCATATCCCCTTGTATGTCTCAGTGACCAGTCTGGGATCAATACGGCAGACCGTTTGTTCCCTGCCATCGAGCACCAACCTCGCAGCAGAGCTTCTGTTGCTCCGATACAGGGTCTGCATGTTCTTGTATCGGAGCCTCTTGTCCTTTTTGAGGCGTTTTTGATGATCCGACCAGGTCTTCCTTCCCGTACTCACGATCCGAGCGCGGCCCCGAGTCCGCAGTCTCGCGAGTACTTTCCTCAGATAGCTATCGATCGCCTTGCAGGAGGAGGTCAGTGGTGACACGCCATCAGCACTGTTCACCTGCAAGGTCTTTGCGAGGTGCTCCTTGACCAGGGCCACCGGGGCTCTGGGAGGCAGCTCCTCACTGAGGTCCGGCAACTTCCCTAACACAACCGCTGTGGGGGACTTACCCAAAGTTTTTCTCCTCAGCCTCCTGAGGCTCCTCCATTTTCGCTGTATCTGGGCCTTGGTGTAGTGGGGGAGGGCCGAAACCGCTGCCTCGAGGAACCCAGATTTTTCGCAGAGGTCGCCGTGTACGCGCTCTAGGGTTGCCAGTTGCGCCTGGGTCCACCCACTATCGGTTGCCTTAGCCTCCTGCGCTCTCCCCTTGCTGACATACAAGCCCAGGTGTTTCCTCCTCTGATGGGCCGAGAGACCCCTCTGTGAGGAGAAAGATTTAGGGCATGTATCGCAGGCAAACCCCGTAATGGTACCCGCTCCGGATCGGGTTGCCCCACACTGCGCTGCGTGGCACGTCGCTCGGTGTGGGGTCTTATGAGTACCGGCACACTTACCGCAGATGAAGAGAATCACCCTTGGCTTGTGCGCTTTCCTCAAGCGGGTCTGGGCGGCCCTCACCGAGCCCAGACTGGCGGCGCACAGCCTGCACGGTTGGACTAGCCATGGCACCCGGAGGCCCACCATGACTGTCGATGGAAGACCCTTGCTAGCCAGCTTGGGTTTCCATCCCTTCTCCGTGCTCAGGAAGATCATTCCCGCTCTCTTCCCAGCTGGGAAAAGAGCCCTTCTCGCAACCGATGGTACCTTCCTTGTAGGAGTCCCAGCCGGGTCCTCCTCCTTCTTCTGTCTGAGTAGTAGCCTACTCCGGACTACTACTCCGCTCGCCCTGTCTGCGCTGCCAGGAGCCGCCCCTTCTCCAGCCTCACGTGCCGTCGGCCGACGGACACGTTCACGGTCACGCCTCGGGGTTGACCACATCTTTCTTCCTATGACAGCAGGCGACCTGTCCTATCACAGTCAGTCAGATGTGTCAGTTGGCTTGTCGCTTGTCTTAGCTTTGATCGCAGTCAAGAGTGGCGGGTCTTGCACCCTGGCCCACTCAGAACTCTTTCAAAAGCAAACGGACAGCAGCCAAAGTTATCAGAACGAGCAAGATTAACTTAACTCGTTCATCCATTCATGCTTGGGCGGGGTCAGAACGACCCCGCCTGGTACCCCTGCCATTGCCAAAAATTCGAGCGTCAGCACCTAGACACTCAATTTTATGGGCAGGGGCCACATCGGTGCAGACACCCTAGTGTCTTCCCGACGTTAGTTGTTCCCACCATTCGATCCTGACCACTGTTCCTTCTTTCCTTATTACCGACATCGTTGCTGCATGTTACGATCTTTATTTTTGTTCCCAAATTTAAGTTGTTCATCCATAAGATCATTGGGGACAGACTAGGCTGATCCCACAGTGGATGCCCGTTGGTGCGCCCATCCGTGCTTCCTGGGTTACCGTCTTCGCCGTACTCTCCACGAGTACGTTGCTGGCGGGACCACGAGGAGGTGAGGGCTCACTATGATGCTACCATGGCCAGAGCAGCTCTTACCCAAGGAGATACTCCTTGCCGGGTCATGGTTCTCTTCGTCTCCAGGGCTGCGGGTGGCCCCCAGGCCGTCACACATCCCAGGAGACCAGCAAAAGCGGTAGTCATTTACCACTTGGCCTTTAAGAGAGTCATAGTTACTCCCGCCGTTTACCCGCGTTTCATTGAATTTCTTCACTTTGACATTCAGAGCACTGGTCAGAAATCACATCGCGTCAACACCCTATGTGGGCCTTCGTGATGCTTTGTTTTAATTAAACAGTCGGATTCCCCTGGTCTGCACCAGTTCTAAGTCAGCTGCTAGGCGCCAGCCGAGGCGACCCGCCAGGACCCGCGTGAACGGGGCCCAATGGGCGCCGTAGCTGGGGAGATCCACGAGAAGGGCCCGACGTGCGTCCAGAGTCACCGCCGACCGCCGTACCCGATCCCCCCCGGCCGACCCGCCTTCCTCACGGTGGTGGACACCGCCCCCCGAAAACCCCCGCCGGTGACGCGCGCTGCACACCGTGCTTCCAGCTGGCGAGAGGGGGGCGAGAACTCCAGCAGAGAGCTGATCAGACAGAGAAGACTCAGTGGACAAACTGGCTGTGTTTTCAAAGACGGGTACTGTACGGCCCCAATGACAAACCATGTATTTGTATTCGATTCCTCACTATGCAAAGTTGAGTCGTGGGTTGGACCATGCCTCAAGAGGAGGGATGATGGATACTATTTCACAACACTGGTTCACAAAGACTTTTACTAACTATGCCCCAAAATTTAGTCAATCATGTGTTATCTGTGCCACAAACAATATTGGTAGAAGTATTCAAACACCACAAGGTGCACACCCTTCACCAGATAAACCATTTGATCACTTACAGATGGATTTCATTGAACTAACACCAAGTGAAGGAAAGAAATATTGTCTGGTAATTGTTGACATGTTTTCCAAATGGATTGAAGTTTTTTCCTTCAGCAAATCAAGTGAAAGAAGCAGTACCAACTCCAGCCAAAGGACCCCTTCATGGCCGGCAGCCTTTTGACTGGATAGAGATGAAAGGCTTGGCGCTCTAAGCGGTGGACGGGCCCATTCCAGGTGCTGTTGACCACACAGACGGCAGTAAAGGTCGCTGAAAGAGTCACCTGGATCCATGCCAACCACTGCAAAACAGTTCCACCTCCACCAGAGACATCAACAACAGAGTAAGTCACCACAGCGCGATTGAGGACTCTACGAGAGTGTAGGCGGATCGCTGCTCTCAGGTGACCGACACAAAGACATCCACTCACAGACCAGGAAGAGAAGTAGAAGTGACAGTATCGGCATACTGTCCGACAAGAGCAGGCCAAGCTCCAACTAAGTGACGTGCTGAGTGAATCTTAGTGTCACCATCGTGGGATCTACGATGGAACCCGAACGATGACCGTGGAATCCATTCAGACGTCCTGGACGGTGTGGTTTGCTTGGTTCAATGTGTTTGTATTTTGTGGCTGTTGTTTGATCCCGTGTATCAGAGGTTTGATTGTCCACACGGTTGACAAATCTGTCTCTCATCAAATGACTCAGCGAACTATTCCTGATTGGATTCCACCACACCATGATGTTTCTGATCTTGATGAAGTCTCTGACTGTTAAGTTACAATAATAAAAGTTGCTTGCATTTATTATGGGATGCTTATGAGGTGGACAAAATATCAGAAACACCTCTTCATATAATACAGTCCACGGTAACACCACCACAAGAAAGTACAATCTGAAAAACTAAGATGTAACTCAGTCGACACATAAACAACTAAAGTTGTATCAACAAGAAACTGAACATATATTATTAAGTAAAGTAACTTACTGCAGTTCTATTTGCATGGTGTAATATTGTGTAGACAAAGCACCAATAAAATTGATTTTAGTGGCTTAGATGTTCAGATTCTGGGTTTAGACTGATCAACAAGGCATTTAAGATGCTTGAAATGTTTGTTCCATGGTACAATCTCCACAACATTTTCTTCCACGGTTTTTGTAAAATACAGCTTCACCTTGATTTGGCGAGGAGTAGCGGTTAGCTTTGTCTTGGTTGGCCTTGTCCTTGCTGAAAGCTTCTTTTGCAGCTGGCTGATAATACTTTATCTGTAAGAGTCCTGTATTGTTATTGTTTCCACTTCACGTTGACCAGATGTTTCTACTGCATAGGTTTGGGCTGTGATTGTGTTGCTGACCTTTGAAGGTCAAATATGTTCTCTAGAGTTAACCTGGTCTTTCAGGTTGGAAGAGGACATTGTGTACAGTGACTTACGCTGGGACCTAATGTTTCTTACAGTAACACTCATAACAGTTAAACACTGACATGAACACAGTCCGTTACAGTATGTTCAGATATGTGAAGCAGAGTGAAGTTAAATCAGCCATTTAATAGGTAACAGATTCATTCATGCTTGTTAACAGGGATAAACCAGCTTGTCTGCTATTACTGTAACATTCCTGAAGGTGGCAGCAGAGGAACATAAATAAATATATATATATATATATATATATATATATATATATATATATATATATATATATATATATATATATATATATATATAAATATAAATATATATAAATATAAAAGAACTTGCAGGGGATTAAATGACATCTTTTCTACTGTAAAGAATCCATTCTAGTTTTGGTATAATACTGTAGATATTGATGTTATAGAGAGTTATTGATATTGTAAAAAGGTACACAGTCATTTTAATTTATTTCATTTGTAAGTTTATTTTATTATGATTGTATCACTATACGACCACAATGTAAAGTCTTTCAAGCCAACATAGTCACCTACAGCAGAGAAGGATTTTCATGGTGTTGTGGGAGCAAGCTGTGCTGATCCGTCTGTCCGTCCTCCTGAACTGACTGGTTGTGTATCTCATTATAGAATAAAAGACTTGAATCACCCTGACTCCTGTGCCATAGATGCTCATGACATATTGTTTTACAGCAAGCCCTCCTGATGTATGAACACAACAGGCCTACCGACTGTAGAGTGTAATCTATTTCTTCACCATAAGATGGCGTCTGATGTAACACGAGCGTTACTGGTTAGAATGAAGGGCTGGAATCAACGTCTACACTGATAGATTATTTTGGGATGCTTACATCCACAAAAACAGTATCTTACTTTCCTACAGTGATATTTTATGACGTAATGTTTAAAATCTTGATTGAGGTAACATTAGATTTTTTTTTTTTTTTTTTTTATCACTCCGTTATGTTATGTAAGGATGATTGTTTACTATGAAGGTAAAATCTTGTGTAATTTTTCCTTAATGAGTGATAAAATGTGATGAAAAGATGTAAATGTAATGGAAAAACCACACTTTGTATCCTCTGCATCACACAAACACACTCATAATGTATAACCTTGAACATGTAACATCTGTGCTCATTATTTTTGACACTGGATCAGAGTAGGGAGTAGCATCATCCTGGACATGCTACAGTTCTTTTATAATTAGTTTGATAGCTTTGATGACATCCAGCACTGCACCCCACTCACATTCTGATATGTTTACCAGACTCCTTGTCTATTAAAGGTATGTGCACTTTGTAACCGACATCAGTCTGCAATTACACTCTGTTGTGACTGTATGCTGATCCCTTGCAAGGTTTTTCACAAAAAGACAACTTGGTCTTTGTCGGCTTTTTATTTTCAGATTTCCATCACAAGACGTAGGTAAAAGTCACATCCACGCATTTTCACATCTGTGGTAGAAGAAGGTAGTATTCCTGGATGTATAATAAAAGCTGTAGTGATATAATAAGAGCTGGTTAAGGCACTGCCACTCAGCCTTGCAGCCAATTTGTCACAGTGGCCACTCGCGGTATTGCAGCGAAAAAACAAACAAACTATAGCCTACATATAATATTGCTGATTTTCATGCTTTTATCACACAGTCAGACCTGCCAACCCTGGACGAGTTTTTTGAGTACCACTTCCGCGACCAAGATGCATCAGATGCAAATCACTGCTGTTCGAACAATGAATTATTGTACTTTTTGTACCATTGTCTACTTTAACTGAGACGTTAAATTTTGCAATTAATCCGCAGTTCATATGCCTGCCAAACCGTGGGGGGCAATACGTACGCATCACGGATCAACTACAATCTGTTACACCACTAGATAACACTTGTTATTCTAATTACTTTAAGCTTATTACTCAATATACGGCTCAGCTTAAAAAGGAACTAAAGAAACTGTAAGAAGCAAGCAGCCAGACCTCCTGCATTCATTCACTAATCACACAACATCAACAGGTGACTGAACAACCACTCAATTAAAAACAATGAATGAGTCCAGACAGCTCATTGTAACATCAACAAGCAAACTAACATTACCCACAACACATTATATGATCTCTGCTGCATTCTTGTTAAGGAGATAAAAAACACAAAAAAGCCACACAGAAAGACCTTTAACCATCAGAGATGAAATTAGCGACCAAAGAGACAGAGAGAGAGAAGCTGTATCTGACTCATGTTATCTGATGTCTTCTTTCTATCATGGAGATGAAGTATTCATGTCATAGCGTCCATTTGTGACTGTTGGTCATCTTGTTTGTTAGTTAACAGAACTTTGTGGCTGCTGGTTAACCAGTCTGATATCATTAGCAACAATGACAAACAAGCTAACTCTCCTGGTTGTTTCTCCGGTTGCTTCTCTCTCCAGCCTCCCGTCAGCGTCCTGCTGCTGCTGCGCTGCCCAGTCCAGATAATTTCTCCCGTTAGCTTAACGACAGTCCTTAACAGTCCTTCCATGGATGTATAAAGAGTCCTTCAGGCTGCTACAACAAGCTAACTGTTGCGTTGGCTAACGCAAGGCGCTATCTACTGCTGCTACTCTGCCTTACAGTGGAGAGAATTGAAGATGAAATCTGGAAACTATCATTGGACCAACTCAATGTCAATATTGCATTCTGGTTGTTGATTGGTTAGAGAGGACGTCGTCCCTTGGAGCGAAATTTTACGTGTCATGGCCAATCACAGATTAGCATGAAAAAAAATGAAATACATTAAGTCCAATGTAAGAGATGCAGAGGACAGCAGGCACCCGTCCTCCTCTGTCCCCCACTCCACCTCCACCAAAATTCAGTAGTCTTACCCACATCTAAAGCAATCGAAGGGTAAGTTTGTGACCATTGCTGTCCCCGTTATCTGTTTTCAACACCACCAGTATAATATTTAGACTAGGTCCCTAAAATGAATGGAAGTGAATGAGGAGCCTGACACCTGGGAGAAATGGTGGTGTTGAGGGCAGACAACAAGGACAGCAGTGATCACTAGCTTACTTGTAGATGCACTTTGATAGAGGTAAGACTGCTGAATTTTGACAAGTTCTACGAAAGTGAAATATCCATTTAAGGACAATCCAGGTGGGAAGTTCTTCCTCGGCCCATGTCCAACCTTTCTACAAAGTTTTGTGGTGTTACGTGAAATGCGTTCGGAAGTTACGCCTTTTAGTGATTGGTCAGGGTTACAGCGCCCCCATTTGGTGGATGATTGTAGAAATTTAATCAATTCTCAGTTGACCTACAATGAACCTTCTACAAAGCTTTGTGCAAATCCGGCCACAATGCTAACACACGGACAGACGGCTACACCCATTACTATATACAACAGAGATAAAACAGCGTAGTAGGCTGATCAGTCTCTAGATGAAGACCAACCGTGCAGTTGTATATGTGTTCTGTAGTCACTTTAACCTTGTTCTCCATTTTCATTACAGGCACATTGACTCCAATCATAAACTGATCGCCTGGAGATTTGTTTTCCATGGATGCATTGATGGCTACAGTCGTTTATTTGGAACGTTGCACAAACAAGCGTGCTACAACTGTTCTCTCTTTTTTCTGCAATGGTGTATCTCAGTTTGGTTTGCCACTCAGAGTCAGAGGGGACAGAGTGGGAGAAAATGTAGATGTGGCAAGGTTTATGATTGAGAACAGGGGTGCGGACCGGGGGAGTTATATAGCTGCTAGAAGTGTTCATAATCAACAGATTGAGAGGCTGTGGGCGGATGGCAATAGAGTTGTCTCTGACTTCTACTGACAACTATTTCAGTACATGGAGAGTGTAGGAATTCTTGATTCAAATAATGAAGTGCAAGTCTGAGCATTACATTATGTTTATCTCGGAAGAATCCAGCAATCTTGCCTTGAGTTTGTCAGACAGTGGAATCACCACCGATTGAGAACTGAGCAACACATTGGCATGAGCAGTGGTGTTTTTAAAAGATTGGTGGGGCAACAACTACTTCAATAGATAGGCTACATACCAGGAAAACTACAGTACTTGCTCTTGCTACTGATGTGTTTTTAACATGTTATGGGTCCATGCATGGCTCCACAAAACACTTTTAACAACAAAGTGGCTTCTAGCAGGTCCTGTACACATAAACAGAGGAAGAGAGAGAGAGAAATTACACAAGTTACATCACCACTGTCACAAGCCTGAATTACACAACACGTAGTTCCCACCGAGCAATCTGATTGGTCAACTAGACATTTAGAACAGCACACCTAGCCGTGTTCAAATGAAAAAAGCCTTATCACTAAAAATATTATGTGTGGCTTTGCTAGTGTCTTTGATTTGTTTTGTTTTGTGGGGGATCTGCGGTGAAAACCCGGAGTGGAGTTTTGAGTTAATGTTTGTGAAAGTGGATTGAACTGAAGTGATTAGGGGTTGTGGGGAAAACAAAACGGACCCTTTACTGGGTGGATTGAACTCTGAGACTGAGACGAGTTATACACACACACACACACACACACACACACACAGAAAAACCTGAACCCTTCCTCACTCTTCATCATTATCTGGCTCCCCCACACACAGCTAAACTTAACCATTTTCCCTTCAGTTGAGAGTTTATCTCAGCTTCCACTCCAGCATCCTCCATCAGCTGTGCCGGTGCTGTGGCGCTACTAGCTTACAAATATATGTGAAGTTTGCGGACGTAGTAGCTAAATCTGTCCATGGAAAAAATATTTTTCTCAACGAATATCTTAGTTACAACGAGATTGAGCTAGCAAAGCAGTTTTGTGTCTATATGTGTTGTATTTATTCAGTTTGGGAAAAGCCACGATCTCTAGAAAGCATTAGCTGAAGTTGGCTGGTTGACTCACGACAGTGATGCGTTCAGGAACGAGGCGCCTGAACGCATCACTGAAGCACAACCTCTCTGAAATATTGATTCATTAATAATGCGATATTATATCGTCATAAGCCGACACAGCCAAGCTCAGAACAAATCAGCCTACATGGCCATGAACGAACAGCAAAGAGCTCGACACTACAACGAAGTGCAAAGACAACTTTTTAAGGATACTAATCTATTCTGTGACAACAACTTTATGACAACAACCTCAGTAGATAAGCACGGACACACTGACACTCGTCACCATCTACATCAATCGATCCAGCACAACAATATGGCCAATGCACGGACCAGAACCACCAAAATATACTTTCACTTACCAGCTGACGGCTCAGAAAAGGGCAGCATGGCGGTTTTTCCTCCCGCGGTTAATTTAACCAGCAGTTTGAGTGATGACAGTACTCCGTGGCTGCTGGGCTCCGAGGCGCTTTAAATCCAGTTTCTCCTCCAAATAAAGGCTTTGTACCCTGTGCTTGGTTATGAAATCCACTTAATTCATTCAAGTTTGCTAGCGTTGGAGGAAAGTCTCCCCTCTGTTGCCGACTGTAAATTTCAAGCTCGCGCTGTAGCCGCACTGCAGCGTCATTTAAAATATTTCAAATGACGCTGCTGCGGGGCGGCGGGCTGTCTGCCCCACATGTCATCACATCTACATCTACATTGAACACATGAACACTCATATCTTCCCACGTACAACACACATTGCATTGTGAGCATAGATGTATTATAAGAGCTCTTATTATACATCCATGATTGTGAGAGAGGGGCTAGTCCCACATTCACGCCGGCCACCGTAGGCCCGCTGCGGACGTGAATCAGGAAAACGCAGTCTGAAGCAGCAAGACAGGGAACAACTGAAAATGAACTAAAATCATAACACTAATTATAATGCAATTTAGGAAGATGCTATATTCATACATAATACATTATAGCAGATAAAACATTGAAAATTGATAATAAAATCATTTGTGTTACTTTTTAACCAGCTGTTAATGTTTATTTTTTTTTTTTTCAATATCCCTAATTAGCTTTCCACAGAAACAGCCCAGTCATTTAGTAATGCCAATCTTTTCTCTACAATTGCCTTTTTAAATCCTGTTAAAAGCCACCAAACAAACAAACTATCAGGTTGTACACATCAGCAAAATATCTTCTGCCCAGTACCAAGCAGCTGTTCCCCCAGTAACACCAGCCGAGACACCAGTGACAATGAGTAGCATTGTTATCTATACATGTCTGTACATTATCTATAGTATAATTATATCTATATTATTATTAGTAGTAGTATTAGTATTATCTCTTTGTGTAAAGATATAAGCCTGCCATTTTAATTGTAACATTATATATAGTAATTATATTGTATATTATTAATAATATTAATTATATATTATACTGAGACTCCTCAGTGTTGTTTGTTTATGTTAGTATATATTTCTCCTTGTGTCTTCATTTCTTTTTTCACACAGCTTTGTAAATATTTCTATTTCATGTATTTATTTGTTCACTGTTGACGTATTGATGTTAATTGATTGAATTAAGTTATGTATTGTTGTTTGTATTTAATGTATATTGTTACACAGTTCTGCATTCATCTATTATTAGCAGCCAGTTTGTACTAGGATGGAAAGCCGATACTTGTTGGAAAGAAGAGAGTCTGAGCTTTAATTTGGTGTCCAACATGTTTTATTTTGAAGGTTTGACAGAAATACAGGAGGAAAGGTAAAAACATGAATACAGGTTTCCTGCTGGCCTTTTCAAACCAGCTGAATGTAACCAGAATTCAACAACGTGCTGCTGGTCAGCAGAAGGTTTCACATTAACAGTGTTTATCTCTATGAGAAGGTCTGAATCTGAGCTTTAAAATGAGGTAAGACACCAGTAAATCAGATCACGCTGACCTGAAATACCAGCTTAAATATACAGACCAAAGTTGACCTCTGACCCATGTTAACTATGTTCACTTTCAAGTTTAAACCTTGTAAAGTCAGAATAAAACCCCTCAGCTGATATTGTTTTTCACATGCAGTGTGTTCTCACATCTTTTCTGACAACAGGACAGGGTCAATGGGGCTTCCCCCACAATGCAGCCAAACTGTGAATGAGTGCTAGTGAATCTATTCACAGGTGAAGAGCTCATAATGATGTTAAACAGTAGGCTGAGAGTGCTAAGTGTCCACTTGACTTCCACTATTGGAATGAGGCTATCCAACAACAAGCTATTGATGTCATTCCTGCTGAGCAACTCATGGAACTGGATTTATTCTTTAAATCATCTAAACTGGCTTCATGTCTTCTGTTTTAACTCAATTACCAATAAAAAACATGTTTAAGTGTCTGTTGTATTTGACTTGTGTATTGTTGAAGTGTAAAAATACAGTGACACTGACGAATGTGTTTGTGTGTCACTAGTCCACTGTACACAGGTAACAGTGGAGTAAACAATGTTTCATCATGTTTGTGCTGAATATGATCAGATGTTCAGATTCTGGGTTTAGACTGATCAACAAGACATTTAAGAAGCTTGAAATGTTTGTTCCATGGTACAATCTCCACAACATTTTCTTCCAGGGTTTTTGTAAAATACAGCTTCACCTTGATTTGGGGAGAAGTAGCGGTTAGCTTTGTCTTAGTTGGCCTTGTCCTTGCTGAAAGCTTCTTTTGCAGCTGGCGTCTTCCTCTTTCCTCTGCTGCTCCTTCCTGTCCCCGGCACCAGGCAACTCTGGTTGTATGAAACAAGACAGAGAAGAACTGATATGGGTGAAATTCATGATAATACTTTATCTGTAAGAGTCCTGTATTGTTATTGTTTCCACTTCACGTTGACCAGATGTTTCTACTGCATAGGTTTGGGCTGTGATGGTGTTGCTGACCTTTGAAGGTCAAATATGTTCTCTAGAGTTAACCTGGTCTTTCAGGTTCACATGATCCCACTCCAACATTGTTCATTTGAGACTTTCTGGTGTCTAGCAGCACGCTGCTGAATGACGTTTACATTTAGCTGTTTTCAAAAGACCCTCAGCCAACCTACATTTATAATTGTACCTATCCTCCTGTATTTCTGTTAAACCTGCTTTAAATCAAACATGTTCAGCATCAAATTAAAGCTTAAATTATCTTCTTTGCAACAAGTATTGACTTTCCAGCCTAGCACAGCCATAGCATCAGTAAACTTCTCCAAATACAGAAACACACGCTCTGATATGAACACAGCAATAAAAAGTATTATCTCTCTGGAGGACTGAATTTAGATTTTAATTTGTCACAAATGTCACAAATCAAGCAGAAAACACAAATTAAAAGATCAACTAGTGAAAATGAATCAGTACTTACTCGTCCTGCTATTTTCCTCAAGAAAGTCTTCTTCACAAAAAGAAAAGAACAACAACCTCTGAACCACCGCTGACGAGACACTGAGACTTTAAAGACTCATTAACATGTCAGTGAGGAGAGAAGTAGAAGTAGAAGTTCATGGGCCTGGAGGGATAGCTCAGGGCTTCTGCCCTTTTCTATCCATAGTAGGTGGATTTTGTATCCTTTTGGTCTTGGTCGGCGGAGGAGAGGCAGAAGGATGTGGGGGGGACTCAAGAGGTTTCAGGACACATGTGGACAAAGGCACAAACAAAGCAAAACAAAACAAAACAAAACAAGAAAAAAAAAAAAAAAACCTTGTGTTTGGTGTGTTTTATCTACATTTATGTATGTGTGTGCATGTGGGTGATATTAAGCAGCAGGGGTGGGAAAATATTCTGTGTATCCAGGTTTGGTTAGTCAGTCATGGGGGGTTGGTGGCTGGAGGGTCTTTGGTTAGCTGTAGAATGAATGAGAGGGGGGTGTTAACTGTTAATCTTGCTTCCTTTATGGTTCGTTGGAGTGAAGGGTTGTTTGTCGCTGTCCTCAGGTATTTCAGTGCTATTGTTTGGTGTCTCTGTCTTAGGGTTTGGATTCCTGTTATGGTGTGTATATAGTGGTTGCTGATGTATGATGGGAGTCTGTGTGCTAATTTGAGTGCTTTGTTTTGGATTGTTTGTAGGCCTTGTAACTGGTTGTCAGAGATGGTGATCCAGGCAGGGACAGAGTATTCGAAGAGTGGTCGGATGTATGATAGGTAGACTTTGATGACTGTAGAGGGTGATGCGCCATGTTTTCCACAGAGGGCTTTGAGATGGTTGAGTCTATTGTTTGCTTTTTGTTCCAGGTTATTGACGTGCTTTGTCCAGGTCATGTTGTTTTGGAATGTGACTCCGAGGAATGTTGCTTCTTTACTGATATTGATTTTCTGGTTGTATAGTGTTAGATTGGCACTGTTGTTGGGCTGCAGGTGTGGGTTTTTAGTGAAGAGGACTGTGTTTTGGCAGGGTTTAGTTTGATTCTCCACATGTTAGACCAGTTTTCTATTTCAGTTATGCATGTGTGGAGTTTTTTGGCTGCTAGGTTTGGGCATTTGGAACTGGACCAGTAGCAGAGGTCGTCTGCAAACTGTGAGACTTTGGCTATGGTGGCTGGGGGGTAGTATATATCAGATATGTATAGTAGAAAGAGAAGTGGACTCAGAACTGCACCCTGTGGAACTCCTGCTTGGGGGGTGAAAGGTGTTGATATGGCAGAGGCAACTTTGACTTTGATTTGGCGGTTGTTAAGAAAGCTGAAGATGGTGGATTGGGTGGGTTTTGGGAGTTTGAGATTTGTATCCAGTAGTCTGTATTTGAGTCCGTTGTGCCATACCTTGTCGAAGGCTTTTTCTATATCAAAGAATGTTGCCATGGTTATTTCTTTTTTGTTGAAGTTTCTGTGGATGTCTTCTGATAATCGGATGATGTTGTCTGTGGTGGCTCTCCCTTTTCTGAAGCCGGCTTGATGAATTCCTAGGAGGCCCATAGAGTTTATGTGGTTTGTGAGGCGTGAGGTGAGTATTCTTTCAAACAGTTTTCCAATGTGGCTGAGAAGGCTTATGGGGCGGTAACTAGTGGCATTGTGCGGGTCTTTTCCTGGTTTATGGATCATAGTGACAACAGCAACCTTCCAAGGTGAGGGGAAATGACCGGTTATGAGGCAGGTGGAGAAGAGCTGTCCAAGGTGCTGGAGATAAGCGGTTGGTGCTTGTTTGATCAGTATGGTGTCAACATTGTCCTCCCCCGGTGCTTTATTTTTCATCTTTTTCAAGTGCAGTTGTATTTCTTGGATGGTGACTGGCTTTGTGAGGGGATGGTGTTCTGTGATGGGATTGGCTGTATTTGTCTCTTTTGTGTTGTGTTTTGTCATTTCTTTATCAACCAGGTCTTTCCATGTATTGTCAAAGTGTGGGTCATTTGGGCATGAGTGGATGTTTTCAAGATGATTACGGAAGAGTGTGGCTTTTTCTTTGTTGTCACTGATGATTGTGCCTGAGCATTTGATTGGTGGTGTGTTATTGTTTTCTGAATCTCCATTTAGGCTCTTTATTTTTTGCCAGAAGGTCCAGGGATTTGTGTCCTGATTGAGTTTTCTGTAGAATGTGTTCCAGGTTTTCTGCTTGTGAAGGGTAAGTTGTATTTTAATAGTGTTTTGGAGTCTGTTTATTTCTGTTTTGGTTTGGGGTGATCTGAACCTTATGAATTCTCTTCTCAGCTTGCTCTTATGTCTTATGAGTTGGAGCAGGTGAAGGGGTAATGTCTGTGTCAGTGTTTTAGCAGGGTTTTGGGATATTGTTTCCTCTCTGGCTCGGGTGAGAAGTTGACTTGACAGCACTGCTTGTTGATCCAGACCTTGGGGGGTGGTTATGAGGGTGGTGTTCTGTAGTTTTCCTTCTATGTGTGTTCTGTATATTTCCCACTCTGCTGTTTTGTAGTTGTACTTCTTCCTTGGAGTTGCTTGCAGATGAAAGGAGAATGTTGTGAGGACAGGTAGGTGGTCGCTGGAGAGATGATTTGTGGTGGAGAACTTATGCAGTTTTGAAGCCAGATCAGGGGAGCATATGATCAAGTCCAGAATGTCTGTGCTGCCTGTTTGGGGGGATGTATAGGTGGGTTCGTTTGTGTTGATGATTGACAGATTTGTGCTATTCAGGATCTGTTTGAGTGCTATGCCACTTTGATTTGTTTTCCTGCAGTGGAAGTCTACATGCTTTGCATTGAGATCTCCCATTATGAGGGAGTGGCTGGGGTTGGAGATAGCGTTAAACAGTGCAGCTGAAGGTTTTATTCCAGGGGGACAGTAAATGCTGGTGACTGTAATAGGGTGATGTGAGTGGATTTTCATTTTGGTTGCAATGTATTCATTTCCTTGTAGTTCTTCTGGTGAGAGGCCGAAATCCATTTCACTGTATTCAATGTTATTTCTGATCAAGATTGCTACTCCTCCTCCATGTCCTGTCTGCCGTTCTTTTCTTATGATGTTGTAGCCAGGGATCTGAATTCGTGATTTGGTTGATAACAGTGTTTCATTTATGGAAGCCACAGAGACATTCTTCTCGTTCAGCAGTTGGATTAGCTCCTCTTTGCTTCCCCTTATTCCTCTAATATTTATGTGTAGAAAGGTGGTGAGGGCCATTATGAAGAGTGTTAGAAGGAACAAAGAAAATGACTGGAAATAGACATCTGTTGTCTTACAGAGAATGACACACACTTCATATATTGAAGTGTGTGTGTTTCCTGATGGTTTGGAGTACTTCCTCTATTTTCTTGTCGTCCATAGTGAGTTTTTTTAAGTCATCACGCAGATGAGTGAGGTGGGTGCCATCATTAGGGTGCAGGCTTGGGGGGTTAGTGGTAGTGGGTTTTCCGGCTGAGGGTTTGGCAGTTGGTGTCTTTTTGGTTGATGGGGTCATGTATGAAAGGTAGACTGGACAGGTCTTGGAGGCAGCGGAGTGTTCGCCTGCACAGTTGGCACACTTGGCTTCTCGCTTGTCTTTTGTGCAGGTTTTGTGGTGGTGGTTTTCTCCACATCTCAGGCATACGACTGGGTTGGTGCAGTTGATTGAGATATGGTTGAATTGTTGGCATTTATAGCACTGTTTGATGGTGGGTGGAGGTCGTGCCTTCTCTACTCTATACTGAAAAAGGTCCATGTAAAAGCCCTCATGGAGAAGGCTAGCAGCTTGGTCTGGGTTGGTGAGCTGGATCTTGATGAAAGTGGTTGGCTGTTGGGTGGATTTGCTTGTTATTCTGTGTATTCTGGAGATGTAGATGCCTTGTTTGTCCAGTTCTTCTTTGACTTGTGTCTCTGTGATGTTTGTGTGAATACCTTTGATGACCAGCAGTTTTGTAGGGGTTTCAGATGGGGGCATAGAGCTGTGTTTGCGTGCTAGCCTGCAAGTGAAGTGTGCTCCATTAAATGCTCCCTCGGGCCATGGTGAGAGCAGAGAGTTCAGGGAGGGAATGTCCTTGGGGAAGATGAGAATATTGCCATTTCTCATGTGGACCAGTTTTTGAAGTTGGGCTTGTGGCTTGAGTCTTTGTATTTCCTTGAGGATGGATTGGTTGGTTGAGAGAGAGTTGTTAGGAGTTTTGTAGTTTTCTATTACAACAGGTGTAAGGTGTTGGTTCTCTGTCGACTCCCGTCTTGCTCTTTTCCTGGGGCCTGTATTAAATGCTTGATATTTGTGCATGTTTGTGCTTACAATGTCCGAGTAGCTGGCAGAGAGTGGTGGGAGAGGAGTGTGTGGGTCTTGTCCATTCAATAGGATCTGCTCCATGGTGGTTAGAGTGGATTGCATCTGTGTAGTGACATTGTTGAGGGGGGTGGATTGGGTGTATTTGCTGAGTTCAGAGAACAAGTGGTTGATTTGGTCAAAAATATTCTTGATGATGAGGTTGTCAATTTTATCAGTGGTCGGAGGGACTGATGTCTCAGCAGAAGTGGATGGTTTTGAATTTGGATTGGATGCAATGACTGCCTGTTGGTCAGTTTTGGGGGGTTTGGATAATTTCATAGGTGGCAGTGCTTTTTCTTTGGTGGTTGGATTGGGTTCTAGAGGTGTGATGGGATCCATTCTTTCCAAGTTTTGGAGTGTTTTGGTGATGAAGCTGCGTACTGCTGGGGAGTTGGGGCTCTTTCTCACTTGTGTGGATTTCTGTGTTTTGGGATCTGGCACTTGTTTCTTTCTTTGTGGTCTTTCATTTGATCCAAAAGCTGCAGTCCATATTTGTTTCCTTTCCATGGCATTGGTTGGTTGTGCAGTAGCCATATTGCTTCAGGAATGAAATGGAGTGAGTGGGTGTAGGGGGAAGCTGCTGCTTTAAGTGCGGTGAAGAGAGGGGGGGGAGAAAAAAAAAAAAAAAAGTGCTTTGTGAACCTGTGAAACTTAACACAAAAAGTGCCTTGGCCACCACATTCGTTTATACCTCTGATTTGTCTGCTTTGTCCATGGAGGAGGCCAGGGAGGCTCTTAAGCCGTGTCCGGGATCGGCTTCACAAGGCTCCCGTACGGACAGGAGTCACAAGCGCTGTGTGTGGCGCGTGATTCCTGTGTCGGATCGCTCGATTTGTCGCTGAAATCCAGGTATAATGCCGTGTAGGTGACGTGACGATGCAGCTGTAAAGCTGTAAGGTGACGTGGGGGAACTCCGTGCAGGTGGAGGGCGAGTCGATATCGCGCGTAAACAAGTTGAAAGTCGAGATGTCGTGTGTCAAGTGACTCAAGTGACTGGACATCTGGTGGCCTCATCTTATATGTCTGACAGTCCCGCCCACATTCCTGCATTAGCATTTAGCATTAGCATGCACACCTGAGGGGGGGGGGGGGGGGTGGACATAATACTCTGTGCTTGAAAATGTCAAATAAAGTTAAATGTGTTTCTTTGTTTTTATTTTGATTACTCATAGTTTTGAAAAGAAAAACTTGATTTATCAAAGGTAAATGGTGACTAACTAAAGCTGAGTCTTTCAGCATATAAGGTGATCCCCCCCCCCCCCTGCCACTTGGCAAGGAGGCCACTGTCAGCCGTTGGCAGCAGTAGGAGAACTTTCTGGCCCTCCTGGAAAACTCTCCATCTAGAAGCCGTGTCATACCTCTGCTTCTGTCGCTCCTGTGCTTGGCCCAGATTACCATTGGCCAGTTCTTGAAATTGGTCCAGTTTGTCTCTCATCTTCAGGACGTATGAGAGCTCACTGCACTGCTGTTGTGGCATGGGGCCCTCCCAGGCCTCCTTCAAGACATCCATTGGACCCCTCACTGAATGTCCATACAGCAGCTGAAAAGGTGAAAACCCAGTTGATGATTGTGGGACTTCTCTATACGCAAACAACAAGAACGGAAGCCACTGGTTCCAGTCTGACCCTGAATCATTCACAAATTTCCTCAGCATGGACTTAAGAGTCTTATTAAAGCGCTCAACGAGGCCATCTGTCTGGGGATGGTAGGGACTGGTCTTCACACCCTGAATCCCCAGCAGCCTGTACACCTCCTTCAACAGGCTTGAAGTGAAATTGGTGCCTTGGTCAGTGATGATCTCCTTTGGGATTCCAACTCTGGAGAACAGCTGAATGAGGCAGTTGACAATCTGGCGGGCCTTAATCTTCTTCAAAGGAAAGGCTTCAGGATATCTTGTAGCATAATCGCAGACTACCAATATGTACTTGTGGCCTGCACTACTCCTTTCTAGTGGGCCTACAATGTCCATGGCAATACGGGAAAAGGGCGTATCAATGATGGGCATGCTTATCAGGGGAGCCCTATCTCCTTTCCTGCCCGGAGCTGTTAACTGACACTGTGGACAAGACTGACAATATTTTACTGTGTCAGCATACTGCTGGGGCCGATAGAAACGAGGAACCATCCTAGAAAATGTTTTTGCCTGTCCTAAGTGTCCTGCCCAAGGGATTGAATGGCTCAGGTTAAGGACTGTGGGCCTCAAACTCTGGGGAATGACTAGCTGATCACCAGTCTGACTACGACGATACAACATGTCTCCCTTGACCACAAATGCTTCCCTTTCTCTCCCCGTCACCTGGGTTGACTCGGGCACACATCTAGAAAACAAAGTTGTAAGGGTGGGGTCTTGTCTCTGCAACTTAGCAATGTCACTAGAAATGGCAAAAAGGTCCGACTGTAAAGGCTCAGACACATGCTCAGCTACCTTTGTCCCCCTCACTCTGTCCTGTCTCCTCTGGCTCCTGCTCTTCCTCTCCTTAAGCTGTTTGGTGTGCTCAACCCCAGGCACTTCCTCCTTTGCAAACGGTAACTCCTCCCATGCCACTGTTGAACTAGCCTGTTCCTGCTTACTTTTGGACCTGGTGACCGCTAGCAAACTTTCACTGGTGCAACTAGCCCTAGCCTCACGAGACTGCTTAGCTATCAATTCAGCAAGGATGGGAAGATCACAGCCTAACACAACCTGATAGGGCAGTTGCTCAAATACCCCTACTGACAGCAAGTAGAGTTGGCCTTCAACCTGGATAGCTACCTTAGCTATGGGGTAACCTACTTTGTCACCATGAACACAGAAAACATCCACTGTCCCTCCACAATAAACAACATCCCTAGGGAGACTATCCTGTCTGACTAGGGTGCGATTACTTCCTGAATCTAGAAGAGCTACGCAGGGTCTGTCTTCAATTAACACACCTATTGTAAGCTCCTCACATTGACCTTCTGAGACCTCCTCCCTCCCCGGCTCACTGACCAGTAACTTGGGAGCAAAACACATGTAGTTTTTACTAACATGGCCCTTAGGACACTCTGCCTTAAAATGACCTGTCTGACCACAAGAGTGACACACTAAGAGGGCTTTGTTTCTAGGCTCAAATTTAGCTGAATTTGAGGGGAAGGAACTATGTCTTGTGTTTCTGGCTCTAAGGTCACTCCCACCAATAGGCTTACCCAAGGGTGTGGGTGGGTGGGACTTGGCTGAGAGGTACTCTTTTGATGGACGGCGGGCAGCCAGGAAAGCTTCAGCCAATTCTGCTGCTTCTTTGGAGGTCTTTGGGTTCCGTTCTTTAATCCAGGTGCGAAGCTCAGGATTCAGGACTTTGAGGAACTGCTCCATGATAATGGTATCTCCAATTTGTTCCTTTGTCTTTTCTTTGGGAGCCATCCACTTGTCATACAAGTCCTTAAGGCGGACCTGCAGCTCTCTAGGTGTCTCCTCTTCTGCCGGCACACTGGAACGGAACCTCACTCGATAGGTCTCTGCACTGATTTCAAACTTCTTCAAAACAGCACACTTTACTTTTGCATAATCCATGGTGTCATCAATGTCCATAGCTACATAAGCAGAACGAGCTCGACCGGTTAGCAGTGGAGCCAGGTGAAGAGCCCACTCTCCCTGAGGCCACTGACAGGCATGAGCAATTCTTTCAAAGGTGATTAAGTAATGTTCAATGTCCTCACCTTCACTGTGTGGCTGCATTTTGGGGCTTTTCCAGCCAGGAAGCCTCACCAGACCGGAATGCTGTCCTCCATTAGCCAACTGTGTTAGATCAACCTCAGGCCTGCCTTGGATTGCTGGGATGTGAGGAGGCTCGGCTGTAAGCTCTACAGAGGGGGCGGATGGGGTTGCTGAATCTCCCATCAGCTGCTGACGATCCTGGCGGTCCTGTTGCACCTCATGTTGGAGCTGGGCAAACTGGTGCTGGATTCGCTTCCACCTCTCCTCCTGTCGCTTGCGCTCCTGATCTATCCTGACATCGCTGTCAGCCTGCTGTTGCATCAGACATCGTAGAAGACTTGTCAGTTCAGCCATACTTTCTTTCTCCTGGGCTTGACCACCTGCTGCCCCCTGCTGGTCACAGACATCTTGAGACACTTCTGGAAGACACTCAGTTGCTTGAGGTTTCTTTTGTCTGGTTGACATTTTCTTCGCTGCCTCCTACTGGCCTGGATCCCACCACTGCCACCAAATGTGGTGTAGCCTGACCGGAGTGGCTGGTCACTTGGTAGGAGGCAGACACAGGAAACCTTATCCAGGTATCACAAGGTGGTTTATTTACAAGAAAAAGTGGCACCATGCTACACATGTAACAAAACAACAAAAAACAAAAAAACAACTAAATAGTTAACTTGGCCTAACTGATCAAAACTCAACTCATATCAACTGAACTTATATTAACTTATCATCATGTGCACACAGCTACACACTGATGTACTAACCCCCCGACAGCCAAAAAGCAACTGCTTAAATAGACCCTTCCATCAGCAGTCCATCAGAGTCAATCTGGGCTGTACCATTGCTGCAGGTGCATCCCATGTCTCTGCTAAAACAGGTCAGAGATAAAGTTATTCACTCTTACCAACCTCCATGGTGAAACACTTCATCATAGCTCACCACACAACACACTTCCAACCATACATACACTGATCAAAGTCACAGTAAATAACTCACTTAACATAATTAACTACCACCCCCGCCACATTATCCAACCCAGTGACATCACCAATGATGTCACCCAGTGTATAAATACAGGCCATTGTTGGGTGCCTCCTCCTTTTGTCTGTGGAGCACATGGTGAGTATGGTAAGTAACACAGAAAGAATAGGATTGAATTATCTTAACCCAATAAACAATAACTAAACTTAACAATACTTGTCGGTGTTTTACTTGAACCAAAAATGTTGCTGGTATGTGAACTGTAACCAGACATAATGCAAACCACAAACAAACCCGGGATAGTATGTGTCTGCAAGTTACAGATTGATCATAAACATGTGGCTAAACAAACAATTACCAAGCATGGTTAAATGTGTGAGCTATGTGGCATTGATGGTGAAAGTAGGGACAAATGGTGTATTCTCACCCACTTTGTCACATACAGTTATATGGGTACACTTTGTAAATATTTGTGCATTATATGATAACCTAAAGACTTTTCTTATTGTTAAAGTAGAAGCTCTGTACAGAAAACAATGAAGTGGAGGTGCTTTAACTGTCTCTGTGTGTATGAAACACAGTTATGACTGAAGTCAATTTTTGAATGAAAGACATAACATGGGGCTGTCTGAAACCTACCTCACAATCTGTGGGCCTCTGTTCAGCTGTCTGTGTGCCTCTAACACACATGTAAACTTCCACCATTCCCCCACAGGCTGGTGCAGCGGAGCAGGAGCCATGTCAGATGTTTAGCACCACCCGATGGTCACTGCCTAGATGACACACAGGCAACAATTTAGAAAGAAAAGTACAGCCTCTTGACATCTTATCAAGTTTGTATAAGCTACAATCATAGGTGGAAGAATGGTAAATGGACTGTACTTGTATAGCTCCTTTCTAGTCTTCCAACCACTCAAAGTGCTTTTTACACTATGAATCACATTCACACACATTCACACGCTGAATGGGTACAGGGGCGACCATGCAAGGTCCCCACCTGCCCATCAGAGGAAGCTAACCATTCACACACATTCATACACTGATGGTTCAGCCATCAGGACCAATTTGGGGTTAAGTGTCTTGCCCAAGGACACATCGACATGTGGACTGGAGGAGCCGGGAATCGAACCGCCGATCTTCCGATTAGTGGACGACCCGCTCTACCTCCTGAACCACAGCCGATCTGAAGTAATCAGATCCTTTACTGCACTAAACGTAGTGATAGATCAAACACAATACCAACAGAAAAAGGGCATGTAAACTCCATCTACTCTAATAGATCAACTTAGAAAAGATCCCACAACATGATTTTGTGGTCACGTCATGTGATACCTGTGTGTGATACGTACAGCTCAGCTGACCATCAGACTGAACACTAGTGGGTTATTTCATGAGATATTATCATCAATGGAAGGAAAAACTTCAGGCACTGATGAATGGAGCAGGAACAAAAACACTAGGATTCAATTAAAAGCCTTTATTCAAAACACGGCTCCTTACAATAAAACATGATCTGTTTCAACTTTAAAGGTCCAAAAGACTGAACAAAAAACAAGCAAACATGAACATATGATTATGCAAGAATGTCAGTTTGTCAGAATGAGACTGAAGCACAGGGCTGTCTATAAAGCCAAGTGTCCAGTTAGCTCTCCTCACTGACATGTTAATGAGTCTTTAAAGTCTCAGTGTCTCGTCAGCGGTGGTTCAGAGGTTGTTGTTCTTTTCTTTTTGTGAAGAAGACTTTCTTGAGGAAAATAGCAGGACGAGTAAGTACTGATTCATTTTCACTACTTGATTTTTTAATTTGTGTTTTCTGCTTGATTTGTGACATTTGTGACAAATTAAAATCTAAATTCAGTCCTCCAGAGAGATAATACTTTTTATTGCTGTGTTCATATCAGAGCGTGTGTTTCTGTATTTGGAGAAGTTTACCGATGCTATGGCTGTGCTAGGCTGGAAAGTCAATACTTGTTGCAAAGAAGATAATTTAAGCTTTAATTTGATGCTGAACATGTTTGATTTAAAGCAGGTTTAACAGAAATACAGGAGGATAGGTACAATTATAAATGTAGGTTGGCTGAGGGTCTTTTGAAAACAGCTAAATGTAAACGTCATTCAGCAGCGTGCTGCTAGACACCAGAAAGTCTCAAATGAACAATGTTGGAGTCGGATCATGTGAACCTGAAAGACCAGGTTAACTCTAGAGAACATATGGCTGCTAATAATAGATGAATGCAGAACTGTGTAACAATATACATTAAATACAAACAACAATACATAACTTAATTCAATCAATTAACATCAATACGTCAACAGTGAACAAATAAATACATGAAATAGAAATATTTACAAAGCTGTGTGAAAAAAGAAATGAAGACACAAGGAGAAATATATACTAACATAAACAAACAACACTGAGGAGTCTCAGTATAATATATAATTAATATTATTAATAATATACAATATAATTACTATATATAATGTTACAATTAAAATGGCAGGCTTATATCTTTACACAAAGAGATAATACTAATACTACTACTAATAATAATATAGATATAATTATACTATAGATAATGTACAGACATGTATAGATAACAATGCTACTCATTGTCACTGGTGCCTCGGCTGGTGTTACTGGGGGAACAGCTGCTTGGTACTGGGCAGAAGATATTTTGCTGATGTGTACAACCTGATAGTTTGTTTGTTTGGTGGCTTTTAACAGGATTTAAAAAGGCAATTGTAGAGAAAAGATTGGCATTACTAAATGACTGGGCTGTTTCTGTGGAAAGCTAATTAGGGATATTGAAAAAAATATATATAAACATTAACAGCTGGTTAAAAAGTAACACAAATGATTTTATTATCAATTTTCAATGTTTTATCTGCTATAATTTATTATGTATGAATATAGCATCTTCCTAAATTGCATTATAATTAGTGTTATGATTTTAGTTCATTTTCAGTTGTTCCCTGTCTTGCTGCTTCAGACTGCGTTTTCCTGATTCACGTCCGCAGCGGGCCTACGGTGGCCGGCGTGAATGTGGGACTAGCCCCTCTCTCACAATCATGGATGTATAATAAGAGCTCTTATAATACATCTATGCTCACAATGCAATGTGTGTTGTACGTGGGAAGATATGAGTGTTCATGTGTTCAATGTAGATGTAGATGTGATGACATGTGGGGCAGACAGCCCGCCGCCCCGCAGCAGCGTCATTTGAAATATTTTAAATGACGCTGCAGTGCGGCTACAGCGCGAGCTTGAAATTTACAGTCGGCAACAGAGGGGAGACTTTCCTCCAACGCTAGCAAACTTGAATGAATTAAGTGGATTTCATAACCAAGCACAGGGTACAAAGCCTTTATTTGGAGGAGAAACTGGATTTAAAGCGCCTCGGAGCCCAGCAGCCACGGAGTACTGTCATCACTCAAACTGCTGGTTAAATTAACCGCGGGAGGAAAAACCGCCATGCTGCCCTTTTCTGAGCCGTCAGCTGGTAAGTGAAAGTATATTTTGGTGGTTCTGGTCCGTGCATTGGCCATATTGTTGTGCTGGATCGATTGATGTAGATGGTGACGAGTGTCAGTGTGTCCGTGCTTATCTACTGAGGTTGTTGTCATAAAATTGTTGTCACAGAATAGATTAGTATCCTTAAAAAGTTGTCTTTGCACTTCGTTGTAGTGTCGAGCTCTTTGCTGTTCGTTCATGGCCATGTAGGCTGATTTGTTCTGAGCTTGGCTGTGTCGGCTTATGACGATATAATATCGCATTATTAATGAATCAATATTTCAGAGAGGTTGTGCTTCAGTGATGCGTTCAGGCGCCTCGTTCCTGAACGCATCACTGTCGTGAGTCAACCAGCCAACTTCAGCTAATGCTTTCTAGAGATCGTGGCTTTTCCCAAACTGAATAAATACAACACATATAGACACAAAACTGCTTTGCTAGCTCAATCTCGTTGTAACTAAGATATTCGTTGAGAAAAATATTTTTTCCATGGACAGATTTAGCTACTACGTCCGCAAACTTCACATATATTTGTAAGCTAGTAGCGCCACAGCACCGGCACAGCTGATGGAGGATGCTGGAGTGGAAGCTGAGATAAACTCTCAACTGAAGGGAAAATGGTTAAGTTTAGCTGTGTGTGGGGGAGCCAGATAATGATGAAGAGTGAAGAAGGGTTCAGGTTTTTCTGTGTGTGTGTGTGTAACTCGTCTCAGTCTCAGAGTTCAATCCACCCAGTAAAGGGTCCGTTTTGTTTTCCCCACAACCCCTAATCAGTTCAGTTCAATCCACTTTCACAAACATTAACTCAAAACTCCACTCCGGGTTTTCACCGCAGATCCCCCACAAAACAAAACAAATCAAAGACACTAGCAAAGCCACACATAATATTTTTAGTGATAAGGCTTTTTTCATTTGAACACGGCAAGGTGTGCTGTTCTAAATGTCTAGTTGACCAATCAGATTGCTCGGTGGGAACTACGTGTTGTGTAATTCAGGCTTGTGACAGTGGTGATGTAACTTGTGTAATTTCTCTCTCTCTCTTCCTCTGTTTATGTGTACAGGACCTGCTAGAAGCCACTTTGTTGTTAAAAGTGTTTTGTGGAGCCATGCATGGACCCATAACATGTTAAAAACACATCAGTAGCAAGAGCAAGTACTGTAGTTTTCCTGGTATGTAGCCTATCTATTGAAGTAGTTGTTGCCCCACCAATTTTTTAAAAACACCACTGCTCATGCCAATGTGTTGCTCAGTTCTCAATCGTTGGTGATTCCACTGTCTGACAAACTCAAGGCAAGATTGCTGGATTCTTCTGAGATAAACATAATGTAATGCTCAGACTTGCACTTCATTATTTGAATCAAGAATTCCTACACTCTCCATGTATTGAAATAGTTGTCAGTAGAAGTCAGAGACAACTCTATTGCCATCCGCCCACAGCCTCTCAATCTGTTGATTATGAACACTTCTAGCAGCTATATAACTCTCCCGGTCCGCACCCCTGTTCTCAATCATAAACCTTGCCACATCTACATTTTCTCCCACTCTGTCCCCTCTGACTCTGAGTGGCAAACCAAACTGAGATACACCATTGCAGAAAAAAGAGAGAACAGTTGAAGCACGCTTGTTTGTGCAACGTTCCAAATAAACGACTGTAGCCATCAATGCATCCATGGAAAACAAATCTCCAGGCGATCAGTTTGTGATTGGAGTCAATGTGCCTGTAATGAAAATGGAGAACAAGGTTAAAGTGACTACAGAACACATATACAACTGCACGGTTGGTCTTCATCTAGAGACTGATCAGCCTACTACGCTGTTTTATCTCTGTTGTATATAGTAATGGGTGTAGCCGTCTGTCCGTGTGTTAGCATTGTGGCCGGATTTGCACAAAGCTTTGTAGAAGGTTCATTGTAGGTCAACTGAGAATTGATTAAATTTCCACAATCATCCACCAAATGGGGGCGCTGTAACCCTGACCAATCACTAAAAGGCGTAACTTCCGAACGCATTTCACGTAACACCACAAAACTTTGTAGAAAGGTTGGACATGGGCCGAGGAAGAACTGATCAACTTTCCACCTGGATTGTCCTTAAATGGATATTTCACTTTCGTAGAACTTGTCAAAATTCAGCAGTCTTACCTCTATCAAAGTGCATCTACAAGTAAGCTAGTGATCACTGCTGTCCTTGTTGTCTGCCCTCAACACCACCATTTCTCCCAGGTGTCAGGCTCCTCATTCACTTCCATTCATTTTAGGGACCTAGTCTAAATATTATACTGGTGGTGTTGAAAACAGATAACGGGGACAGCAATGGTCACAAACTTACCCTTCGATTGCTTTAGATGTGGGTAAGACTACTGAATTTTGGTGGAGGTGGAGTGGGGGACAGAGGAGGACGGGTGCCTGCTGTCCTCTGCATCTCTTACATTGGACTTAATGTATTTCATTTTTTTTCATGCTAATCTGTGATTGGCCATGACACGTAAAATTTCGCTCCAAGGGACGACGTCCTCTCTAACCAATCAACAACCAGAATGCAATATTGACATCAAGTTGGTCCAATGATAGTTTCCAGATTTCATCTTCAATTCTCTCCACTGTAAGGCAGAGTAGCAGCAGTAGATAGCTCCTTGCGTTAGCCAACGCAACAGTTAGCTTGTTGTAGCAGCCTTTGTTGCTAATGATATCAGACTGGTTCAGCAGCAGCCACAAAGTTCTGTTAACTAACAAACAAGATGACCAACAGCTACAAATGGACGTTATGACATGAATATTTCATCTCCATGATAGAAAGAAGAAGACATCCGATAACGTGAGTCAGATACAGCTTCTCTCTCTCTGTCTCTTTGGTCACTAATTTCATCTCTGATGGTTAAATGTCTGTGTGGCTTTTTTGTGTTTTTTATCTCCTTAACAAGAATGCAGCAGAGATCATATAATGTGTTGTGGGTAATGTTAGTTTGCTTGTTGATGTTACAGTGAGCTGTCTGGACTCATTCATTGTTTTTAATTGAGTGGTTGTTCAGTCAACTGTTGATGTGTGATTAGTGAATGAGTGCAGGAGGTCTGGCTGCTGCTTCTGACAGTTTCTTTAGTTCCTTTTTAAGCTGAGCCGTATATTGAGTAATAAGCTTAAAGTAACTAGAATAACAAGTGTTTACTAGTGGTGTAACTGAACCATCACGGGGTTTAGCCTGCAATACATGCCCTAAATCTTGCTCCTCACAGAGGAGCCTCTCGGCCCATCAGAGGAGGAAACACCTGGGCTTGTATGCCAGCAAGGCAAGAGAGCGGAAGGCTAAGGCGGCAACCGTCAGTGGGTGGACCCAGGCCCAACTGGCAACCCTAGAGCGCGTACACAACGACCTCGGCGGAAAATCTGGGTTCCTCGAGGCAGCGGTTTCGGCCCTCCCCCACTACACCAAGGCCCAGATACAGCGAAAATGGAGGAGCCTCAGGAGGCTGAGGAGAAAAACTGTGGATAAGTCCCCCACAGCGGTTGCCTTAGGGAAGTTGCCGGACATCACTGAGGAGCTGCCTCCCACAGCCCCGGTGGCCCTGGTCAAGGAGCACCTTGCAAAGACCTTGCAGGTGAACAGTGCTGATGGCGTGTCACCACTGACCTCCTCCTGCAAGGCAACCAACCGTTATATGAGGAAAGTACTCGCGAGACTGCGGATTCGGGGCCACGCTCGAATCGTGAGTACGGGAAGGAAGACCTGGTCGGATCGTCAAAAACGCCTCAAAATGAACAAGAGGCTCCGATACAAGAACTTGCAGACGCTGTATCGGAGCAACAGAAGCTCTGCTGCGAGGTTGGTGCTCGATGGCAGGGAACAAACGGTCTGCCGTATTGATCCCAGACTGGTCACTGAGACATACAAGGGGATATGGGAGAGAGACGACAGTTTCGTGGGCCTTGGTCAGTTCGCCTCCTTGCCAGAGGCGGACAACTTGTCCCTATGCCCTCCCATCTCACCGGCTGAGGCGCTACAGGCACTTCAGAAGATGGACAAGGCGAGTGCGCCTGGTCCTGATGGCGTTGGACACAACGTCCTACTTATGTGGGACAAGAAGGGCGAGAAGCTGGCGGACCTGTTCAACGCCATACTGTACAGTGGGCGGTTGCCGAGGTGCCTGAAACAGAGCCGAACCACCTTGATCCCCAAGTCTAGCGATCAGAGTAAAGCCGGCGACATTAACAACTGGCGCCCGATTACGATCGGCTCAGTAGTCTTGAGAGCGTTCTCAAGAGTCTTGACCATGAGACTGACCGAGGCCTGCGCCATCCACCCTCGTCAGCGGGGCTTCACGGAAGCGCCAGGCTGCTCCGAGAACCTGTCCATCCTCGACGGACTTATCCTGGTGAGTGCACAAACACTCTCCAACATACAGGGTGACACCATGTAGCTGAGTGAAATCCTGTGAAAAATGTTATATAACTCATTCCTCAGAGACACACATCCAAAGGGGTACGTCTATTTGAAGGGGAGGTATCAGCACTGTGGAGAAGTCCAGATTATATATATATATATATATATGGCAGGAGAATATACTCTCCGATTACAGGCTTCTCTATAATATTGTAAAAATATACTATATGAACAGCAATATGGGTTTAGATCTAATAGGGAAACTTGGAGCTTGTGGAGGAAATATCACCTGCAATAGAAAATAAGGAATATGCAGTGGGAGTATTCATGGATCTCAAAAAGCATTTGATACAGTTGACCAGGACTTATTATCCAAGAAATCAACAAATACTGAAGGTGACTTGTGGGGTTCCCCTGGGCTCAGTGTTAGGACCATTGTTGTTTATTTTGTACATAAATAATATATGTAAGGTTTCCAAAATATTAAACTATATTTGCAGATGATACACATTTATTTTGTCACAGTAATAATTTGGAACAACTTTTGGATACAGTGGAAAAAGAACTGGAAATGCTAAAGAGTGAAACACTTAAACTAACTAAGACTAATTTAACTTTATAATATTTGAGAAGTGTTCAACTAACTCATACAGGAAACCCATGATGAATGATGTTGAATAGAAAGAGTGAAATTAAATTTGTTGGAGTAATATTGGATAATAAATTATGATTGAAGCCACATAAATTATATCAAAGCTAAAAGTCAATTTCAATACTATATAAAGATCCTCTAAATAAAGTTTTGTTATCCACCTTATGCTGTTCCTTCATAGTCCCACATATAACTTACTGTGTGTGTATATATCTCAAATGTAGCTCAGTCTAAAAAAAGTTTTCATTTTAGACAAATATGTAAATAAATAAAGATCAATAAATCATTTTTAAATGTTTAAAAATTATTCTATTCAAACCAGTTAAGTTGAATGTTTAATACAGTTCATAGTGAATTAAAAACAGGCAGATGAATAAATCTTTGTCATTGTGTTGGTGAAGTTCATGCAGTTCAAGTAGTTTGTTTGCTGTTCACATGAGAGCAGCGTGTTTATCTCACAACCTAGTCCCAGAGGACATAAAGTTGTCCATCTTAACATGTTGTTGATTTGATTGGTTGTTACCAACCTGTCAGCCAATTGTAAAGGTGGAGGGGCGGGATGTAGAGGAGACCCCGCAGAGTAAAGCCACGGGCTGGTCAGACGAACAGGAGCTGTGTGAAGGTTGTTTATGCTGTTGAAGACATGGACGTATAAAGAAATGACTTGTCTCTCTATCAGAATTTGATCCATTTGGTCCGATCACATTTCAAAAGCCTAGAGGAGCCGCACGATTGAATTGTTTCATCCCCATTCAAGTTAGCCGGAGGCCTAAACCGGAAGTAGTCGACTCGGCCGGCGACCGTTACTAGTGCGCATGCTCTATGGGCCGCATGAACGAGGCCCCGCCGCCGACGCTGTATCCAATTCTCTTTGTACATCCATGGATGAAGACTGTTTATGTTCGTTGTGTTGATGGATGCAGAGTTTTACCGACGGGTAACGGACATAATAGCCACATGCAGAAGGTAAATAACCTCTGTGTATGTATTTTTTGTATCGCTTCATCACGACGTAGTGCGTGTAAAAGGTAGATGCTAATCGCGATTAGCGCTTTAGCGCGCTAGTTATATTAGCACATATTTCACCGTAGTAGCAGCTAATGTTACTGTTTGTTGCTAGCATGTGTTAATGTCAATTAGTTAAAAGCTCAAAATGCACTCGGCATGAGAAGTAAAGGAGCTTTAGGACGAGTTAAGTGACTGAGAACAACTGTCATGTACGTCTAATAGACGGAGGACCAGGAAACAGTCCTTGGACTCTATGGACGAGTTGATGTCTCCCGCTCAGCTTTCACTTCGTCTGGACTTGTCGCCCGCCAGCCTGTAACCTCACTCATCATTCCTCTCGTCATGCATCGCCCATGCTTCAACTCAGGGATTAGTGAGTAACAATTAACCAGTGCACCTGCTATTTTATTTTGTAGCTTGCATTTGCTAGTGCAGCGGCCATTTGTTTCAGGTCACTACGCTCCGAGCAACGACTCAGACCTGCAACGTTTGGTTCTGGTTTTAAAGGACACTGTTTTATTTTGTTTGTGTGTGTGTGTGTGTGTGTGTGTGTGTGTGTGTGTGTGTGTGTGTGTGTGTGTGTGCCCTTAAATTAGGAGCTCTGTTATTGGTAAATAAGATAAAGAGAGGTCATAACTTCTGAGAAAGGTTGGAAAGCAAAAGGGAAATACATTTAAGTTTTGTGTAATAGTTTTATTTTATTAATTGGTTTAAATATTGGTTTTATTAAAGGGGGCGTATTATGCTTTTTCCATATTTTTATTTATATATATTATGCGTGTATTTGTGTGTCGGATGTTCATGTTAAAAGTGGCCAACGTGTCAAATAACGAGGTAAACGTATGTCACAGTCATCCCTGTGAGCAGAAAGCAGCAGCTTCAGACTGCTCTGAACGCTGTTTCTAACTTGTTTTTTTCTACTTTCAGCCCAAGCTGACGTCAGTTGGTGACGGATTTCTTTATATGGACATCTGCTACATGCACAGCACACAAGTTTGTGTAAACAAAACCACATAGAGAACCAAGAAACCCACTTTTTATTCAATTTAAAGGCTCTAAAACTTAAAGATTAGGTTGAATTTAAAACGGTTCAAATCATGTACAAAGTTAAAAATCAATTGTTACCTAAAAGTATCCAAAAGTTGTTTCAAATGAGAGAACGTCAACATGACTTGTGCAATAAATGATAAGTGAGGACTAATGTAAAATATCATTGTATTACAGTCAAAGGAGTTAATTTATGGAACAGCTGCAGTGAGGAACTGAAAACATGCAGAACATTTAGTTTAAATGAACATTTAAAAATAGCATATTAAACAAATATGACATGGACAATCAGAAAGAGACTGGCATAGAAGGACAGGGGAAGTTGTTATTGGTTTGTTTTGTTGTCTTAATATCTTGTGATCAAGTCACTGTCCACATACTGGGCCACACCCCCTCCCCTGTTGTTGGTTCTATTGATATAAAGAAACCATCAATATGGAAATCAATACCTTTCTCTTGATCTAACCATGTCTCAGATAAGGCTATTGAATTGAATTTAAGTTTAAATATATTTAAATTTTCATTGATCTTAGTGAAGTTTGCATAAAGACTTCTACAGTTGACACACTGCTGACCGACCTTCCTTCTTGTTGCTAGCCTTGAGTCAGGTGTATTGAGACAGTATGTCCCAATGACCCGGCTGATAGCGTGCAATGACCAATCGGACAGCGCGTGCTACCCAGCTGATAGTGCCGATTAGACAAATTCAATCATCTCTCTGAAATCAGAAGTAAGAAGAAACTTTGGAAATAAGTGAAGATCTAAGGCGGGAAACTGGTATCATTAATATGAATGTGTTGGTCAGTTGTACCAGCATGGATAATCCCAGAACCTGAAGTCAATCTATGCATACTGAATAATAACAAAAGATAGAAATCAGGAGATATAGTCAAGGAAGTGAAGTCTCATCTGCAACAAGGATGGAGTTCATATTTACAGAATACAGATGGATCAAAGGATCCAGAGAGCGGGAAAGTGGCATTTGGAGTAATGAAGAATTCAAAACAGACATATCAGATGTCAGTATTCACAGCAGACATGTTGACAATATTAATGTGCACTTTGGTGGATAAAGAACAATAAACCAGACAACTCAGTCATATGTAGTGATTCAGCTGCAGCTTTAACTACAATAAGAGAAATCAAATCCAACTTCAGACCTGATATATTGGCTGAGATTTATCAAACATTATACTGTACCAGAACACAGACTATAGTTTATGTCATTTCACTATTCTGTCTGGTTCATGGATGATGTCATTCCTGTCCTATAAAGTACATGAATGTAGTGATCTATGTAGAAAACTTCAGGTATTTAACAGGTGCTGCACTAAGGCATCAGAGGCCACAAACTTTTAATAATTCCCATAAATATAAAACACACTGGCATGTGGCATGAATCCCTCAGCGCCCCCGAACCCCCCATTACGTCATTTGGGAATTCCCATTGACATGAGTATGGGATTTCTTTCTTTTTCCAGTCCCTTAGTCCCTCTAACCAGTTGAGACGAGGGTAACTACACAGATTCTTCCGCTTCAGTCTTTCATAACAAAAATATGAAAATTGCCTAAATTTTGCATTTTGTAGTCATGGAAACTGGATTTTTCTGGTTCAAAAACCCATAATAGGGAAAAAACCACAGAATGATAGTTTAGGGACAACAGTAAACGGTGAACGGCTGTATTTGTATTTTTAAAATGTTGTTACATACATCAATAACTTTAAAAAGCTCCGTTTTTCATTGTTAGACTTTAGTTTCAGAAGAAGGAAATCGATTTGAGACGAAGGTACAAGGATTCTTTCATCCAGTGCAATAATTACTGACTTCAAATAATGAAGCTGTTCAGACACATGGACACAGCTGGAGAAACAGTTTTTACTCTGTGGACTTTACTGATGGAATATTGTACAGTTTTGGACTATATAGCCTAACAACACATATATCACTGTCTAAAGGAACATCAATAGCAAACAGTAGAGGGCAGCGATACGCTATGTTAGCATCTAGTCTAATTCAAAGAAGAAGAAGAAAACAGACACTTTGTATCCTCTGCATCACACTAACAGTTATAAACTCATAATGTAAAACCTTGAACATGTAACATCTGTGCTCATTATGTTTGACACTGGATCAGAGTAGGGAGTAGCATCATCCTGGACATGCTACAGTTCTTTATAATTAGTCTGATAGCTTTGATGACATCCAGCACTGCACCCCACTCACATTCTGATATGTTTACCAGACTCCTTGTCTATTAAAGCTATGTGCACTTAATAACCCACATCAGTCTGTTGTGACTGTATGCTGATCAGGAAAGAGTCCAGACAGGTTCAGTAGAAACCTGGAGCTGCACTGATGAGTCCACCTTAAAGAGAGTTCACTGTTATCACAATAGTGTGTGGAAGAATGATTACTGGGTTATAATATTGTGTGAAGTAATAGAAAACGTAGATAATGTCTCTGTTCTGATCACCTTTTTGGGTTCACTAACATTGATTAGTTTTCTGATATTCTTAACGGCTGTACTTTGGAGATTAGTTGAAGACATAACTTAAATCTGTCTTTTAATCTGCCAGAATGGGTAGTGTTAACAGTAGACATCAAACAAAGGATAGATATGATAATGTGGACCTGTCTGCTCCAAAAATAAACTACATGAGAGTGAACTATAGTGATTCATCTGTGAAACAAATCAACATCTGGATGACTGAATCTAGCTTTCCGAGCACAGAAAGTTTCAGTATCAGACAGCTGAATCAGCTGAGAGAAAGACTGCAGGAGAAGGAACAAGAGACTGAGAATAAAAAAGACAAAAGTAAGTTGATAACAGATCGGAAAGCTTTTGGTTTATGGATGAAAGAAGCACAAAACAGGGACAGGAGACCACAGGCAGGGACAGGTAGGATCTCATCTGTGTCTCAGTGTGTCAAAATGCAGGATTCTGAACTCGACCGGGTGCCGCCCAGGAGACGCATCGACCCGCCGCAACAACAAGATGAACAGCAGCCCGAGCTCGTCAGACGCCTTATCCACGGCCAAGAGCACCACCGCCACATAACTCTGACTGTCCTCCGTCTCCGGTTCCCCTCATCTACCCTGATACATCTGTCTTACCAGGACAAAGCTGCCTCTCCTTCTCATACCAGGTCTGGTCTGGTATGAGAAGGATCTCAAAATCCATCCGTCGTCTCTATGAATCCATTCATCACCCTCCCATCTCCAGTGAGAACTGACACAGAGGGAAACATGATCCTGAATCTCCCCATGATGGAGGTAGCAGGTGCAGATGGACATGCCATGTTAATCCACAGACCGTGGACTATGGAGGACGTGAAACAGGCAACGACTCACCTTTCATCACCATCAGATGGAGGAATCTGAAGTGAGACGGCTCCTGGTGGTAAAGATGGGCAGTAACTGGGCCGAGATCTCAGCAGGATATCCAGAGAGTGATGTGAGACTGGCTGACCCCGACGGCACATAATGACAGCACAGCCTATAGAGTTCACATCACAGATCCAAGCAGCTTTCCCTGTGAGATTGGACATGAGCAAAACATCCTCACGTAAACAAGAAGATGATGAAAGTGTTTGCAACTATCTCACTGGTCTGACAGAAGTTCACAACACACACAGCAGCCTGACACCTCCAGCTGACCTGAAGAATAATGCTGTTACAGCATGGGAAGCACATTTGAGAAACAGCTTCCTAAATGGACTGAAACCTGATATTTCCAACATGGTGAAACATATATGCATCACCTGGGACTCATGGAAGCACATGCTGTGCACGCTGAGAAGATCCTCAAAGAAAGCCAGAAGAGGAAAGGAGAAAAGAAAGAGAAAGATCTCCACATGGCTGCATCGACTATGTTCCAAGGACACGCCAGAGGGCGCGGACACGGCCGCAGCAGAGGTGGACTTAGAGGGGGCCGTGGAGGACCACGCACCACTGATCCAGATGCTTGTTCTCACTGTGGCGAGAGAAGAAAAATCCAACTTACAAGCACAAGGCCGATGGACTCGGGGCGGCGGCCCGGGAGGGGGAGGAACCGGCACCTTTGACCACACTGACGCACGATGAGAGACAACCTACACATCAGATGGGTGATTGCACCACACACACACACACACTGATTGATGATGCCAAAGCTCAGTTAGAGAAGAAGCAGGAAACACACAGCCTGTAGACACATATGCTAAATACTCAACTGAAGCTAACGCAGACATGCCGACACACACACTCCTTGTACATGGTAAGCATGTAACATTTCTTGTTGATCTGGTGCAACACACTCTGTTATTAGACACGTTTTCAACACCTCTAAAGATGAGAGGAACATACGTGAAGTCTGTAGGGGCGTCAGGTGACACCGTTCTGGAAAAATCCATTATCATGCTCTGACGATGTTACAGGCAAATTGAAGCTTTCATTGTTGCTGTCAAACTGTTGCCCAATCAATCTAATGGGACGAGTTGTGATGTGTTTATTGGGTATTTGTCTTGTTTCCACATCAAAAGGGGTTATTGTTATTGGAACAAGTGACACTCACATATTAGTGAAATACAGCCCTGACACGCTGCTTTATGTGTATGAATGGAAGCTCTGCACATCAGCTGTGACTTCCGTAAACACCGCTCTTGTTGATAACGCGTGCTCACATTCAACACAGACTACATGCAACCACAAGATCTACACTGCACTGCACACATACATGAAGGGAGAGATGCAGAGTTTGAGAAAAGATGGTTCAAAGAAGGTTGCCTGAGAGAAAAGCTAACGTTAAGTTCTATGTTTGGGAATAAACACAGATGTGCTCTTTCAGTGACTTTGCCTGAACAAACAAAGCCAAAGCAGATTGATGAATCTTCACTATAGTTCCCTTTCAGTGATTCAGGGTGGGATTCTCTGTTTGAGGTTCCTGACTCATACCCACACATGTCACTTTCCAAATACAGGGAAGGAAAATGGCAGGATTTGGATCCATGGGTGAGACGATGTGAAAATGCAGAAATATTGAGTTAAATCTGATCGTTATGTTCAGTATAATCCTGTTTTTGAAGGATTATTGATAGGTAAAAATGACCAAATAGACTGAGGTTGGTTGAAGTCAAGCGTCTCTTTAATCCAAACCAAACATATGTTGTAGACACGGAGAGTCCACAGAGTCTCCGTGGAGAATTCTGACAAGACAAAGGAAAGACACTGGTATATATTGACGGCCTTGATGCCCTGGGGAGGCACCTTTAGTTGTTTACAGATTCCTTCTAACAGACCTAGACAAAGCTTTACAGAGCTCTCCCTTCCACATGATGACCATATAACTATCATAGTGTTCCTCTCAAGGCCCTGCCGCCAAATATATACATACATATGACCATACCTACTTAACTAATACATGGATCATTTTCCCTGTTTATACTTTGTGAAACAAATGAATAAAATCAAAAACATAGAAAAAATGTATAGTGAGAACTAAATGTGTAATTGATTAGGATAAAATAATACAGGATACAATCAACATCAACATCAAATCATCATGAATGAACATAGATATAAAAGTGGATTTTAAAATGATTACATGGATACATGATAAAAAGATTACAATCATAAATCAATCAACATCAACTATGCCTAAGTCAGTAATTAATTACTAATGATTAATAGTGATTAATAATTTTGACAATATCGATTATACCATCATAATTGATGAAAATGATCAAAATACATCACATCAGTAAGTTACAACGTTTCCATCAGAATCATCAGTCAATATCACTTCTCACGATTTTCAATATTAACGTCATAAAGAATCCTTCTTTTGTAACATTACATCACAGATCCAAAAGTAGGAGTTGTTCTTGATATCTTGCTTCCTGGTGCATGACCACAGCTACAGACTTCTTTACCAGTGCCTTGATAATGGGAATGATGCAACAAACACTTACAAAGATCAGAATCAAAAATGGAGCGACTGGAGCCAATAATTTCAAACAAACAGCGTACCATGGACCGGTTACGAACCAGGACCTGTCAAATGTTGAGTCATGATCAACAACATCACGCAATGAGGTCAGATTAGCAATAGCCTGCTGAATGACTCCTCCCTCATCATCATTAGCAGGGATGTATGTGCAGCATGAGGCACCTACGAGAGCACACACACCTCCAGTGGCTGCAGTGAGTTGATCTAGCACAATGCGGTTCTGAAGGGCAACGGCCCTGAGGCCTCTCAACTCCTCCCGTTCAGCCTGCCACATAACCAACGTAGTGTTTACGAACCCAGAGAACCTGTAGTTCATAGTTTCCATCCTCAGCATCACTTTACCCACTCCAAGAGACGGGAAGAGTGACAGCATGACTTTTTCACCAGTGGACCACAACTTATGGTCTTCTGGAACATTAGAGCACCAGACAGGATCATGCGGCTGACTTACATCTCTCCTCATACGCTGCTCACCCGGAAGTTCACCAGGGTGGGGCATAGCTGAAACAATGAAGGAATGATCAGTCGGCTCCACAGCCGCACAGCGACCCAGCCAGGAGGAAGTTGAGCATACATGTAGTACCCACAGAGAAACATTACATCAGTCTGTGGATATGTCCCAAGGACGTCTGGCACGGTGGAGTAAGGTGCACACGCACTGCCCATCACTACCTGAGAATAATTTAGGGATGCTTTGCCAATGTTCGAGGTACAAGGACTCGAAATAGTAGGGCAGAAAAGTTTTGGGATCTTTCCTACTCTGATGGAGGAGGACTCAGACAGAACTAATTTTGAGCAAAACAATCAAATTTAATTTCGGGTCTCAAATGGACCGGCCCAAACAAGGGTTCACTCCCGGCACTGAGAATCTTAAACCTAGAAAACTTTGGACCTGAGTAAGGCCGCAGGGGTGGTAACACATTTCCAGTTGTCCTAAAAACTGTTTGATTTAAAACCGTTGAGTCGACACTAGAAACCAAGATATCAGGAAACAAACTCTTTAAGTCTTTAACAGGTCTGGGGACAACATGGGGGTTGTTTGTAGCAATCGGCATATGGCTGCACACATAGCAATTAGAGCAGTTCTTGGATTCAGCAACATACTTGGCATAAGAATACCAAAAGTTAAGTGTGTACATGGTGGAGTGTGATTTCCTTGCAGAGATCATTCCCAGCCAAACATCTTGAGCGTGGATGATGACATCATCTTCCATAGACCGGGCCCCTCTGAGCAATGATAGATAAGGATGAATAGTAGGGAAGAACCATATGCAGATTGGTATCATCAAAACAGTCACACAGAGCAAAACAATCATCACTTTTTTACACAGTAACCAATAATACCACCACTGTAGGAACTGTATATGGTTGTTGGAGTCTCCTGTGCTGGTGATGGAGGTTGTCTGTTCCTCTGGGACGCCATGACCTCAGTATTCCTCAAGTCCACCAGGTGGCAGCAGCAGCCCGAAAACCTTTCAACTCCTATATCCTCAGGGCCCACTTTGAAAAAACACTGAAATCTTCACCGGTTTGAGACGACACTGCACCTCTATCTGCACGGCGCCCCCTGTGGAGCCGGACTTACAGGTCACCTGAGGAGTGGCTGAGAAGGCAGTACGGACCCACTACTCACTCACCGGGGTGAGTACTGGGTCACGTCTGGAGGAGTAGAAAGCAACAGGTCTTAATTTATCCCCAGACTCCTGTAACAGGACAGATGTCATAAAACCATTTTTGCAATCCACTGTTTGTATGAAATCCTTTTTCAAGTACAGACGAAGAAGCTATCAACTGCTTTAACTTTGTGAAAGCCTGCTCGCCCTCCTCAGTCCACACCACCTTATCTGAAGCAGCCATTGCTTTACCATAAATCATATTCTGTAATGGTTGTGCAATTTCGGCATAATTAGCAATCCATAACCTGCAGAAGTTGCAAGTACCAAGAAAAGACATCATCTCTCGCTTTGTTGTAGGCTGTGGTAACTGCAGAATAGTTGTTTTTCTCTGTTCATCCAACACACGGCCTTCAGGAGTTAGCGTGTAGCCTAAATATTTCACCTCCTGACTCCACAGCTGGAGTTTAGACTTAGAGACTTTAACACCAGCTGCAGCTAGATATCTCAACAAGGCCAAAGTCATGTTTTTGCACTTTTGCTGCGAGCTAGAAGTCACAAGAATATCATCAACATAAGTCAAAATCTGAGACTCCTCTTCAGGAGGTTCAAAAAGGTCAATACATTTTTTTAATTTCTTGTGAAAAGATAGTAGGGCTATCTTGAAACCCTTGAGGAAGTCTTGAATACGTCAGTCGTCTGTGTTTAAACGTAAACGCAAACCAAAACTGTGACTCAGGGCTCAAAGGAATGGTAACAAATGCGTTGGTCAAATCAATCACTGAGTACCAGACATTAGTGGGTTTTATGTTGTTCAGAAGAGTGTAGGGGTCTGGCACGTTTGGAGCTTGTGGAATCACAGCTCGGTTCACAGCTTGTAAATCATTCACTAACCGCCACCTGGAAGTAGCTTTTTTCACAGGCAGAATTGGTGTGTTGCAGGGTGAGTCAGGACAATCAACTAAAACCCCTTGTTTTATCAAACTGTCTATCACTTCTGAAATACCTTCCTCAGCTTCCGGCTTCAAAGGATATTGTTTGACCAACGGTCTATAAGAGCTTTTAGGTTTAATGGTAACAGGTGTGGCAGTACATAACAACCCGATATCACCATCTTTCCCTGTACTCCACAGTTCAGAAGGTAACTCTTCTAACTCTTTTTCCTGCTCCTCTGTCAGCAAACACACTTTGTCCTGCAATGATCACAAAGAGGGCTGCAAATGAGTGGTGGCTGCTCCCACTGTTACCCAATTCAGCGCCTTCTTGTACAGACCGTGTCTCTGGTGGAAAAACACACCGTCCCCCCCGACTCATTCTGCACCCAACCTTTTAAGGTCCTCTCCTGCCCCGTCCACCGCCTTGACCTCCGCCCCGCCTGGTGTCCGCAGCTGGCATGAGACTTCTGCATTCTCTGGCGATGTGGCCCCTTTTCCCCACAGCGATAGCAAATACTTTCCTTCCTGCGGGACTCAGAAGAGAAAAAGCAAGCATCACTACTTTTTTATGTTTCTTGTTTTTTTCCAGAACTTTTTCAGCGTGTTTAGCATGTGCGAGAATAACCCTTCTCTGCTCTCCTTCCCATCCGACCAGATGTTTTTTCACCCAATTTGCAATCTGTGGTTTTAAACCCCTCAGAAGGCAGGATGTTAACTGCGACTCGTAGTGTGGATTAACATTCTCTCCGATTCGCGGCTCCAGCCCACGGTGTCTATTAAATGCTTCCGTGAGCCTGGCAGCATATTGTGCTACTGTCTCTTTCTCCTCTTGTACCACAGCATCAATTTCAGCCTAATCATTTCTCCGGCCAAATGTTTCCCGAAGAGTCTCTGCCATTAGGTTCAGCTGTGGACCGAGCCCGAGCGTTCTATCTCGGTCCCACAGGAGCGGCTCACCGTTTTCCCCCATAGGTCTCCAATCAACATTTACAGTCGCCCAATCAGTAGTCAAACTTTGCATGAGACAGTTAGTCATTTCTTCCCCGTTTAGCCTATAGCTATTATACAGCCCATATATTTTATTGATGTATGCTTGCACATCTTTACGTGGATGAGGAATCCCATCTACTGCCTTTCTCACGTCCTCCTTTGTCCAATTACAGAAGACCCAAACCGAATCAGGTTGCCCTTCCCCTTGTCTGGGATTCGGCAGTTCAATCAGTGGCGCTACTAAATCGGACAGTTTTTTCTGTGACAGGTCACAATGTTGTCTGGTTCTGCTTGATATTGGAGGGTCTGTTACAGACCTCTCCTCCCCACTTAATTTGGTCAGATCAGGATAGAGAGATGATGCTTTTTGAGATACAGGGCTATTCAGGCTCAATCTGTTTATACCCTCTGTGATTCCACTTACCTGTTCCCAAGCTGCGGCTCCTTCCTGGTACGGTGGCGGGGTGCGCTGTGTGGTCGGAGGCGAGGATGACGCGAGGTCGGGGATCAGAGCGGTGTCCTGTACGTGTTTAACCACAACAGAGTGCAAGACAACAGAGCTTGCCACAGCATTAGTTCCATCATCATCTTGTTGTTTTACTTGGGCCATAGACTAAAGTTTCTTTCGTCTTCTGCACTCACTTCAGTTATTGTGGCAACACAGCAGGGATTTATCTGGACGCCCAGATACTTCGCCGATTCCTGCTCCCCCACCATGTGGATGGGCATTCCCGAGAGTGACCAAGCGTCGCAGTCGTTGACTGTGTATCGTTTTGGGCCGTCACTCCCAATAAGGAATCCATGACACGTGGTGGGATTGGTCCTCAGGCCCTTAAGGTCCGAGAATCTGTCCAGGATTTCCAAGTTCCTGGACATACCCTCCCAGGAGTCACTCAGAATCACCAGGTCGTCCGCGAACGCCAGTGAGGTGATGGCGGTGCCCTCAACGCTAAACCCCACCCCCAGCTTCTCCAACATGTGGAGAAGTGGGTCAAGGGCCAGGTTGAAGAGCAGAGGAGACATCGGATCGCCTTGCTTCACACCCACCTTGATCCCGATCTTCCTGGTGTCGCCTTGAGCAGTTTTTATTGTCGAGAAGCAATTCCTGTAGAAGTCTTGGATGAGACCTCTAATCAACTCATCCACTCCACGTCTCTCAAGCACCTCGGCAATATGCTTGTGGGAGACAGTGTGGAATGCCTTGGTCAGATCCATGAACACGACAGCCAACGTTTTCCTCTGGGACTTACTCACCCGAATAAGTCCGTCGAGGATGGCCAGGTTCTCGGAGCAGACTGGCGCTTCCGTGAAGCCCCGCTGACGAGGGTGGATGGCGCAGGCCTCGGTCAGTCTCATGGTTAAGACTCTTGAGAACGCTCTCAAGACTACCGAGCCGATCGTAATCGGGCGCCAGTTGTTAATGTCGCCGGCTCTACTCTGATCGCTAGACTTGGGGATCAGGGTGGTTCGGCTCTGTTTCAGGCACCTCGGCAACCGCCTGCTGTACAGTATGGCGTTGAACAGGTCCGCCAGCTTCTCACCCTTCTTGTCCCACATGAGTACGACGTTACGTCCAACGCCATCGGGACCAAGCGCACTTGCCTGGTCCATCTTCCGAAGCGCCTGTAGAGCCTCAGCCGGTGAGATGGGAGGGCATAGGGACGAGTTGTTCGCCTCCGGCAAGGAGGCGAACTGACCAAGACTAACGAAGCTGTCGTCCCTCTCCCATATCGCCTTGTATGTCTCAGTGACCAGTCTGGGATCAATACGGCAGACCGTTTGTTCCCTGCCATCGAGCACCAACCTCGCAGCAGAGCTTCTGTTGCTCCGATACAGCGTCTGCATGTTCTTGTATCGGAGCCTCTTGTCCTTTTTGAGGCGTTTTTGATGAACCGACCAGGTCTTCCTTCCCGTACTCACGATCCGAGCGCGGCCCCGAGTCCGCAGTCTCGCGAGTACTTTCCTCAGATAGCTATTGATCGCCTTGCAGGAGGAGGTCAGTGGTGACACGCCATCAGCACTGTTCACCTGCAAGGTCTTTGCGAGGTGCTCCTTGACCAGGGCCACCGGGGCTCTGGGAGGCAGCTCCTCACTGAGGTCCGGCAACTTCCCTAACACAACCGCTGTGGGGGACAAAGTTTTTCTCCTCAGCCTCCTGAGGCTCCTCCATTTTCGCTGTATCTGGGCCTTGGTGTAGTGGGGGAGGGCCGAAACCGCTGCCTCGAGGAACCCAGATTTTTCGCAGAGGTCGCCGTGTACGCGCTCTAGGGTTGCCAGTTGGGCCTGGGTCCACCCACTATTGGTTGCCTTAGCCTCCTGCGCTCTCGCCTTGCTGACATACAAGCCCAGGTGTTTCCTTCTCTGATGGGCCGAGAGACTCCTCTGTGAGGAGAAAGATTTAGGGCATGTATCGCAGGCAAACCCCGTAATGGTACCCGCTCCGGATCAGGTTGCCCCACACTTCGCTGCGTGGCACGTCGCTCGGTGTGGGGTCTTATGAGTACCGGCACACTTACCGCAGATGAAGAGAATCACCCTTGGCTTGTGCGCTTTCCTCAAGTGGGTCTGGGCGGCCCTCACCGAGCCCAGACTGGCGGCGCACAGCCTGCACGGTTGGACTAGCCATGGCACCCGGAGGCCCACCATGACTGTCGATGGAAGACCCTTGCTAGCCAGCTTGGGTTTCCATCCCTTCTCCGTGCTCAGGAAGATCATTCCCGCTCTCTTCCCAGCCGGGAAAAGAGCCCTTCTCGCAACCGATGGTACCTTCCTTGTAGGAGTCCCAGCCGGGTCCTCCTCCTTCTTCCGTCTGAGTAGTAGCCTACTCCGGACTACTACTCCGCTCGCCCTGTCTGCGCTACCAGGAGCCGCCCCTTCTCCAGTCTCACGTGCCGTCGGCCGACGGACACGTTCACGGTCACGCCTCGGGGTTGACCACATCTTTCTTCCTATGACAGCAGGCGACCTGTCCTATCACAGTCAGTCAGATGTGTCAGTTGGCTTGTCGCTTGTCTTAGCTTTGATCGCAGTCAAGAGTGGCGGGTCTTACACCCTGGCCCACTCAGAACTCTTTCAAAAGCAAACGGACAGCAGCCAAAGTTATCAGAACGAGCAAGATTAACTTAACTCGTTCATCCATTCATGCTTGGGCGGGGTCAGACCCCGCCTGGTACCCCTGCCATTGCCAAAAATTCGAGCGTCAGCACCTAGACACTCAATTTTATGGGCAGGGGCCACATCGGTGCAGACACCCTAGTGTCTTCCCGACGTTAGTTGTTCCCACCATTCGATCCTGACCACTGTTCCTTCTTTCCTTATTACCGACATCATTGCTGCACGTTACGATCTTTATTTTTGTTCCCAAATGTAAGTTGTTCATCCATAAGATCATTGGGGACAGACTAGGCTGATCCCACAGTGGATGCCCGTTGGTGCGCCCATCCGTGCTTCCTGGGTTACCGTCTTCGCCGTACTCTCCACGAGTACGTTGCCGGCGGGACCACGAGGAGGTGAGGGCTCACTATGATGCTACCATGGCCAGAGCAGCTCTTACCCAAGGAGATACTCCTTGCCGGGTCATGGTTCTCTTCGTCTCCAGGGCTGCGGGTGGCCCCCAGGCCGTCACACATCCCAGGAGACCAGCGAAAGCGGTAATCATTTACCACTTGGCCTTTAAGAGAGTCATAGTTACTCCCACCGTTTACCCGCGCTGCATTGAATTTCTTCACTTTGACATTCAGAGCACTGGTCAGAAATCACATCGCGTCAACACCCTATGTGGGCCTTCGTGATGCTTTGTTTTAATTAAACAGTCGGATTCCCCTGGTCCGCACCAGTTCTAAGTCAGCTGCTAGGCGCCAGCCGAGGCGACCCGCCAGGACCCCACGTGAACGGGGCCCAAAGGGCCCGGCGTGTGTCCAGCGTCGCTGCCACCAACCGCCGTACCCCATCCCCCCCGGCCGACCCGCCTTCCTCACGGTGGCGGACACCGCCCCCCGAAAACCCCCGCCCGGTGATGCGCGCCGCACACCGCGCTTCCAGCGGGCGAGAGGGGGGCGAGAACTCCAGCAGAGAGCTGATCAGACAGAGAAGACTTAGTGGACAAACTGGCTGTGTTTTCAAAGACGGGTACTGTACGGCCCCAATGACAAACCATGTATTTGTATTTGATTCCTCACTATGCAAAGTTGAGTCGTGGGTTGGACCATGCCTCAAGAGGAGGGATGATGGATACTATTTCACAACACTGGTTCACAAAGACTTTTACTAACTATGCCCCAAAATTTAGTCAATCATGTGTTATCTGTGCCACCAACAATATTGGCAGAAGTATTCAAACACCACAAGGTGCACACCCTTCACCAGATAAACCATTTGATCACTTACAGATGGATTTCATTGAACTAACACCAAGTGAAGGAAAGAAATATTGTCTGGTAATTGTTGACATGTTTTCCAAATGGATTGAAGTTTTTTCCTTCAGCAAATCAAGTGAAAGAAGCAGTACCAACTCCAGCCAAAGGACCCCTTCATGGCCGGCAGCCTTTTGACTGGATAGTGATGAAAGGCTTGGCGCTCTAAGCGGTGGACGGGCCCATTCCAGGTGCTGTTGACCACACAGACGGCAGTAAAGGTCGCTGAAAGAGTCACCTGGATCCATGCCAACCACTGCAAAACAGTTCCACCTCCACCAGAGACATCAACAACAGAGTAAGTCACCACAGCGCGATTGAGGACTCTACGAGAGTGTAGGCGGATCGCTGCTCTCAGGTGACCGACACAAAGACATCCACTCACAGACCAGGAAGAGAAGTAGAAGTGACAGTATCGGCATACTGTCCGACAAGAGCAGGCCGAGCTCCAACTAAGTGACGTGCTGAGTGAATCTTAGTGTCACCATCGTGGGATCTACGATGGAACCCGAACGATGACCGTGGAATCCATTCAGACGTCCTGGACGGTGTGGTTTGCTTGGTTCAATGTGTTTGTATTTTGTGGCTGTTGTTTGATCCCGTGTATCAGAGGTTTGATTGTCCACACGGTTGACAAATCTGTCTCTCATCAAATGACTCAGCGAACTATTCCTGATTGGATTCCACCACACCATGATGTTTCTGATCTTGATGAAGTCTCTGACTGTTAAGTTACAATAATAAAAGTTGCTTGCATTTATTATGGGATGCTTATGAGGTGGACAAAATATCAGAAACACCTCTTCATATAATACAGTCCACAGTAACACCACCACAAGAAAGTACAATCTGAAAAACTAAGATGTAACTCAGTCGACACATAAACAACTAAAGTTGTATCAACAAGAAACTGAACATATATTATTAAGTAAAGTAACTTACTGCAGTTCTATTTGCATGGTGTAATATTGTGTAGACAAAGCACCAATAAAATTGATTTTAGTGGCTTAGATGTTCAGATTCTGGGTTTAGACTGATCAACAAGGCATTTAAGATGCTTGAAATGTTTGTTCCATGGTACAATCTCCACATTTTCTTCCACGGTTTTTGTAAAATACAGCTTCACCTTGATTTGGCGAGGAGTAGCGGTTAGCTTTGTCTTGGTTGGCCTTGTCCTTGCTGAAAGCTTCTTTTGCAGCTGGCTGATAATACTTTATCTGTAAGAGTCCTGTATTGTTATTGTTTCCACTTCACGTTGACCAGATGTTTCTACTGCATAGGTTTGGGCTGTGATTGTGTTGCTGACCTTTGAAGGTCAAATATGTTCTCTAGAGTTAACCTGGTCTTTCAGGTTGGAAGAGGACATTGTGTACAGTGACTTAGGCTGGGACCTAATGTTTCTTACAGTAACACTCATAACAGTTAAACACTGACATGAACACAGTCCGTTACAGTATGTTCAGATATGTGAAGCAGAGTGAAGTTAAATCAGCCATTTAATAGGTAACAGATTCATTCATGCTTGTCAACAGGGATAAACCAGCTTGTCTGCTGTTACTGTAACATTCCTGAAGGTGGCAGCAGAGGAACATAAATGTAATTATATATATATATATATAAATATAAAAGAACTTGCAGGGGATTAAATGACATCTTTTCTACTGTAAAGAATCCATTCTAGTTTTGGTATAATACTGTAGATATTGATGTTATAGAGAGTTATTGATATTGTAAAAAGGTACACAGTCATTTTAATGTATTTTATTTCATTTGTAAGTTTATTTTATTATGATTGTATCACTATACGACCACAATGTAAAGTCTTTCAAGCCAACATAGTCACCTACAGCAGAGAAGGATTTTCATGGTGTTGTGGGAGCAAGCTGTGCTGATCCGTCTGTCCGTCCTCCTGAACTGACTGGTTGTGTGTCTCATTATAGAATAAAAGACTTGAATCACCCTGACTCCTGTGCCATAGATGCTCATGACATATTGTTTTACAGCAAGCCCTCCTGATGTATGAACACAACAGGCCTACCGACTGTAGAGTGTAATCTATTTCTTCACCATAAGATGGCGTCTGATGTAACACGAGCGTTACTGGTTAGAATGAAGGGCTGGAATCAACGTCTACACTGATAGATTATTTTGGGATGCTTACATCCACAAAAACAGTATCTTACTTTCCTACAGTGATATTTTATGACGTAATGTTTAAAATCTTGATTGAGGTAACATTAGATTTTTTTTTTTTTTTTTTATCACTCCGTTATGTTATGTAAGGATGATTGTTTACTATGAAGGTAAAATCTTGTGTAATTTTTCCTTAATGAGTGATAAAATGTGATGAAAAGATGTAAATGTAATGGAAAAACCACACTTTGTATCCTCTGCATCACACAAACACACTCATATTGTATAACCTTGAACATGTAACATCTGTGCTCATTATTTTTGACACTGGATCAGAGTAGGGAGTAGCATCATCCTGGACATGCTACAGTTCTTTTATAATTAGTTTGATAGCTTTGATGACATCCAGCACTGCACCCCACTCACATTCTGATATGTTTACCAGACTCCTTGTCTATTAAAGGTATGTGCACTTTGTAACCGACATCAGTCTGCAATTACGCTCTGTTGTGACTTTATGCTGATCCCTTGCAAGGTTTTTCATTAAAGGACAAAAAGACAACTTGGTCTTTGTCGGCTTTTTATTTTCAGATTTCCATCACAAGACGTAGGTAAAAATCACATCCACGCATTTTCACATCTGTGGTAGAAGAAGGTAGTATTCCTGGATGTATAATAAAAGCTGTAGTGATATAATAAGAGCTGGTTAAGGCACTGCCACTCAGCCTTGCAGCCAATTTGTCACAGTGGCCACTCGCGGTATTGCAGCGAAAAAACAAACAAACTATAGCCTACATATAATATTGCTGATTTTCATGCTTTTATCACACAGTCAGACCTGCCAACCCTGGACGAGTTTTTTGAGTACCACTTCCGCGACCAAGATGCATCAGATGCAAATCACTGCTGTTCGAACAATGAATTATTGTACTTTTTGTACCATTGTCTACTTTAACTGAGACGTTAAATTTTGCAATTAATCCGCAGTTCATATGCCTGCCAAACCGTGGGGGGCAATACGTACGCATCACGGATCAACTACAATCTGTTACACCACTAGATAACACTTGTTATTCTAATTACTTTAAGCTTATTACTCAATATACGGCTCAGCTTAAAAAGGAACTAAAGAAACTGTCAGAAGCAGCAGCCAGACCTCCTGCACTCATTCACTAATCACACAACATCAACAGGTGACTGAACAACCACTCAATTAAAAACAATGAATGAGTCCAGACAGCTCACTGTAACATCAACAAGCAAACTAACATTACCCACAACACATTATATGATCTCTGCTGCATTCTTGTTAAGGAGATAAAAAACACAAAAAAGCCACACAGACATTTAACCATCAGAGATGAAATTAGCGACCAAAGAGACAGAGAGAGAGAAGCTGTATCTGACTCACGTTATCTGATGTCTTCTTTCTATCATGGAGATGAAGTATTCATGTCATAACATCCATTTGTGACTGTTGGTCATCTTTTTTGTTAGTTAACAGAACTTTGTGGCTGCTGCTTAACCAGTCTGATATCATTAGCAACAATGACAAACAAGCTAACTCTGCTGGTTGTTTCTCCGGTTGCTTCTCTCTCCAGCCTCCCGTCAGCGTCCTGCTGCTGCTGCGCTGCACAGTCCAGATAATTTCTCCTGTTAGCTTAACGACAGTCCTTAACAGTCCTTCCATGGATGTATAAAGAGTCCTTCAGGCTGCTACAACAAGCTAACTGTTGCGTTGGCTAACGCAAGGCGCTATCTACTGCTGCTACTCTGCCTTACAATGGAGAGAATTGAAGATGAAATCTGGAAACTATCATTGGACCAACTCAATGTCAATATTGCATTCTGGTTGTTGATTGGTTAGAGAGGACGTCGTCCCTTGGAGCGAAATTTTACGTGTCATGGCCAATCACAGATTAGCATGAAAAAAAATGAAATACATTAAGTCCAATGTAAGAGATGCAGAGGACAGCAGGCACCCGTCCTCCTCTGTCCCCCACTCCACCTCCACCAAAATTCAGTAGTCTTACCCACATCTAAAGCAATCTACAAGTAAGTTTGTGACCATTGCTGTCCCCGTTATCTGTTTTCAACACCACCAGTATAATATTTAGACTAGGTCCCTAAAATGAATGGAAGTGAATGAGGAGCCTGACACCTGGGAGAAATGGTGGTGTTGAGGGCAGACAACAAGGACAGCAGTGATCACTAGCTTACTTGTAGATGCACTTTGATAGAGGTAAGACTGCTGAATTTTGACAAGTTTTACTAAAGTGAAATATCCATTTAAGGACAATCCAGGTGGAAAGTTAATCAGTTCTTCCTCGGCCCATGTCCAACCTTTCTACAAGGTTTTGTGGTGTTACGTGAAATGCGTTCGGAAGTTACGCCTTTTAGTGATTGGTCAGGGTTACAGCGCCCCCATTTGGTGGATGATTGTGGAAATTTAATCAATTCTCAGTTGATCTACAATGAACCTTCTACAAAGCTTTGTGCAAATCCGGCCACAATGCTAACACACGGACAGACGGCTACACCCATTACTATATACAACAGAGATAAAACAGCGTAGTAGGCTGATCAGTCTCTAGATGAAGACCAACCGTGCAGTTGTATATGTGTTCTGTAGTCACTTTAACCTTGTTCTCCATTTTCATTACAGGCACATTGACTCCAATCATAAACTGATCGCCTGGAGATTTGTTTTCCATGGATGCATTGATGGCTACAGTCGTTTATTTGGAACGTTGCACAAACAAGCGTGCTTCAACTGTTCTCTCTTTTTTCTGCAATGGTGTATCTCAGTTTGGTTTGCCACTCAGAGTCAGAGGGGACAGAGTGGGAGAAAATGTAGATGTGGCAAGGTTTATGATTGAGAACAGGGGTGCGGACCGGGGGAGTTATATAGCTGCTAGAAGTGTTCATAATCAACAGATTGAGAGGCTGTGGGCGGATGGCAATAGAGTTGTCTCTGACTTCTACTGACAACTATTTCAGTACATGGAGAGTGTAGGAATTCTTGATTCAAATAATGAAGTGCAAGTCTGAGCATTACATTATGTTTATCTCGGAAGAATCCAGCAATCTTGCCTTGAGTTTGTCAGACAGTGGAATCACCAACGATTGAGAACTGAGCAACACATTGGCATGAGCAGTGGTGTTTTTAAAAAATTGGTGGGGCAACAACTACTTCAATAGATAGGCTACATACCAGGAAAACTACAGTACTTGCTCTTGCTACTGATGTGTTTTTAACATGTTATGGGTCCATGCATGGCTCCACAAAACACTTTTAACAACAAAGTGGCTTCTAGCAGGTCCTGTACACATAAACAGAGGAAGAGAGAGAGAGAAATTACACAAGTTACATCACCACTGTCACAAGCCTGAATTACACAACACGTAGTTCCCACCGAGCAATCTGATTGGTCAACTAGACATTTAGAACAGCACACCTAGCCGTGTTCAAATGAAAAAAGCCTTATCACTAAAAATATTATGTGTGGCTTTGCTAGTGTCTTTGGTTTGTTTTGTTTTGTGGGGGATCTGCGGTGAAAACCCGGAGTGGAGTTTTGAGTTAATGTTTGTGAAAGTGGATTGAACTGAACTGATTAGGGGTTGTGGGGAAAACAAAACGGACCCTTTACTGGGTGGATTGAACTCTGAGACTGAGACGAGTTACACACACACACACAGAAAAACCTGAACCCTTCTTCACTCTTCATCATTATCTGGCTCCCCCACACACAGCTAAACTTAACCATTTTCCCTTCAGTTGAGAGTTTATCTCAGCTTCCACTCCAGCTTCCTCCATCAGCTGTGCCGGTGCTGTGGCGCTACTAGCTTACAAATATATGTGAAGTTTGCGGACGTAGTAGCTAAATCTGTCCATGGAAAAAATATTTTTCTCAACGAATATCTTAGTTACAACGAGATTGAGCTAGCAAAGCAGTTTTGTGTCTATATGTGTTGTATTTATTCAGTTTGGGAAAAGCCACGATCTCTAGAAAGCATTAGCTGAAGTTGGCTGGTTGACTCACGACAGTGATGCGTTCAGGAACGAGGCGCCTGAACGCATCACTGAAGCACAACCTCTCTGAAATATTGATTCATTAATAATGCGATATTATATCGTCATAAGCCGACACAGCCAAGCTCAGAACAAATCAGCCTACATGGCCATGAACGAACAGCAAAGAGCTCGACACTACAACGAAGTGCAAAGACAACTTTTTAAGGATACTAATCTATTCTGTGACAACAACTTTATGACAACAACCTCAGTAGATAAGCACGGACACACTGACACTCGTCACCATCTACATCAATCGATCCAGCACAACAATATGGCCAATGCACGGACCAGAACCACCAAAATATACTTTCACTTACCAGCTGACGGCTCAGAAAAGGGCAGCATGGCGGTTTTTCCTCCCGCGGTTAATTTAACCAGCAGTTTGAGTGATGACAGTACTCCGTGGCTGCTGGGCTCCGAGGCGCTTTAAATCCAGTTTCTCCTCCAAATAAAGGCTTTGTACCCTGTGCTTGGTTATGAAATCCACTTAATTCATTCAAGTTTGCTAGCGTTGGAGGAAAGTCTCCCCTCTGTTGCCGACTGTAAATTTCAAGCTCGCGCTGTAGCCGCACTGCAGCGTCATTTAAAATATTTCAAATGACGCTGCTGCGGGGCGGCGGGCTGTCTGCCCCACATGTCATCACATCTACATCTACATTGAACACATGAACACTCATATCTTCCCACGTACAACACACATTGCATTGTGAGCATAGATGTATTATAAGAGCTCTTATTATACATCCATGATTGTGAGAGAGGGGCTAGTCCCACATTCACGCCGGCCACCGTAGGCCCGCTGCGGACGTGAATCAGGAAAACGCAGTCTGAAGCAGCAAGACAGGGAACAACTGAAAATGAACTAAAATCATAACACTAATTATAATGCAATTTAGGAAGATGCTATATTCATACATAATACATTATAGCAGATAAAACATTGAAAATTGATAATAAAATCATTTGTGTTACTTTTTAACCAGCTGTTAATGTTTATATATATTTTTTTCAATATCCCTAATTAGCTTTCCACAGAAACAGCCCAGTCATTTAGTAATGCCAATCTTTTCTCTACAATTGCCTTTTTAAATCCTGTTAAAAGCCACCAAACAAACAAACTATCAGGTTGTACACATCAGCAAAATATCTTCTGCCCAGTACCAAGCAGCTGTTCCCCCAGTAACACCAGCCGAGGCACCAGTGACAATGAGTAGCATTGTTATCTATACATATCTGCACATTATCTATAGTATAATTATATCTATATTATTATTAGTAGTAGTATTAGTATTATCTCTTTGTGTAAAGATATAAGCCCGCCATTTTAATTGTAACATTATATATAGTAATTATATTGTATATTATTAATAATATTAATTATATATTATACTGAGACTCCTCAGTGTTGTTTATGTTAGTATATATTTCTCCTTGTGTCTTCATTTCTTTTTTCACACAGCTTTGTAAATATTTCTATTTCATGTATTTATTTGTTCACTGTTGACGTATTGATGTTAATTGATTGAATTAAGTTATGTATTGTTGTTTGTATTTAATGTATATTGTTACACAGTTCTGCATTCATCTATTATTAGCAGCCATATGTTCTCTAGAGTTAACCTGGTCTTTCAGGTTCACATGATCCGACTCCAACATTGTTCATTTGAGACTTTCTGGTGTCTAGCAGCACGCTGCTGAATGACGTTTACATTTAGCTGTTTTCAAAAGACCCTCAGCCAACCTACATTTATAATTGTACCTATCCTCCTGTATTTCTGTTAAACCTGCTTTAAATCAAACATGTTCAGCATCAAATTAAAGCTTAAATGATCTTCTTTGCAACAAGTATTGACTTTCCAGCCTAGCACAGCCATAGCATCGGTAAACTTCTCCAAATACAGAAACACACGCTCTGATATGAACACAGCAATAAAAAGTATTATCTCTCTGGAGGACTGAATTTAGATTTTAATTTGTCACAAATGTCACAAATCAAGCAGAAAACACAAATTAAAAGATCAAGTAGTGAAAATGAATCAGTACTTACTCGTCCTGCTATTTTCCTCAAGAAAGTCTTCTTCACAAAAAGAAAAGAACAACAACCTCTGAACCACCGCTGACGAGACACTGAGACTTTAAAGACTCATTTACATGTCAGTGAGGAGAGCTAACTGGACACTTGGCTTTATAGACAGCCCTGTGCTTCAGTCTCATTCTGACAAACTGACATTCTTGCATAATCATATGTTCATGTTTGCTTGTTTTTTGTTCAGTCTTTTGGACCTTTAAAGTTGAAACAGATCATGTTTTATTGTAAGGAGCCGTGTTTTGAATAAAGGCTTTTAATTGAATCCTAGTGTTTTTGTTCCTGCTCCATTCATCAGTGCCTGAAGTTTTTCCTTCCATTGATGATAATATCTCATGAAATAACCCACTAGTGTTCAGTCTGATGGTCAGCTGAGCTGTACGTATCACACACAGGTATCACATGACGTGACCACAAAGTCATGTTGTGGGATCTTTTCTAAGTTGATCTATTAGAGTAGATGGAGTTTACATGCCCTTTTTCTGTTGGTATTGTGTTTGATCTATCACTACGTTTAGTGCAGTAAAGGATCTGATTACTTCAGATCGGCTGTGGTTCAGGAGGTAGAGCGGGTCGTCCACTAATCGGAAGATCGGCGGTTCGATTCCCGGCTCCTCCAGTCCACATGTCAATGTGTCCTTGGGCAAGACACTTAACCCCAAATTGGTCCTGATGGCTGAACCATCAGTGTATGAATGTGTGTGAATGGTTAGCTTCCTCTGATGGGCAGGTTGGGACCTTGCATGGTCGCCCCTGTACCCATTCAGCGTGTGAATGTGTGTGAATGTGATTCGTAGTGTAAAAAGCACTTTGAGTGGTTGGAAGACTAGAAAGGTGCTATACAAGTACAGTCCATTTACCATTCTTCCACCTATGATTGTAGCTTATACAAACTTGATAAGATGTCAAGAGGCTGTACTTTTCTTTCTAAATTGTTGCCTGTGTGTCATCTAGGCAGTGACCATCGGGTGGTCCTAAACATCTGACATGGCTCCTGCTCCGCTGCACCAGCCTGTGGGGGAATGGTGGAAGTTTACATGTGTGTTAGAAGCACACAGACAGCTGAACAGAGGCCCACAGATTGTGAGGTAGGTTTCAGACAGCCCCATGTTATGTCTTTCATTCAAAAATTGACTTCAGTCATAACTGTGTTTCATACACACAGAGACAGTTAAAGCACCTCCACTTCATTGTTTCCTGTACAGAGCTTCTACTTTAACAATAAGAAAAGTCTTTAGGTTATCATATAATGCACAAATATTTACAAAGTGTACCCATATAACTGTATGTGACAAAGTGGGTGAGAATACACCATTTGTCCCTACTTTCACCATCAATGCCACATAGCTCACAAATTTAACCATGCTTGGTAATTGTTTGTTTAGCCACATGTTTATGATCAATCTGTAACTTGCAGACACATACTATCCCGGGTTTGTTTGTGGTTTGCATTATGTCTGGTTACAGTTCACATACCAGCAACATTTTTGGTTCAAGTAAAACACCGACAAGTATTGTTAAGTTTAGTTATTGTTTATTGGGTTAAGATAATTCAATCCTATTCTTTCTGTGTTACTTACCATACTCACCATGTGCTCCACAGACAAAAGGAGGAGGCACCCAACAATGGCCTGTATTTATACACTGGGTGACATCATTGGTGATGTCACTGGGTTGGATAATGTGGCGGGGGTGGTAGTTAATTATGTTAAGTGAGTTATTTACTGTGACTTTGATCAGTGTATGTATGGTTGGAAGTGTGTTGTGTGGTGAGCTATGATGTTTCACCATGGAGGTTGGTAAGAGTGAATAACTTTATCTCTGACCTGTTTTAGCAGAGACATGGGATGCACCTGCAGCAATGGTACAGCCCAGATTGACTCTGATGGACTGCTGATGGAAGGGTCTATTTAAGCAGTTGCTTTTTGGCTGTCGGGGGGTTAGTACATCAGTGTGTAGCTGTGTTCACATGATGATAAGTTAATATAAGTTCAGTTGATATGAGTTGAGTTTTGATCAGTTAGGCCAAGTTAACTATTTAGTTGTTTTTTTGTTTTGTACATAATTTTTTTGTTTTTTGTTGTTTTGTTACATGTGTAGCATGGTGCCACTTTTTCTTGTAAATAAACCACCTTGTGATACCTGGATAAGGTTTCCTGTGTCTGCCTCCTACCAAGTGACCAGCCACTCCGGTCAGGCTACACCACATTTGGTGGCAGTGGTGGGATCCAGGCCAGTAGGAGGCAGCGAAGAAAATGTCAACCAGACAAAAGAAACCTCAAGCAACTGAGTGTCTTCCAGAAGTGTCTCAAGATGTCTGTGACCAGCAGGGGGCAGCAGGTGGTCAAGCCCAGGAGAAAGAAAGTATGGCTGAACTGACAAGTCTTCTACGATGTCTGATGCAACAGCAGGCTGACAGCGATGTCAGGATAGATCAGGAGCGCAAGCGACAGGAGGAGAGGAGGAAGCGAATCCAGCACCAGTTTGCCCAGCTCCAACATGAGGTGCAACAGGACCGCCAGGATCGTCAGCAGCTGATGGGAGATTCAGCAACCCCATCCGCCCCCTCTGTAGAGCTTACAGCCGAGCCTCCTCACATCCCAGCAATCCAAGGCAGGCCTGAGGTTGATCTAACACAGTTGGCTAATGGAGGACAGTATTCCGGTCTGGTGAGGCTTCCTGGCTGGAAAAGCCCCAAAATGCAGCCATACAGTGAAGGTGAGGACATTGAACATTACTTAATCACCTTTGAAAGAATTGCTCATGCCTGTCAGTGGCCTCAGGGAGAGTGGGCTCTTCACCTGGCTCCACTGCTAACCGGTCGAGCTCGTTCTGCTTATGTAGCTATGGACATTGATGACACCATGGATTATGCAAAAGTAAAGTGTGCTGTTTTGAAGAAGTTTGAAATCAGTGCAGAGACCTATCGAGTGAGGTTCCGTTCCAGTGTGCCGGCAGAAGAGGAGACACCTAGAGAGCTGCAGGTCCGCCTTAAGGACTTGTATGACAAGTGGATGGCTCCCAAAGAAAAGACAAAGGAACAAATTGGAGATACCATTATCATGGAGCAGTTCCTCAAAGTCCTGAATCCTGAGCTTCGCACCTGGATTAAAGAACGGAACCCAAAGACCTCCAAAGAAGCAGCAGAATTGGCTGAAGCTTTCCTGGCTGCCCGCCGTCCATCAAAAGAGTACCTCCCAGCCAAATCCCGCCCACCCACACCCTTGGGTAAGCCTATTGGTGGGAGTGACCATAGAGCCAGAAACACAAGACATAGTTCCTTCCCCTCAAATTCAGCTAAATTTGAGCCTAGAAACAAAGCCCTCTTAGTGTGTCACTCTTGTGGTCAGACAGGTCATTTTAAGGCAGAGTGTCCTAAGGGCCATGTTAGTAAAAACTACATGTGTTTTGCTCCCAAGTTACTGGTCAGTGAGCCGGGGAGGGAGGAGGTCTCAGAAGGTCAATGTGAGGAGCTTACAATAGGTGTGTTAATTGAAGACAGACCCTGCGTAGCTCTTCTAGATTCAGGAAGTAATCGCACCCTAGTCAGACAGGATAGTCTCCCTAGGGATGTTGTTTATTGTGGAGGGACAGTGGATGTTTTCTGTGTTCATGGTGACAAAGTAGGTTACCCCATAGCTAAGGTAGCTATCCAGGTTGAAGGCCAACTCTACTTGCTGTCAGTAGGGGTATTTGAGCAACTGCCCTATCAGGTTGTGTTAGGCTGTGATCTTCCCATCCTTGCTGAATTGATAGCTAAGCAGTCTCGTGAGGCTAGGGCTAGTTGCACCAGTGAAAGTTTGCTAGCGGTCACCAGGTCCAAAAGTAAGCAGGAACAGGCTAGTTCAACAGTGGCATGGGAGGAGTTACCGTTTGCAAAGGAGGAAGTGCCTGGGGTTGAGCACACCAAACAGCTTAAGGAGAGGAAGAGCAGGAGCCAGAGGAGACAGGACAGAGTGAGGGGGACAAAGGTAGCTGAGCATGTGTCTGAGCCTTTACAGTCTGACCTTTTTGCCATTTCTAGTGACATTGCTAAGTTGCAGAGACAAGACCCCACCCTTACAACTTTGTTTTCTAGATGTGTGCCCGAGTCAACCCAGGTGACGGGGAGAGAAAGGGAAGCATTTGTGGTCAAGGGAGACATGTTGTATCGTCGTAGTCAGACTGGTGATCAGCTAGTCATTCCCCAGAGTTTGAGGCCCACAGTCCTTAACCTGAGCCATTCAATCCCTTGGGCAGGACACTTAGTACAGGCAAAAACATTTTCTAGGATGGTTCCTCGTTTCTATCGGCCCCAGCAGTATGCTGACACAGTAAAATATTGTCAGTCTTGTCCACAGTGTCAGTTAACAGCTCCGGGCAGGAAAGGAGATAGGGCTCCCCTGATAAGCATGCCCATCATTGATACGCCCTTTTCCCGTATTGCCATGGACATTGTAGGCCCACTAGAAAGGAGTAGTGCAGGCCACAAGTACATATTGGTAGTCTGCGATTATGCTACAAGATATCCTGAAGCCTTTCCTTTGAAGAAGATTAAGGCCCGCCAGATTGTCAACTGCCTCATTCAGCTGTTCTCCAGAGTTGGAATCCCAAAGGAGATCATCACTGACCAAGGCACCAATTTCACTTCAAGCCTGTTGAAGGAGGTGTACAGGCTGCTGGGGATTCAGGGTGTGAAGACCAGTCCCTACCATCCCCAGACAGATGGCCTCGTTGAGCGCTTTAATAAGACTCTTAAGTCCATGCTGAGGAAATTTGTGAATGATTCAGGGTCAGACTGGAACCAGTGGCTTCCGTTCTTGTTGTTTGCGTATAGAGAAGTCCCACAATCATCAACTGGGTTTTCACCTTTTCAGCTGCTGTATGGACATTCAGTGAGGGGTCCAATGGATGTCTTGAAGGAGGCCTGGGAGGGCCCCATGCCACAACAGCAGTGCAGTGAGCTCTCATACGTCCTGAAGATGAGAGACAAACTGGACCAATTTCAAGAACTGGCCAATGGTAATCTGGGCCAAGCACAGGAGCGACAGAAGCAGAGGTATGACACGGCTTCTATATGGAGAGTTTTCCAGGAGGGCCAGAAAGTTCTCCTGGGGGGGGGGGGGGGGGGGGATCACCTTATATGCTGAAAGACTCAGCTTTAGTTAGTCACCATTTACCTTTGATAAATCAAGTTTTTCTTTTCAAAACTATGAGTAATCAAAATAAAAACAAAGAAACACATTTAACTTTATTTGACATTTTCAAGCACAGAGTATCATCTGAAAACAGCTCGCCCACAGAAGGCCCAATATGATTAAAAGACAGGATATTCCACAGTAATTAAACCAATTTATTAACAACAACAACCAAATAACAGAAGCTGGTGAGCCGGCCAACAAGAACAAAAAGAAGAGGAGACACCCAGACCAGCCCACAAAGGGCCGTAGGATCTGAGCTCCCCCCTCTAACCTAAATCCACATAAGAACTAAACCTAACAGAAATAAAGCCTCAAAAAGAGGACTTCCAGACTCACCGACACAAACCAAGAAATAACAAAGGCAAAGCTAAAACATAGCAGAACAAACACAAGAACCAAACTGCTGCTGCTCAGGCTGGAAAATGGAAAAGAGAGAGAGTCCAAGCCACCTTCCTTCCCTCTTTATAGGTCCTCCCCTCAATCATCCAATCAGGGCCACCTGGGAGAGCACAAACCAATGGTCAATAGAGTATCAGGTTATACATATCCCATCCAGTAGGGGGGAGTATGTAACACTTATGAAGTCCTTTTTTAACAGAATGTAGTAAAACATTGTTTTCTTATCAAGTTAAAACAGAGAAAACAAGCCAGAGACAGAATAACAGTTTGTAAAAGTCATGATAATAGTTTCACATATTTTAAACATGGCTGGTCACATCTTTTGCATAATGACTGACTAATGACTCTATTCAGGTGAAAATGAAATCATTGGGTCATTTACCCAAGCTAAGATTTTAAGCATATCTGCTGAAAGCTCCTGAACTTCTCCCTGAGTAAGCTTTAAATGAAGTGAAGAATGTCTTTTTCTGTTTCCAGTAAACCCAACAGGCACTATCTGCTGTGTCCTGTGTGCATGAAAACCCAGGAAACCCTTTCAGTACATGTGCGCAGGGTCTGCATGAAGAACAGTACAGCAGAGGCCATTGAAGCAGAGGTGGAGAAGGCAAAGAGGGATGTTCATGAACTTCTGGCATCTGGCAGGGTGTTTAGTTACGTGCTCCTTCGCCAAATTATGGACGATGCTGATCCACTCAGCAGGTTGGTGGAAGTCTTTTTTCAAACATCACTTCTTCTTTACTCTCTGAAATGTATTTTAACATTGTCTAAATGATGTTTTCTTTTTTTTAATTGAAAGGCTGATTGAGGAGCTGCAGCGTCGTCACATGGCGGTGACCGATGTCCCTCCACCGCTGCCTAACGCCAACGTTACGGCGAGACCTTCCACCAGAACAACCACACAGCCACCTGAGAGTGCGGCTCCTGAGACTGGTGAAAGTGTGCAGACTAATGACGCCTCTGTCAGCAGCGGCGACACCTTTCAATGCTGCAGGCACTGATCACTGTTAGCAGCAGGAGTAGACCTGGGCCACCATGTCACATTTTACCACAATTAAGTAAAGTTATTAAAGTAATTACAGTAAGTAAACATTTGATTTCTTAAATAAAACTGTCTTCATTTATAGAGTATAGAACCTGCGTAGAATGTTATATAATGTTGGTATGGAAATTATTTTAAAAAATTATACTTGTTATTTATGCTGTATGAGATCAGATTATGCAGTGTTTTTATAACCATATTTGTGAAGTTATGAGGTGGACAAAATATCAGAAACACCTCTTTATATAATACAGTCCACGTTAACACCACCACAAGAAAGTACAATCTGAAAAAACTAAGATGTAACTCAGTCGACACATAAACAACTAAAGTTGTATCAACAAGAAACTGAACATATATTATTAAGTAAAGTAACTTACTGCAGTTCTATTTGCATGGTGTAATATTGTGTAGACAAAGCACCAATAAAATTGATTTTAGTGGCTTATCTTAATTAAAACCCTCTGTAACAAAGTTCTGAGTGAATCATAGAAATATACTTTGACTACTTTGGTTTGTTAACACATTAGAATATTAGAATTAGAGTTCAAATACATCATTGTGTTAACTAAACCTGGATTATATTGTCTTCTGGCTTCTGCTTCAGCTCAACTTTGTCCGCTAGGATTTATATTTATACACGACTCATAGCATTTTGGTTCATGTTATTGAAATATGATGATTTCTGTTATGTTGATAAACATGTAAGTTAGTAAGTAAAGTTTATTTAGTGTAGCACCTTTCACAGAGCAAGGTCACAAACTTCTTCACAAGAGTAAAACTGTCAAAAAATAAGACCCTAAAACAGTAAAACACAAACAAACAAAACATAAACGACAAAAGACCTTAAAAACACACTTTTTCCATCTTCCTGTTTTCTTTCTCTCTTTGTTTTAACTCTTCTTCCACCTCCCTCTTTGCACAAACACACAAAACAAGCTGCTGTTGATCAGGCTGGGAAGATGAGAGAGGCTCTCCCCCCAATTATCCACTTAAGGCCACCTGGGAGAGAGAGCACAAACAAGAGGATCTGTAGCAGGACTATACATATCCCATCCAGCAGGGGGGGGGGGTATGTAACAAACATCAACCCTTGATCATAAAGCCATGTTATGCCTCACTGTTGAGGTGTTTCATCGTGGTAGTAGTGTCATCTTGGCAGGTCCAGCGTTGTTGGTGCAGCATCACCAGCAGTGTTGCAGTGAAAGAGTCCGGATCAGGCTGTGGTCTGTGTGTATGTCTTCATAAGCACAAAGAATCGAGCCGTTTCAGGCCACTCTGAAAGAGTCTTTAGGCCGGCTTATCTTCCAGTTTACAGTATTGCTCTCAGAGGAACCTTGAGGATTCAGACTGTGGTACCAAATAAAGTTTAGTCTGACTCTGCTCAAATCTTCAGTGGCGTCTACTTAAAAATAAAATACTGTATGTGTTTTCTTCAAAATCAAATTATTATACGTAGCAATACGAGACTTAATATTACTAATAAAACAAAAACAAATAAACTTGTTGCAATGAAAGATTAAATATGGATATATTTAGATGAAAAATAAATTAAGGAGATGTTTTAAGAGTTTTCTCAAGTTCTTGGAGGCCAGCTCAAAGAGGAATCTGTTTGAGACTTTATGTAAGTTAGGATAAAACAGGTTTGGGTTTGTACTAAAGGGTTTTGTGCCAAATTATTGATAGCTGTGCCTGATGGTTTGCAGCCTGCGTCTCCTGAATAGAGAAATTTTGGGGAAGTCTAATTCTGAGGTTTTACATGCAAAAGCTCACACTTCAAGTCACTCTTGCCTATTATTTCACATTAAAGCTGTAAACACTATGTTCATAATGTTCAAGTCTTTCATGATATTTTCTGATTAATAACAGTCTTGCAGCTTGTATCATATTTGTAAAACCATTGGGAAACTTGATTCAATGAAGGATGTATGCTTAAACATCACAAAGCATTAATATGAAGGTTAATGTTTGTAATTAGAAGAATTGACTTATTATGAACCAAACATAAACTTCTTGACTGTTTCTTTAAACTATTTACACATATCAAACCATCTACTGAAATAAAGTTTAATAGGATGAAAAGAAATAAAGTTAGGCAGGATGATTAGATTGATTGCTTTCAGAAACAAATGTAAATATGAGTTAAACATAACCCTTGCTTCATAACATAAATGCTTTCAATGTAAATATTGTTTAACAATGAAAGAAAACCTTAAAATCAAATGCTTCAAAAATTATGTCTTTACATTCCCACTACTTCAGAAAATACATTCTTTCAACACAACTGCTTATCAAATGTAACTGTTAAAATATGACCATGAGGTTAATAGATCACAAGTTCAACACTTGGGTGATTTTAAAATACAAATCCATGGTTACAAAGCATTCAGTAACTCACTCTTGTCAATAGATGGCAGCATGGTTCCATATATATATGTGCATCAGCATATGTGCTGCAGCCTTCAGCATATGTGCTGCAGCCTTCAGCATATGTGCTGCAAAGTAAGGCTCAACACACGTGTTGTTTTCAATCTTTTAGTGAAACTGAGTCAAAGTTTGTGCTGAATATGATCAGATGTTCAGATTTTGGGTTTAGACTGATCAACAAGGCATTTAAGAAGCTTGAAATGTTTGTTCCATGGTACAATCTCCACAACATTTTCCTCCACGGTTTTTGTAAAATACAGTGAAGTGTGGGGCAACCCGATCCGGAGCGGGTTGTATAACGGGGTACGCCTGCAATACATGCCCTAAAACTTTCTCCCCACAGAGGGGTCTCTCAGCCCATCAGGGGAGGAAGCACCTGGGTGTGTATGTCAACAAGGCGAGGGCGCAGACGGCAAGGGCAGCAAAGGACAGTGGGTGGACACAGGCTGAACTGGCAACCCTGGATCGTATACACGATGACCTCGGAGGGATTTCTGGGTTCCTCGAGGCCGCGGTTTCAGCCCTCTCCCAATATACGAAGGCCCAGATACAACAGAAGTGGAGGAACCTCAGGAGGCTGAGGGGAAAAGCTGTGGTTAAGTCCCCCACAGCCGTCGTCTTGGGTAAGTTGCCGGACCTCCGAAAGGAGCTGCCCCCCAGGGCCCCAGTGGCCCTGGTCAAGGAGCATCTTACCAAGACCCTGCAGGCTCACAGTGTTGACGGCGTGTCACCGCTGACCTCCTCCTGCAGGGCAATTAATGGATATCTAAGGATGGTACTCGCGAAGTTGCAGAGGAGGTGCCACACTTGTGTCGTGAGTACGGGTAGGAAAACTTTGTCATATCACCAAAAGCGCCTCAAGACGAACAAGAGACTTCGATAGAAGAACTTGCAGACATTGTATCGGAGCAACGGAAGCTCCGCAGCGAGACTGGTGCTTGATGGCAGGGATCAAACGGTTTGCCGTATTGATCTCAAACTGGTAACTGAGACGTAGCGAGGGATCTGGGAAAGGGATGATTGTTTCGTGGGCCTCGGACAGTTCGCCTCTCTGCTGGAGGCGGACAACACATCCCTATTCCCTCCTATCTCACCTGCTGAGGCACTGCAGGCATTAAAGAAGATGGACCAGGTGAGTGCGCCTGCTCCTGATGGCGTTGGACGTAATGTCCTACTCATGTGGGACAAGAAGGGCGAGAAGCTGGCCAATCTGTTCAACGCCATAATGTACAGCGGGCGTTTGCTGAGGTGCCTCAAGCAGAGTCGTACGACCCTGATCCCTAAGTCTAGTGACCAGAGTAAAGCCGGTGATATCAACAACTGGCTCCTGATCGGCTCGGTAGTCTTGAGAGCGTTCTCAAGAGTCTTAACCATGAGACTAGCCGAGGCATGTGCCATCCACCCTCATCAGCAGGGCTTCACCGAAACGCCAGGCTGCTCTGAGAACCTGGCTGTTCTTGACAGACTTTTCAGGCTGAGTAAGTCCCAGAGAAAAACGCTAGCCATAGTGTTCATTGATCTGACCAAGGCCTTCGACACTGTCTCCCACAAGCATATTGCTGAGGTGCTTGAGAGATGTGGTGTGGATGAGTTGATCAGAGGTCTCATCAAGGACTCCTACAGGAATTACTACTTGACAGTAAAAACTGCTCAAGGAGACACCAGAAAGATCGGGATCAGGGTGGGTGTGAAACAGGGCGTTCCAATGTCTCCGCTGCGCTTCAACCTGGCAGTGGATCCACTTCTCCACACGTTGGATAGGCTGGGTGTGGGGTTCAGTGTTGAAGGCACTTCCATCACCTCACTGGCTTTCGCCGACGATCTGGTGCTTCTGAGTGACTTGTGGGATGGCATGTCCAGGAACTTGGAAATCCTGGATAGGTTCTCAGATCTCACAGGCCTGAGGACCAACCCCACCAAGTGTCATGGTTTCCTTATTGGGAGCAATGGCCCAAAACGGTACACGGTCAACGACTGTGATGCTCGGTCACTTGCGGGAATGCTTATCCACATGGTGGGGGAACAGGAATCGGCAAAATATCTGGGCATCCAGATAAATCCCTGGAAAGGGATCCTGGAACCCCCACTAAGAGATACAATAAAAGATATGATGGACAAGATATCCAAGGCCCCCCTGAAACCATCTCAGAAGGTCAAGCTTTTGAGAACGTATGCCTTTCCACGGCTCGGCCTCTCAAACGGCGCTGGACAAATGTGACAGGGACATTCATACACAGGTGAAGAAATGACTCCATCTGGAGCCTTTCACCACCGACGGCCTGCTGTACAGCAGATGTGTTGATGGGGGACTTTTCATCACGAAAATGGCTGCACACATCATCGTCACTCAGTGTGAGGTCTTAAAAGTACTACCACACTTACCGCAGATGAAAAGAATCACCCTTGGCTTGTGTTTTCCTTAGGTGAGTCTTGGTGGCCAACACCGAGCCCAGATTAGCGGCGCAGAACCTGCACGTTTGGACTAGCCATGGTACCCAGACACCCACCATGACTGTGGATGGAAGACCCTTGCCATCTCGACCTTCTGAGATGGTTTCAGGGGGGCCTTGGATATCTTGTCCGTCATGTCTTTTATTGTATCTCTAAGTGGGGGTTTCAGGATCCCTTTCCAGGGATTTATCTGGACGCCCAGACACTTCGCCGATTCCTGCTCCCCCACCATGTGGATGGGCATTCCCGAGAGTGACCAAGCGTCGCAGTCGTTGACTGTGTATCGCCTTGGGTCGTTGCTCCCAATAAGGAATCCATGACACTTGGTGGGATTGGTCCTCAGGCGCGTAAGGTCCGAGAACCTGTCCAGGATTTCCAAGTTCCTGGACATACCCTCCCACGAGTCACTCAGAATCACCAGGTCGTCCGCGAACGGTGATGGCGGTGCCCTCAACACTAAACCCCACCCCCAGCTTCTCCAACATGTGGAGAAGTGGGTCGAGGGCCAGGTTGAAGAGCAGAGGAGACATTGGATTGCCTTGTTTTACACCCACCTTGATCCCGATCTTCCTGGTGTCACCTTGAGCAGTTTTTATTGTCGAGAAGCAATTCCTGTAGGAGTCTTGGATGAGACCTCTAATCAACTCATCCACTCCACGTCTCTCAAGCACCTCGGCAATATGCTTGTGGGAGACAGTGTGGAATGCCTTGGTCAGATCCATGAACACGACAGCCAATGTTTTCCTCTGGGACTTACTCACCAGGATAAGTCCGTCAAGGATGGCCAGGTTCTCGGAGCAGCCTGGCGCTTCTGTGAAGCCCCGCTGACGAGGGTGGATGGCGCAGGCCTCGGTCAGTCTCATGGTTAAGACTCTTGAGCCGATCGTAATCGGGCGCCAATTGTTAATGTCGCCGGCTTTACTCTGATCACTAGACTTGGGGATCAAGGTGGTTCGGCTCTGTTTGAGGCACCTCGGCAACCGCCCACTGTACAGTATGGCGTTGAACAGGTCCGCCAGCTTCTCGCCCTTCTTGTCCCACATAAGTAGGACGTTGTGTCCAACGCCATCAGGACCAGGCGCACTCGCCTGGTCCATCTTCCGAAGTGCCTGTAGCGCCTCAGCCGGTGAGATGGGAGGGCATAGGGACAAGTTGTCCGCCTCTGGCAAGGAGGCGAACTGACCAAGACTAACGAAGCTGTCGTCCCTCTCCCATATCCCCTTGTATGTCTCAGTGACCAGTCTGGGATCAATACGGCAGACCGTTTGTTCCCTGCCATCGAGCACCAACCTCGCAGCAGAGCTTCTGTTGCTCCGATACAGCGTCTGCAAGTTCTTGTATCGGAGCCTCTTGTTCATTTTGAGGCGTTTTTGACGATCCGACCAGGTCTTCCTTCCCGTACTCACGATTCGAGCGTGGCCCCGAATCCGCAGTCTCGCGAGTACTTTCCTCAGATAACGGTTGGTTGCCTTGCAGGAGGAGGTCAGTGGTGACACGCCATCAGCACTGTTCACCTGCAAGGTCTTTGCGAGGTGCTCCTTGACCAGGGCCACCGGGGCTGTGGGAGGCAGCTCCTCAGTGAGGTCCGGCAACTTCCCTAAGGCAACCGCTGTGGGGGACTTATCCACAGTTTTTCTCCTCAGCCTCCTGAGGCTCCTCCATTTTCGCTGTATCTGGGCCTTCGTGTAGTGGGGGAGGGCCGAAACCGCCGGGTTCTCCTCCTTCTTCCTCTTGAGTAATTGCCTGCTCCTGGCAACTACTCCACTCGCCCTGGATGTGGACCACATCTTTTCTTCTATGACAGCAGGTGACCTGTCCTATCACAGTCGATTAGAGGGGTCAGTTGGCTTAATCGCTTCTCGTCGCTTGGATCGCAGTTAAGAGTGGCGGATACTTCTCCCTAGCCCACTCAGAGCTCTCAAAAGCAAACGGACAGCAGCCAAAGTTATCAGAACGAGCAACATTAACTTAACTGGTTCATCCATTCATACTTGGTGGGGTCAGAACGACCCTGCCTGGTACCCCTGCCATTAACCAAAATTCGAGCATCTTCACCATTTTAAATGTTCCACACGGATACTCCTCCCTCCTCATCCACCCATCTCCTTAGCGACTTCTCTGGGGAACACCCCCAACTCCGGGAGTGATGTCCAAACAAGGAAATGTGCATCATGTAGCAGGTGGATGTGACTCCCCTCATTGAGACCTGCTGATAGATGTAACAGCGAGCAGAAGAAAGAGACTGAGATAGTGATGTAACAGACATGCGTGCTGGTATTTGACATGTTTTTTGGGGGGGGGGTTCTTCCCGAATACAAATGATTTTTAAAATATTTATATGAAACAAATATTAGTTTAAAAAAAACACTATTGGTGCTTTGCTGACTAAATTATTTGCATTCGGGCACAACCCTAATCTCTACTCTCTTCTGGGCTCATTTCTTTAGGAGCTACTCCACAATCTTGTTAAGATGCTCCAGATGCTCACTGACACACAAACAGGATTATTCCTCCTCCTGCTGTAACTTCTTTATCACCTGGCTGCTATGAAATCTCTCTAAAGTTTGTTTTTCTTTTTGCATAAAGTTTGTAAGCCCATTTTTTATCCAAGGCTTTTTATTATAACCACGTTTATGTTAACATGGTGTTGTTGGACAATGTTTATCATACAATGATAAGTCATATATTTATCATATGTTTCATTTTAATCATATATTGCAAACACAGATAAATAGTCGCTTAATGTTGCACAAATGGAGGTTTTTCTACTGGGCTTGGTGATCAATAGGTATAGCCCTCTTCTATATAATGCATCCAGAAAATCTGATGTTTTATGTTTAGATACATTTAGGAGGTCAATATTAAATAAATCTCCACAGATTGCAGACGTTTTATTTTCATTAATTCTTTCAAACTATCTTAAAATGTTTCTACATGTGACCCCGATGTTCTGTATACACAAGTATATTCCTCATCCCTCTTGCTTCAGTTTCCATGGTTATCCATTAAATCATCAATTACAGTTGTCATATATTCAACTGGTTTGCATTTCAAGTCACTGTCCACATACTGGGCCACACCCCCTCCCCTGTTGTTGGTTCTATTGATATAAAGAAGCTCAAAACCGTCAATATGGAAATCAATACCTTTCTCTTGATTTAACCATGTCTCAGATAAGGCTACTGAATTGAATTTAAGTTTAAATATATTCAAATTTTCATTGATCTTAGGTAAATGGTAAATGTTGATTTGTTTTATCTTGAGTCACTATCAAGGTGTAGTCCAGGAAAAACTAGCAGATAGTACAAATAGGCAAGCCCCCCATGAGGTCCAGCTCAATCGGCACTAGATATGGTACAGCACGGAAAACTATAGCCTACATATAATATTGCTGATTTTCATGCTTTTATCACAAAGTCAGACCTGCCAACCCTGGACCAGTTTTTTGAGTACCACTTCCGCGACCTAGATGCGTCAGATGCAAATCACTGCTGTTCGAACAATGAATTATTGTACATAATTTGCAAACATACACATAACGTGTCAACATCATGTGCACACATGCAGCAAGGGGGGGGGGGGTGGGGGGCAATTTCATATGCCAATAAAACAATTAGCTTGAGTGGTGAAAAGGCTGCTTCTTTAAAGACATCTAGCATATACATAATGTCTCTAAACAAAGAAGAGCTTATTTTAGCCATGGAGTGGATCAAATGTGTCATTTTACCAACAAAGTGAAATTCAGATTTATAGTATTGTTCTTTTGTGTCAACAGATTTATGTTCTCATCAAAAACAGACAACATATCACATGATTTACACGTGTTTCCTGTGTATTTTCTTAGTGTACAGAAATATATTAAGTAGCACAAAGCTTATAATGTGATACAGGTTCAGATCAGTGCTGAATACTAGAAAGACTGAACACTAAAAACATTCACAGATCTAAAAGTGTAGGTTCACATCAGAAAGTATTAATGCATGTATCAAATACATGACTTACACAATCTTATCTATGTGCACGACATACAAAATATAGTCTACAAAGCTGATATATTAACACTAGGGGTGTTAACATGAACACAAAACTCACGGTTTGGATCGTATCATGGATTTGAGTCTCGGATCGGATCATTATTAGGATCAGCGTTCTCCATTTATTCTGTAACACACTGACAGCCAGAAACAGCAAGGAACTTTTGCCCATGGTCTTAAATGAAAACAACATTTAAGATGTCCAATGTCTAAATGAAATAAAGTAAAATAAATATAAAATATTTAAAGCTTAGTTATTGCAATATGAGGCATGAAACCTTCCTCTTTTAAACAGTGAATGAAACAGCCTCTGTCCACATCATCAAAACTTGATGATAATAAACATTCACCGCTAACGTCAGTTAGCAGCTAGATGCTAATTAGCTGCTCAGCTGCAGCACATTAAACAGCAGGTAAACATAACTCAAATGTCACATCGGACCTGTTACATGCTGGTTTGATCGTTGCTCTTCAAAATCCCTGTTAGCGTTAACGACACGCTGTCTGTCTATGACTTGTACTTACAGCAGTTTGTTTACTTTGTCTCTAAAATGTCTACTTTAACTGAGACATTAAATTTTGCAATTAATCCGCAGTTCAGATGCCTGCTGAACCGTGGGGGGTGATACGTACGGATCATGGATCAACTACGATCAGTTACACCACTAGTAAACACTTGTTACTTTAAGCTTATTACTCAATATACGGCTCAGCTTAAAAACGAACTAAAGAAACTGTTGGAAGCAGCAGCCAGACCTCCTGCACTCATTCACTAATCACATCAACAGGTGACTGAACAACCACTCAATTAAAAACAATGAATGAGTCCAGACAGCTCACTGTAACATCAACAAGCAAACTAACGTTACCCACAACACATTATATGATCTCTGCTGCATTCTTGTTAAGGAGATAAAAACACAAAAAAGCCACTCAGAGACATTTAACCATCAGAGATGAAATTAGCGACCAAAGAGACAGAGAGAGAGAAGCTGTATCTGACTCACGTTATCTGATGTCTTCTTTCTATCATGGAGATGAAGTATTCATGTCATAACATCCATTTGTAGCTGTTGGTCATCTTTTTTGTTAGTTAACAGAACTTTGTGGCTGCTGGTTAACCAGTCTGATATCATTAGCAACAATGACAAACAAGCTAACTCTCCTGGTTGTTTCTCCGGTTGCTTCTCTCTCCAGCCTCCCGTCAGCGTCCTGCTGCTGCTGCACTGCACAGTCAAGATAATTTCTCCCGTTAGCTTAACGACAGTCCTTAACAGTCCTTCCATGGATGTATAAAGTCCTTCAGGCTGCTACAACAAGCTAACTGTTGCGTTGGCTAACGCAAGGAGCTATCTACTGCTGCTACTCTGCCTTACAATGGAGAGAATTGAAGATGAAATCTGGAAACTGTAATTAGACCAACTTGATGTCAATATTGCATTCTGGTTGTTGATTGGTTAGAGAGGACGTCGTCCCTTGGAGCGAAATTTTACGTGTCATGGCCAATCACAGATTAGCATGAAAAAAAATGAAATACATTAAGTCCAATGTAAGAGATGCAGAGGACAGCAGGCACCCGTCCTCCTCTGTCCCCCACTCCACCTCCACCAAAATTCAGTAGTCTTACCCACATCTAAAGCAATCTACAAGTAAGTTTGTGACCATTGCTGTCCCCGTTATCTGTTTTCAACACCACCAGTATAATATTTAGACTAGGTCCCTAAAATGAATGGAAGTGAATGAGGAGCCTGACACCTGGGAGAAATGGTGGTGTTGAGGGCAGACAACAAGGACAGCAGTGATCACTAGCTTACTTGTAGATGCACTTTGATAGAGGTAAGACTGCTGAATTTTGACAAGTTTTACTAAAGTGAAATATCCATTTAAGGACAATCCACGTGGAAAGTTAATCAGTTCTTCCTCGGCCCATGTCCAACCTTTCTACAAAGTTTTGTGGTGTTATGTGAAATGCATTCGGAAGTTACGCCTTTTAGTGATTGGTCAGGGTTACAGCGCCCCCATTTGGTGGATGATTGTGGAAATTTAATCAATTCTCAGTTGACCTACAATGAACCTTCTACAAAGCTTTGTGCAAATCCGGCCACAATGCTAACACACGGACAGACGGCTACACCCATTACTATATACAACAGAGATAAAACAGCGTAGTAGGCTGATCAGTCTCTAGATGAAGACCAACCGTGCAGTTGTATATGTGTTCTGTAGTCACTTTAACCTTGTTTTCCATTTTCATTACAGGCACATTGACTCCAATCATAAACTGATCACCTGGAGATTTGTTTTCCATGGATGCATTGATGGCTACAGTCGTTTATTTGGAACGTTGCACAAACAAGCGTGCTTCAACTGTTCTCTCTTTTTTCTGCAATGGTGTATCTCAGTTTGGTTTGCCACTCAGAGTCAGAGGGGACAGAGTGGGAGAAAATGTAGATGTGGCAAGGTTTATGATTGAGAACAGGGGTGCGGACCGGGGGAGTTATATAGCTGCTAGAAGTGTTCATAATCAACAGATTGAGAGGCTGTGGGCGGATGGCAATAGAGTTGTCTCTGACTTCTACTGACAACTATTTCAATACATGGAGAGTGTAGGAATTCTTGATTCAAATAATGAAGTGCAAGTCTGAGCATTACATTATGTTTATCTCGGAAGAATCCAGCAATCTTGCCTTGAGTTTGTCAGACAGTGGAATCACCACCGATTGAGAACTGAGCAACACATTGGCATGAGCAGTGGTGTTTTTAAAAGATTGGTGGGGCAACAACTACTTCAATAGATAGGCTACATACCAGGAAAACTACAGTACTTGCTCTTGCTACTGATGTGTTTTTAACATGTTATGGGTCCATGCATGGCTCCACAAAACACTTTTAACAACAAAGTGGCTTCTAGCAGGTCCTGTACACATAAACAGAGGAAGAGAGAGAGAGAAATTACACAAGTTACATCACCACTGTCACAAGCCTGAATTACACAACACGTAGTTCCCACCGAGCAATCTGATTGGTCAACTAGACATTTAGAACAGCACACCTAGCCGTGTTCAAATGAAAAAAGCCTTATCACTAAAAATATTATGTGTGGCTTTGCTAGTGTCTTTGGTTTGTTTTGTTTTGTGGGGGATCTGCGGTGAAAACCCGGAGTGGAGTTTTGAGTTAATGTTTGTGAAAGTGGATTGAACTGAACTGATTAGGGGTTGTGGGGAAAACAAAACGGACCCTTTACCGAGTGGATTGAACTCTGAGACTGAGACGAGTTATACACACACACACACAGAAAAACCTGAACCCTTCTTCACTCTTCATCATTATCTGGCTCCCCCACACACAGCTAAACTTAACCATTTTCCCTTCAGTTGAGAGTTTATCTCAGCTTCCACTCCAGCTTCCTCCATCAGCTGTGCCGGTGCTGTGGCGCTACTAGCTTACAAATATATGTGAAGTTTGCGGACGTAGTAGCTAAATCTGTCCATGGAAAAAATATTTTTCTCAACGGATATCTTAGTTACAACGAGATTGAGCTAGCAAAGCAGTTTTGTGTCTATATGTGTTGTATTTATTCAGTTTGGGAAAAGCCACGATCTCTAGAAAGCATTAGCTGAAGTTGGCTGGTTGACTCACGACAGTGATGCGTTCAGGAACGAGGCGCCTGAACGCATCACTGAAGCACAACCTCTCTGAAATATTGATTCATTAATAATGCGATATTATATCGTCATAAGCCGACACAGCCAAGCTCAGAACAAATCAGCCTACATGGCCATGAACGAACAGCAAAGAGCTCGACACTACAACGAAGTGCAAAGACAACTTTTTAAGGATACTAATCTATTCTGTGACAACAACTTTATGACAACAACCTCAGTAGATAAGCACGGACACACTGACACTCGTCACCATCTACATCAATCGATCCAGCACAACAATATGGCCAATGCACGGACCAGAACCACCAAAATATACTTTCACTTACCAGCTGACGGCTCAGAAAAGGGCAGCATGGCGGTTTTTCCTCCCGCGGTTAATTTAACCAGCAGTTTGAGTGATGACAGTACTCCGTGGCTGCTGGGCTCCGAGGCGCTTTAAATCCAGTTTCTCCTCCAAATAAAGGCTTTGTACCCTGTGCTTGGTTATGAAATCCACTTAATTCATTCAAGTTTGCTAGCGTTGGAGGAAAGTCTCCCCTCTGTTGCCGACTGTAAATTTCAAGCTCGCGCTGTAGCCGCACTGCAGCGTCATTTAAAATATTTCAAATGACGCTGCTGCGGGGCGGCGGGCTGTCTGCCCCACATGTCATCACATCTACATCTACATTGAACACATGAACACTCATATCTTCCCACGTACAACACACATTGCATTGTGAGCATAGATGTATTATAAGAGCTCTTATTATACATCCATGATTGTGAGAGAGGGGCTAGTCCCACATTCACGCCGGCCACCGTAGGCCCGCTGCGGACGTGAATCAGGAAAACGCAGTCTGAAGCAGCAAGACAGGGAACAACTGAAAATGAACTAAAATCATAACACTAATTATAATGCAATTTAGGAAGATGCTATATTCATACATAATACATTATAGCAGATAAAACATTGAAAATTGATAATAAAATCATTTGTGTTACTTTTTAACCAGCTGTTAATGTTTATATATATTTTTTTCAATATCCCTAATTAGCTTTCCACAGAAACAGCCCAGTCATTTAGTAATGCCAATCTTTTCTCTACAATTGCCTTTTTAAATCCTGTTAAAAGCCACCAAACAAACAAACTATCAGGTTGTACACATCAGCAAAATATCTTCTGCCCAGTACCAAGCAGCTGTTCCCCCAGTAACACCAGCCGAGACACCAGTGACAATGAGTAGCATTGTTATCTATACATATCTGCACATTATCTATAGTATAATTATATCTATATTATTATTAGTAGTAGTATTAGTATTATCTCTTTGTGTAAAGATATAAGCCTGCCATTTTAATTGTAACATTATATATAGTAATTATATTGTATATTATTAATAATATTAATTATATATTATACTGAGACTCCTCAGTGTTGTTTATGTTAGTATATATTTCTCCTTGTGTCTTCATTTCTTTTTTCACACAGCTTTGTAAATATTTCTATTTCATGTATTTATTTGTTCACTGTTGACGTATTGATGTTAATTGATTGAATTAAGTTATGTATTGTTGTTTGTATTTAATGTATATTGTTACACAGTTCTGCATTCATCTATTATTAGCAGCCATATGTTCTCTAGAGTTAACCTGGTCTTTCAGGTTCACATGATCCGACTCCAACATTGTTCATTTGAGACTTTCTCGCAACCGCCTCGTGGTCTCTGTTCATAACACGCCTTGATTGGCCCAATAGAAGTCTTCCTTAGAGCACTGGCTTTAATGCAGCAGAGAAATATGGAATAACCTGCCAGACCTTCACACAGAGAGAGTCACTGTGAATTAGTTTTTTACTCATCAATACAACAAGCATGACACACTGTTACACACTGGGAGGTACCCAGACAACATGATCCGTCCAAGATTCAACACTAATACTTCTTTATTCATATAGACATCAGGCTGTGATTCATTTCTAAAGGGGTTAAAAACTTAGAAACGTAGGTCTTTCCTAGTGTGTAGTTTTTATTGAAGCAAGACTCTACAGCTGCAAGAGGCTGCATAAAGGGCCAATATAAGATCAATAAGGAGCTTTTAGCTGTAAATCATACAAAGATATTCCAGTAGAGTCCAAGAATATAAATATAGACCTTTAAATTGTAACTACTGGTTTTTTTTTATCTTGTTGTGGTCTATGCTCCTCATTGTTTTAGAGTTGACTTCTTGTAATCTAATTATTTTAGTATTTTTACTGTTTCCTCTGTTGGTTTTTACTTTTAATCAATGTATTTGTATAGCACCTTTCATACAGGTCAGTGTGATACAAAGTGTTTCACAGATCTCACATTGTAAACAAATGTAAACAGTAGAACAAGCACTATGCAACTATGTTTGAAAATGTGCTAAATAGATGAATACATAAATAAACAATAATAATAATAATCATTAATAATCATTATTTTTACAAACTATACACTAAATGCTATTGTCTGAAGCAGTCAGAGGAAAACCTTTCATGTACGGTACTACATTACTGTACAAATCATTATTATTATTTGTAAAAACATGAGATGCAGTTGCATTAAGCACAAAGTCATAATGACATTACAGATCAATAGTCTGTTGACTAGTATAACTTCATTACTCTGTATGTAAAACAGTGCAGTGTAGATGAAGAGCTGTACCTCCTGATGCACACAACAGCATCATGATAGCCAGGGTGAGCAGACAAATGCAGAGAGTCTTCCTCATCTTCAGACGCTTGTTAACACTGGATCTTTGCTGTAAACGCCTCCTGTGTTCAGTTACTAACAACTCACTAAAGTCTAATGATGAGTGAACCAGAGAGGTGTGATCTTATATTCTGCCGATTCACAAAAAAAGAGGAACAGTTCTTGTGGAGGGAAACGGACAGACTCACAAACGCCCTGCAGTTCGTTGCTTATGTCCATATATGTTCAGCTTTGTTGTGCATCCTCTTAAGTGGTGATGCTGCAGCTTTTACATTCACACTTTACTGATGCCCACATCCAGACTGACCTGCACTGAGTACGACAATTCAACACCATCATATTCACAAGTCAACTCCCCAACAAGTTGAAGTTATTCAAACATTTCTTGGAGGCAGAGCTGCTCAAACCAGATCCTGGATTTCAGACATAAATGTTTTTTTATATTCACTTATTAAGGAGAGTTTCTTCTTTGCAATTTCAAATGTGTGTGTTAGCTAACTGTCGCTTTGAAAAATGAAATGTTGAAATGTCTCTGCAGTACTTGGATAGATTGTGTAACCGTGTTGAGCAATGTCCTCAGAAAGATCAGATGTGATATGAAAGTGTTTTATAAATAATAGACACATTTATTATTCCAATAAAATCAATATGGCAGGAACATTTTGTCATGAGCAGAAATGAGATGTAAGATAGAAAAAAAAAACAAAGATAAGGTGGAACTGACTGCCAGTCTAGTGATTAAAGGACGGGTTCACAATTTTTAAAGTGTGTCTTAAAACAACAGTCAGGAGCCCAAATGAACAGTGAAACCTGTTCTTCTTGTTGCTGTAATCATTCCTCCTGTTCATACTGACCATTAGAAGATCCTTCATAATGACCTTACAATGGAAGTGATGGAGGACAAAATCCACAGTCCTCCTGTGCAGAAAGTGTGCAAATCAAGTAGATATCTGTCAATGTTACAGTCCTTTTAGTGCCAAAGTCCCTCCAGACATTTTACTGCCTGGTTCATAATACATGTGCTGGATTGGAAGAGCAAACAGAACTGAAGTGTCATCTGAAATATGTTTGTCATCACCTGGTTAATACTGGGAATATTTGTTTTTTATCACCAGATTGTTGTGAGAATGTGTTTCAGGCTGGTTTCTCTGAGCTGCAGCTTTAGTGTTTTTCATGCTATTCACACTGGTGAAAGTGGTGATGTATCAGTTTCTGGGTCATGGAACAGGGGTCCGTTTCACAAAGCAGGTTCAACAAACTCTGAGTCTAATCCTGAACTCTGAGTTGATCTACTCTGAGATAAGAAACTCTGAGTTTCCGGTTCCAGAACAGCTGATTTGAGTCAGTTTAATCAACTCGGAGTAGTTTCACCTGGAGTTAAGCACATGCACCACAACTATAAAAAGCCAGCATCAATGGAGCCCTGATTCAACGAGTCACCATGGCAACGGGGAAGAGGAAGGCTGCGTTTGAACATGTTTTCAAAAAGAAGTGCAACACCGCTGCAGCTGCAAAAGAGAGGGAGACGGCGTGGGAGAACATCGCTGCTCGGGTCAATGCGTAAGTTTAAATGTGGTCCTTTGTAATCACAATAATATTACAGAGGAAAACTGCTTGATTGGTCGCCTATTAATTTATTTCATTTAGGTCCAATCCTGCGAGGGAGAAGCACACTTATATATAATATAATATAAAAACATTGTTCAAACAGGTGAGACCTCAGCATAACTTCATGGTGGAACCTCATTTTGATCATGTTTTACATTGTAAAGTAAATATTAAGTAGCTGTTGCTGTGACTGTGCTGTTAAATAATTAATCCTATTTAAACTAACACAGACTTCTACTCAGCCAACAGAAAGAAGGCAGATGGCCGTAAAACGGGTGGTGGTCCAGCACCGCCACCTCTAACGGAGGCAGAGGAGCTGGCCCTAAGCCAGAATGTAGGAAGGCCAGTGGCTGAGGGAATCCCTGGAGGGAGCTCATCCTCTGAGCCCACCCCCCAAGACACAAGTGTCTTTATAAAATGTAATATGCCTAGGCCTATATATCTTATTTAGCCTATTCATACAAATATTTATTTCCCTTTCATGTCTTTTTTCTTTTGTCCCAACAGATTCTGATGGTGCTGTATGCCTGGTGGATCCCCCTCACGCCACAACAGACCTTGTAACTGTAAGTAGGCAATACTCCAAAGATTTAGCCAAATGGTAGTTTAAGTATACTGAAACATATCACTCATCTAGGATGAAGAGGACGAGGAAACTGTGTCTGCTGCCTTTACAGAGGGGGATCCAGAAAGGCCTATAGAGGTAACATCATGATATGTTACTGATAGTTCTCTTCCCATTCACATTTCTTACCATTCTGGTGGAATATAGAGTGACATTTAGCCTACACTGAAGTATTAACACAGTCTCATCCTTTTTAACAGAGCATGGCTGGGCAGCAGCAGGAGGGTCTCTCAACTTCCACTGCACAGATTGACACAGTGAGATAGATGTTCAGTAAACACCAGAGGTTCATTCTGTGGAATTCATGTGCAACTGTATAATTTAATGTCCTCCTTATGTATTCTCAGTTACCAGTAAAAGAAGTTTACGGAATACACCTGCAGAAAAAAATACAGAAAACTGACAAAGAAATGCAGTACATGGACCGCCAGATTAGGAAGGCAGATCTGGAAATTGAAATACTGGAGCACAAGCTAGAGGTGGGTGCATGGTCACAGGTGAATTATGTTGATTCTGTTAACTATTGGAACATAAACTAAACTAGCTTTTGTATTTGTAGGAAATAAAGAAGACCAAATGAAATGTGTATTATGTCTTTATTTGACTGCTGTGGTGGTGGTGATGATGGTGACTTAAACTCTAAAGTGATTCTGGCATATGGTGTCTCTGACTGCTCTGCTGTCCTGGATAGCTGGCAGGTGGATGGGGTCATCATCATCAGGGTCTTCAATTTGTAGGGCAGGGTGTTGCTCTCCTCTAATAGTGGCAATATTATGAAGAACAACACATGCCACAATAATATCACAGGCCCTCTCAGGGGTCACCCTGAGGTGACGTAGGCACTGGAAACGGGCTTTCAGCAGGCCTTTGGTCATCTCCACCCAGGCTGTCGTACTGCAGTGAGCCCGGTTGAAGTTCTGTTGGGGGCCTGGTTCAGGGTCAGGGTAAAGGGTCAGCAGCCTAGGTTGGCATAGTTAATCCCTGTCACCCAGCAGAAGGCCATCAAACTCTCCTGTAATGTATAGTGGATACATTAGAGTGTATTAAAGGAGGGAGACAAGTGAATTATATTGTGTAAATCTTTAGGCTGCTTACCACGTTGCAGTCTGTTGCTCAGGTTAGACTTGCGATATATCCTCGAGTCATGAACAGACCCAGGCCACTTGGCCTCCACATTGGAAATGATGTATGCAGCATCACATATGATCTTGACACTGCAGAGAATGACAGATGTTAGTTGGACTATGATGCAGTCTTTAACATTTTGAAACAGTAGTCAATCTAAATGTACCTGCACATTTATGCTGTGAATGGACTTCCTATTCACATAATCGGCTTCATTACGTGAGGGAGCCGTGATGGGAATGTGTGTGCCATCTATGCAGCCAATCACACTGGGAAATCTTAAAAGAAACTAAAATTACTAATCCCAGTCTGAGGTTGCAGCACAATGTTATTAACAGAGTATAATTTAAAATGAATTTAACAGATCTCTACATCATTCACCTGCAATCCTGTGGAACTCCTCCTTGATGGCTCTGACAGGTTTGTGTCCAGGGAAAACGACAAAGATGGGTAAAAGCCGTTTCAGGGCGAGGCCCACTTTTCTGACCGCCCTGCATACAGTTGGTACATACAGGTGCTCAGCATCTCCGACATTATACAATAAACTTCCATTTGAAAAGAAACGCAGCGCGACGCACAATATCTGCTGGGATGTGAGAGCATGATTACGATTGGTAATGTTGCAAATGTAAGGACGGATTAGGTTGTGTATGTAGATGATGGACTGTGACGTGAAACGGTACCGCTCAAAAAGATAATGGCTGGAAATGCCAGAACATCTATGCGCGGTCTGATAACCATCTCCCGACGAATAGGCCTATTTAATTCTCTGCGCAGTAATGCTGCACCTTCATCCACGGGATCATTGTCAAAAGGACATGCCATGATGGTGAAAAAGTCACCACCTACTGTGCCTAATGGACTCATAATATACTGACTCTGATTGTTTTAATGATTGTTTTAAATGACAGACGGCAGAACTAGGCTACGCCAAAACTCGCCTGCTGCCTGAATGAATGAGGAAATCAAATGGAGTGTGTGGCTCTGAAAGAGGGCGGAGACTGAGAGAAACTCGAGGTTCATTGAGAAAAACCTGGTCCCGACCACGTTAGATTCATAGAGTCTGTTGCTACGGTAACTGACCGAGAGCTTAAGTTACCCCTCTCTCTGAAACAGGCTAGAGTTATCCCTCTTTCTCTGGTTTGAGTTACCTCCCTTTTTGAAACGGAAAACTCAGAGTTTCCCTCATTTCAGGGTTAACAGACTCTGAGTTTTCACTAAACCTGCTTTGTAAAACGGACCCCAGATGTTTCTACTGCATAGGTTTGGGCTGTGATGGTGTTGCTGACCTTTGAAGGTCAAATATGTTCTCTAGAGTTAACCTGGTCTTTCAGGTTGGAAGAGGACATTGTGTACAGTGACTTACGCTGGGACCTAATGTTTCTTACAGTAACACTCATAACAGTTAAACACTGACATGAACACAGTCCGTTACAGTATGTTCAGATATGTGAAGCAGAGTGAAGTTAAATCAGCCATTTAATAGGTAACAGATTCATTCATGCTTGTCAACAGGGATAAACCAGCTTGTCTGCTGTTACTGTAACATTCCTGAAGGTGGCAGCAGAGGAACATAAATATAAATATATATATATATATATATATATATATATATATATATATATATATATATATATATATATATATATATATATAAATATAAAAGAACTTGCATGGGATTAAATGACATCTTTTCTACTGTAAAGAATCCATTCTAGTTTTGGTATAATACTGTAGATATTGATGTTATAGAGAGTTATTGATATTGTAAAAAGGTACACAGTCATTTTAATTTATTTCATTTGTAAGTTTATTTTATTATGATTGTATCACTATACGACCACAATGTAAAGTCTTTCAAGCCAACATAGTCACCTACAGCAGAGAAGGATTTTCATGGTGTTGTGGGAGCAAGCTGTGCTGATCCGTCTGTCCGTCCTCCTGAACTGACTGGTTGTGTGTCTCATTATAGAATAAAAGACTTGAATCAGCCTGACTCCTGTGCCATAGATGCTCATGACATATTGTTTTACAGCAAGCCCTCCTGATGTATGAACACAACAGGCCTACCGACTGTAGAGTGTAATCTATTTCTTCACCATAAGATGGCGTCTGATGTAACACGAGCGTTACTGGTTAGAATGAAGGGCTGGAATCAACGTCTACACCGAGCACTGTGTTTCCAATACTTACAACAAATCATTATTTTAGTGTACAGCAAGACTCTTCATGTAGAAACACAATACTGATTCTATTTTTGAGAGTGGTGGAAGATATGTCTTCACCAGAAGATGGAATAATCCACAACGGGGGAAAAACTCAAGACAGAGACTCATCAGCCAGACATTTCTCCGTTCTCTGTTAAAGAGCGGCTGAGATTGACACTAAAATAAGAATTGCTGGCAGCCCTTTTGATAGACGAGTATTTTCTTTGTGTTGAGGAGCTGCAGCATTTATTAACTGACACACAGTCTGTACTCTACATTTACTGCCTTATTGACAACTGACTGCTAACCTTCTTCTTTGCTCCACTTGTGTTCACGTCACGTTTCTGCTGCTCGCTCTCTGCACTCGCTCAACCACACATACATACATACACACACACACACAGTTACACACATACATACACACACACACACACACACACACACACACACACACACACAGTTACACACACACACACACACAGTTACACACACACACACACACAGTTACACACACACACACACACACACACACACACACACACACACAGTTACACACACACACACACACAGTTACACACACACACACACACACACACACAGTTACACACACACACTCACACACACAGTTACACACACACACAGTTACACACACACACACACACACACACACACAGTTACACACACACACTCACACACACACACAGTTACACACACTCACACACACACACAGTTACACACACTCACACACACACACAGTTACACACACACACTCACACACACAGTTACACACACACACTCACACACACAGTTACACACACACACTCACACACACAGTTACACACACACACTCACACACACAGTTACACACACACACAGTTACACACACACACACACAGTTACACACACACACACGCACACACAGTTACACACACACGCACACACAGTTACACACACTCACACACACACACAGTTACACACACTCACACACACACACAGTTACACACACACGCACACACAGTTACACACACTCACACACACACACAGTTACACACACACACACGCACACACAGTTACACACACTCACACACACACACAGTTACACACACTCACTCACACACACAGTTACACACACACACAGTTACACACACACACACACAGTTACACACACACACACGCACACACAGTTACACACACACACACACACAGTTACACACACTCACACACACACACAGTTACACACACTCACACACACACACAGTTACACACACACACTCACACACACAGTTACACACACACACTCACACACACAGTTACACACACACACAGTTACACACACACACACACAGTTACACACACACACACGCACACACAGTTACACACACACGCACACACAGTTACACACACACACACACACACACAGTTACACACACACGCACACAGTTACACACACACACACACAGTTACACACACACACACACAGTTACACACACACACACACGCTGCCTTATTCCCTAACGGAGCGACGCTACTCTTGTACCTTTCACGTAGACGTCCTTTGAAGAAGGAAGAGAGGGAGGATGACTAAAAAGAATCCACAGTAACGTAGAGTGTGAGTGAAATCATTAGTAGCCTGTTGATATTAATGATCGTCTGATATTTTAGCAGCGGCGCTCATCATTTAGCAGCGGTGGAGCGCCGCTGCTGAATGAATATAGTGGAAACACTGGAACCAGGTGAAGTGAAGATAACGTGTTACTGGAGGCTGATGGGTGTTTTTCCTGATGACTGCATGATTCCAGACAGGAAGTTTAGAAGAATAATGGACTTGGTTTCAAAGCCGCACTCCACACTTTGGTGTGGAACATTTTGGGTTTAATGAATGAGAGAGAAGAGTCCGTTAACATGAACGAGCCAGTATGTCAACTTGGCAGTATGTTGCCTGTTAAGGATTGAATGACTCTATACTCCTGTGCCAAATGTTTAATAGTAGTAGGAAAAGAAAAATGGCCAAACGCGTACTGTGCCGGGGATTTGACAAATCATTTGAAATGCTGGTTAACTGCATTAGAATTGAATAGTTTTGATGAGTTGTGTGATGTGGCGGTCTTGAACAGTTCTAGTTCTATTAACAAACACAGATTCAACGTAAGGCAGATGTTCTGTATGACGTGACAAACTCAGATTTGTCCCCCGTTTTAGGTTGATGTAAATCAGCATTTAGCCGTCATAGAAAAAAGGGTCAAAGTGATATTAAGTTGTGTGAAAGTTGGGTATTCATTAAAGGCAGACATTGAAGCAAGATCACTTTTATTGGAGATTTATGTTAAAAAAGAATCTAAAGTTCTAAGCACGCCACTTTAAGGTGCTGCCCATTTACATCCCCCAAACTTCATAGTTATCAAGCATGTGTTTGTTTGGTGGCTTTTAACAGGATTTAAAAAGGCAATTGTAGAGAAAAGATTGGCATTACTAAATGACTGGGCTGTTTCTGTGGAAAGCTAATTAGGGATATTGAAAAAAATATATATAAACATTAACAGCTGGTTAAAAAGTAACACAAATGATTTTATTATCAATTTTCAATGTTTTATCTGCTATAATGTATTATGTATGAATATAGCATCTTCCTAAATTGCATTATAATTAGTGTTATGATTTTAGTTCATTTTCAGTTGTTCCCTGTCTTGCTGCTTCAGACTGCGTTTTCCTGATTCACGTCCGCAGCGGGCCTACGGTGGCCGGCGTGAATGTGGGACTAGCCCCTCTCTCACAATCATGGATGTATAATAAGAGCTCTTATAATACATCTATGCTCACAATGCAATGTGTGTTGTACGTGGGAAGATATGAGTGTTCATGTGTTCAATGTAGATGTAGATGTGATGACATGTGGGGCAGACAGCCCGCCGCCCCGCAGCAGCGTCATTTGAAATATTTTAAATGACGCTGCAGTGCGGCTACAGCGCGAGCTTGAAATTTACAGTCGGCAACAGAGGGGAGACTTTCCTCCAACGCTAGCAAACTTGAATGAATTAAGTGGATTTCATAACCAAGCACAGGGTACAAAGCCTTTATTTGGAGGAGAAACTGGATTTAAAGCGCCTCGGAGCCCAGCAGCCACGGAGTACTGTCATCACTCAAACTGCTGGTTAAATTAACCGCGGGAGGAAAAACCGCCATGCTGCCCTTTTCTGAGCCGTCAGCTGGTAAGTGAAAGTATATTTTGGTGGTTCTGGTCCGTGCATTGGCCATATTGTTGTGCTGGATCGATTGATGTAGATGGTGACGAGTGTCAGTGTGTCCGTGCTTATCTACTGAGGTTGTTGTCATAAAGTTGTTGTCACAGAATAGATTAGTATCCTTAAAAAGTTGTCTTTGCACTTCGTTGTAGTGTCGAGCTCTTTGCTGTTCGTTCATGGCCATGTAGGCTGATTTGTTCTGAGCTTGGCTGTGTCGGCTTATGACGATATAATATCGCATTATTAATGAATCAATATTTCAGAGAGGTTGTGCTTCAGTGATGCGTTCAGGCGCCTCGTTCCTGAACGCATCACTGTCGTGAGTCAACCAGCCAACTTCAGCTAATGCTTTCTAGAGATCGTGGCTTTTCCCAAACTGAATAAATACAACACATATAGACACAAAACTGCTTTGCTAGCTCAATCTCGTTGTAACTAAGATATCCGTTGAGAAAAATATTTTTTCCATGGACAGATTTAGCTACTACGTCCGCAAACTTCACATATATTTGTAAGCTAGTAGCGCCACAGCACCGGCACAGCTGATGGAGGATGCTGGAGTGGAAGCTGAGATAAACTCTCAACTGAAGGGAAAATGGTTAAGTTTAGCTGTGTGTGGGGGAGCCAGATAATGATGAAGAGTGAAGAAGGGTTCAGGTTTTTCTGTGTGTGTGTGTGTAACTCGTCTCAGTCTCAGAGTTCAATCCACCCAGTAAAGGGTCCGTTTTGTTTTCCCCACAACCCCTAATCAGTTCAGTTCAATCCACTTTCACAAACATTAACTCAAAACTCCACTCCGGGTTTTCACCGCAGATCCCCCACAAAACAAAACAAACCAAAGACACTAGCAAAGCCACACATAATATTTTTAGTGATAAGGCTTTTTTCATTTGAACACGGCTAGGTGTGCTGTTCTAAATGTCTAGTTGACCAATCAGATTGCTCGGTGGGAACTACGTGTTGTGTAATTCAGGCTTGTGACAGTGGTGATGTAACTTGTGTAATTTCTCTCTCTCTCTTCCTCTGTTTATGTGTACAGGACCTGCTAGAAGCCACTTTGTTGTTAAAAGTGTTTTGTGGAGCCATGCATGGACCCATAACATGTTAAAAACACATCAGTAGCAAGAGCAAGTACTGTAGTTTTCCTGGTATGTAGCCTATCTATTGAAGTAGTTGTTGCCCCACCAATTTTTTAAAAACACCACTGCTCATGCCAATGTGTTGCTCAGTTCTCAATCGTTGGTGATTCCACTGTCTGACAAACTCAAGGCAAGATTGCTGGATTCTTCCGAGATAAACATAATGTAATGCTCAGACTTGCACTTCATTATTTGAATCAAGAATTCCTACACTCTCCATGTACTGAAATAGTTGTCAGTAGAAGTCAGAGACAACTCTATTGCCATCCGCCCACAGCCTCTCAATCTGTTGATTATGAACACTTCTAGCAGCTATATAACTCCCCCGGTCCGCACCCCTGTTCTCAATCATAAACCTTGCCACATCTACATTTTCTCCCACTCTGTCCCCTCTGACTCTGAGTGGCAAACCAAACTGAGATACACCATTGCAGAAAAAAGAGAGAACAGTTGAAGCACGCTTGTTTGTGCAACGTTCCAAATAAACGACTGTAGCCATCAATGCATCCATGGAAAACAAATCTCCAGGCGATCAGTTTATGATTGGAGTCAATGTGCCTGTAATGAAAATGGAGAACAAGGTTAAAGTGACTACAGAACACATATACAACTGCACGGTTGGTCTTCATCTAGAGACTGATCAGCCTACTACGCTGTTTTATCTCTGTTGTATATAGTAATGGGTGTAGCCGTCTGTCCGTGTGTTAGCATTGTGGCCGGATTTGCACAAAGCTTTGTAGAAGGTTCATTGTAGATCAACTGAGAATTGATTAAATTTCCACAATCATCCACCAAATGGGGGCGCTGTAACCCTGACCAATCACTAAAAGGCGTAACTTCCGAACGCATTTCACGTAACACCACAAAACCTTGTAGAAAGGTTGGACATGGGCCGAGGAAGAACTGATTAACTTTCCACCTGGATTGTCCTTAAATGGATATTTCACTTTAGTAAAACTTGTCAAAATTCAGCAGTCTTACCTCTATCAAAGTGCATCTACAAGTAAGCTAGTGATCACTGCTGTCCTTGTTGTCTGCCCTCAACACCACCATTTCTCCCAGGTGTCAGGCTCCTCATTCACTTCCATTCATTTTTGGGACCTAGTCTAAATATTATACTGGTGGTGTTGAAAACAGATAACGGGGACAGCAATGGTCAAAAACTTACCCTTCGATTGCTTTAGATGTGGGTAAGACTACTGAATTTTGGTGGAGGTGGAGTGGGGGACAGAGGAGGACGGGTGCCTGCTGTCCTCTGCATCTCTTACATTGGACTTAATGTATTTCATTTTTTTTCATGCTAATCTGTGATTGGCCATGACACGTAAAATTTCGCTCCAAGGGACGACGTCCTCTCTAACCAATCAACAACCAGAATGCAATATTGACATCAAGTTGGTCCAATGATAGTTTCCAGATTTCATCTTCAATTCTCTCCACTGTAAGGCAGAGTAGCAGCAGTAGATAGCTCCTTGCGTTAGCCAACGCAACAGTTAGCTTGTTGTAGCAGCCTGAAGGACTCTTTATACATCCATGGAAGGACTGTCGTTAAGCTAACAGGAGAAATTATCTGGACTGTGCAGCGCAGCAGCAGCAGGACGCTGACGGGAGGCTGGAGAGAGAAGCAACCGGAGAAACAACCAGGAGAGTTAGCTTGTTTGTCATTGTTGCTAATGATATCAGACTGGTTAACCAGCAGCCACAAAGTTCTGTTAACTAACAAAAAAGATGACCAACAGCTACAAATGGACGTTATGACATGAATACTTCATCTCCATGATAGAAAGAAGACATCAGATAACGTGAGTCAGATACAGCTTCTCTCTCTCTGTCTCTTTGGTCGCTAATTTCATCTCTGATGGTTAAATGTCTCTGTGTGGCTTTTTTGTGTTTTTTATCTCCTTAACAAGAATGCAGCAGAGATCATATAATGTGTTGTGGGTAACGTTAGTTTGCTTGTTGATGTTACAGTGAGCTGTCTGGACTCATTCATTGTTTTTAATTGAGTGGTTGTTCAGTCACCTGTTGATGTGATTAGTCAATGAGTGCAGGAGGTCTGGCTGCTTGCTTCTGACAGTTTCTTTAGTTCCTTTTTAAGCTGAGCTGTATATTGAGTAATAAGCTTAAAGTAACTAGAATAACAAGTGTTAACTAGTGGTGTAACTGATCGTAGTTGATCCATGATGCGTACGTATCGCCCCCCACGGTTCAGCAGGCATATGAACTGTGGATTAATTGCAAAATTTAATGTCTCAGTTAAAGTAGACATTTTAGAGACAAAGTAAACAAACTGCTGTAAGTACAAGTCATAGACAGACAGTGTGCCGTTAACGCTAACAGGGATTTTGAAGAGCAACGATCAAACCAGCATGTAACAGGTCCGTTGTGACATTTGAGTTATGTTTATGTAATGGGTTGGAAATGCCACATGTTAAATTTTGTATGTAAACAGACACCCCCTAATTTTTTGTTAATTATTTGAACTAATCTAACTCTGTTTATACAGTTTTGACATCAGGCTCTAATGCCACTGTGGATACCTGAAGGAGGTCACTCGTATCTGCTCTGCTCATGCGCAGCTCAATATTAAATGAGCATCGGCTAGAGCAAGACGCTAACTTTGGCTCTCTCCCTTATTAATCCACAGGTATGTTAAAACTTGCTTTTCTATGATTAGCTTTGTTTAATAACTAATGTAAATGCATTGGAAATCGTTCTGTGAAGTTGTGACATGGTTTAGAGATGTATTTGAAACGTATTTTTGTTGCTGTATGTTTCGTGGGCGCCGCCATTGATAATAGTTACCTCCGTGAATTTCGGTTTTCTACTATTTTGTCAGTGAAAGTTACAGACCTTTGCATGTGGTAACATATGAAAATGTGCTTAAAAGATTGTTTTAGAGTATAAGCCAGTCAGTCACGAGTTAACGGTAAATAGAGATGCTATATTCAAACCAGTTTCACTTCCGGTCGCTCGTTAACAAGGCAGAGTCGCGCCATTTTGTTAAGAGGTTAAGTGCAAGTGCAAAGGAGTGTTACGCTAATGTTGCAGAAAGGTTTTGTGTGTCATATCAGTGTAGGATGAGTGTAACTGTGGTCTATGTGTTAAAATAGGAGTGATTGTAGTAATGTCAGTAAAGTAAATGTGTGTTTTGGGTAATATAATTTTTGTGCTGTATTTTATATTTTATACATATATATATATATATATATATATATCTTAGATTATATTTTATCCATATATTACATTATATTGTAGTTAAGCCTATTCTTATTCTTATTATTGAATTCCTGTGAAGTTATTTTTCTTTAGACAAAATGTTTTATATTGTTTATTGTGAATTTGGTTTCAACATTTATTTTATTTCTGTAACATGTTTTGTGTGAATGTGAAATATGAACCTTGTAGCTGTAGGTTTCAGGAAACTGACGTAACTGAGGAATATGTACAGTTTTATACTGTTGTGTCAATATTAAATGAGCATCGGCTAGAGCAAGACGCTAACTTTGGCTCTCTCCCTTATTAATCCACAGTCCACAGACCATGTTTTTATCGGCTACACAGTGCACCCTTATTATCATCAAGTTTTGATGATGTGGACAGAGGCTGTTTCATTCACTGTTTAAAAGAGGAAGGTTTCATGCCTCATATTGCAATAACTAAGCTTTAAATATTTTATATATTTTATTTTACTTTATTTCATTTAGACATTGGACATCTTAAATGTTGTTTTCATTTAAGACCATGGGCAAAAGTTCCTTGCTGTTTCTGGCTGTAAGTGTGTTACAGAATAAATGGAGAACGCTGATCCTAATAATGATCCGATCCGAGACTCAAATCCATGATACGATCCAAACCGTTAGTTTTGTGTTCATGTTAACACCCCTAGTGTTAATATATCAGCTTTGTAGACTATATTTTGTATGTCGTGCACATAGATAAGATTGTGTAAGTCATGTATTTGATACATGCATTAATACTTTCTGATGTGAACCTACACTTTTAGATCTGTGAATGTTTTTAGTGTTCAGTCTCTCTAGTATTCAGCACTGATCTGAACCTGTATCACATTATAAGCTTTGTGCTACTTAATATATTTCTGTACACTAAGAAAATACACAGGAAACACGTGTAAATCATGTGATATGTTGTCTGTTTTTGATGAGAACATAAATCTGTTGACGTAAAAGAACAATACTATAAATCTGAATTTCACTTTGTTGGTAAAATGACACATTTGATCCACTCCATGGCTAAAATAAGCTCTTCTTTGTTTAGAGACATTATGTATATGCTAAATGTCTTTAAAGAAGCAGCCTTTTCACCACTCAAGCTAATTGTTTTATTGGCATATAAAATTGCCCCCCACCCCTTGCTGCATGTGTGCACATGATGTTGACACGTTATGTGTATGTTTGCAAATTATGTACAATAATTCATTGTTCGAACAGCAGTGATTTGCATCTGACGCATCTAGGTCGCGGAAGTGGTACTCAAAAAACTGGTCCAGGGTTGGCAGGTCTGACTTTGTGATAAAAGCATGAAAATCAGCAATATTATATGTAGGCTATAGTTTTCCGTGCTGTACCATATCTAGTGCCGATTGAGCTGGACCTCATGGGGGGCTTGCCTATTTGTACTATCTGCTAGTTTTTCCTGGACTACACCTTGATAGTGACTCAAGATAAAACAAATCAACATTTACCATTTACCTAAGATCAATGAAAATTTGAATATATTTAAACTTAAATTCAATTCAGTAGCCTTATCTGAGACATGGTTAAATCAAGAGAAAGGTATTGATTTCCATATTGACGGTTTTGAGCTTCTTTATATCAATAGAACCAACAACAGGGGAGGGGGTGTGGCCCAGTATGTGGACAGTGACTTGAAATGCAAACCAGTTGAATATATGACAACTGTAATTGATGATTTAATGGATAACCATGGAAACTGAAGCAAGAGGGATGAGGAATATACTTGTGTATACAGAACATCGGGGTCACATGTAGAAACATTTTAAGATAGTTTGAAAGAATTAATGAAAATAAAACGTCTGCAATCTGTGGAGATTTATTTAATATTGACCTCCTAAATGTATCTAAACATAAAACATCAGATTTTCTGGATGCATTATATAGAAGAGGGCTATACCTATTGATCACCAAGCCCAGTAGAAAAACCTCCATTTGTGCAACATTAAGCGACTATTTATCTGTGTTTGCAATATATGATTAATATGAAATATATGATAAATATATGACTTATCATTGTATGATAAACATTGTCCAACAACACCATGTTAACATAAACGTGGTTATAATAAAAAGCCTTGGATAAAAAATGGGCTTACAAACTTTATGCAAAAAGAAAAACAAACTTTAGAGAGATTTCATAGCAGCCAGGTGATAAAGAAGTTACAGCAGGAGGAGGAATAATCCTGTTTGTGTGTCAGTGAGCATCTGGAGCATCTTAACAAGATTGTGGAGTAGCTCCTAAAGAAATGAGCCCAGAAGAGAGTAGAGATTAGGGTTGTGCCCGAATGCAAATAATTTAGTCAGCAAAGCACCAATAGTGTTTTTTTAACTAATATTTGTTTCATATAAATATTTTAAAAATTATTTGTATTCGGGAAGAAACCCCCCCCCCCCCCCCAAAAAAAAAAACATGTCAAATACCAGCACGCATGTCTGTTACATCACTATCTCAGTCTCTCTCATCTGCTCCGCTGTTACATCTATCAGCAGGTTCTGTTCGTTTTTAAGCTGAGCCGTATATTGAGTAATAAGCTTAAAGTAACTAGAATAACAAGTGTTTACTAGTGGTGTAACTGAACCATCACGGGGTTTGCCTGCAATACATGCCCTAAATCTTTCTCCTCACAGAGGAGCCTCTCGGCCCATCAGAGGAGGAAACACCTGGGCTTGTATGCCAGCAAGGCAAGAGAGCGGAAGGCTAGGGCGGCAACCGACAGTGGGTGGACCCAGGCCCAACTGGCAACCCTAGAGCGCGTACACAACGACCTCGGCGGAAAATCTGGGTTCCTCGAGGCAGCGGTTTCGGCCCTCCCCCACTACACCAAGGCCCAGATACAGCGAAAATGGAGGAGCCTCAGGAGGCTGAGGAGAAAAACTGTGGATAAGTCCCCCACAGCGGTTGCCTTAGGGAAGTTGCCGGACCTCACTGAGGAGCTGCCTCCCACAGCCCCGGTGGCCCTGGTCAAGGAGCACCTTGCAAAGACCTTGCAGGTGAACAGTGCTGATGGCGTGTCACCACTGACCTCCTCCTGCAAGGCAACCAACCGTTATCTGAGGAAAGTACTCGCGAGACTGCGGATTCGGGGCCACGCTCGAATCGTGAGTACGGGAAGGAAGACCTGGTCGGATCGTCAAAAACGCCTCAAAATGAACAAGAGGCTCCGATACAAGAACTTGTAGACGCTGTATCGGAGCAACAGAAGCTCTGCTGCGAGGTTGGTGCTCGATGGCAGGGAACAAACGGTCTGCCGTATTGATCCCAGACTGGTCACTGAGACATACAAGGGGATATGGGAGAGAGACGACAGTTTCGTGGGCCTTGGTCAGTTCGCCTCCTTGCCAGAGGCGGACAACTCGTCCCTATGCCCTCCCATCTCACCGGCTGAGGCGCTACAGGCACTTCGGAAGATGGACCAGGTGAGTGCGCCTGGTCCTGATGGCGTTGGACACAACGTCCTACTTATGTGGGACAAGAAGGGCGAGAAGCTGGCGGACCTGTTCAACGCCATACTGTACAGTGGGCGGTTGCCGAGGTGCCTGAAACAGAGCCGAACCACCTTGATCCCCAAGTCTAGCGATCAGAGTAAAGCCGGCGACATTAACAACTGGCGCCCGATTACGATCGGCTCAGTAGTCTTGAGAGCGTTCTCAAGAGTCTTGACCATGAGACTGACCGAGGCCTGCGCCATCCACCCTCGTCAGCGGGGCTTCACGGAAGCGCCAGGCTGCTCCGAGAACCTGGCCATCCTCGACGGACTTATCCTGGTGAGTGCACAAACACTCTCCAACATACAGGGTGACACCATGTAGCTGAGTGAAATCCTGTGAAAAATGTTATATAACTCATTCCTCAGAGACACACATCCAAAGGGGTACGTCTATTTGAAGGGGAGGTATCAGCACTGTGGAGAAGTCCAGATTATATATATATATATATATATATATATATGGCAGGAGAATATACTCTCCGATTACAGGCTTCTCTATAATATTGTAAAAATATACTATATGAACAGCAATATGGGTTTAGATCTAATAGGGAAACTTGGAGCTTGTGGAGGAAATATCACCTGCAATAGAAAATAAGGAATATGCAGTGGGAGTATTCATGGATCTCAAAAAGCATTTGATACAGTTGACCAGGACTTATTATCCAAGAAATCAACGATAACTGTTACTCACAAATACTGAAGGTGACTTGTGGGGTTCCCCTGGGCTCAGTGTTAGGACCATTGTTGTTTATTTTGTACATAAATAATATATGTAAGGTTTCCAAAATATTAAACTATATTTGCAGATGATACACATTTATTTTGTCACAGTAATAATTTGGAACAACTTTTGGATACAGTGGAAAAAGAACTGGAAATGCTAAAGAGTTAAACACTTAAACTAACTAAGACTAGTTTAACTTTATAATATTTGAGAAGTGTTCAACTAACTCATACAGGAAACCCATGATGAATGATGTTGAATAGAAAGAGTGAAATTAAATTTGTTGGAGTAATATTGGATAATAAATTATGATTGAAGCCACATAAATTATATCAAAGCTAAAAGTCAATTTCAATACTATATAAAGATCCTCTAAATAAAGTTTTGTTATCCACCTTATGCTGTTCCTTCATAGTCCCACATATAACTTACTGTGTGTGTATATATCTCAAATGTAGCTCAGTCTAAAAAAAGTTTTCATTTTAGACAAATATGTAAATAAATAAAGATCAATAAATCATTTTTAAATGTTTAAAAATTATTCTATTCAAACCAGTTAAGTTGAATGTTTAATACAGTTCATAGTGAATTAAAAACAGGCAGATGAATAAATCTTTGTCATTGTGTTGGTGAAGTTCATGCAGTTCAAGTAGTTTGTTTGCTGTTCACATGAGAGCAGCGTGTTTATCTCACAACCTAGTCCCAGAGGACATAAAGTTGTCCATCTTAACATGTTGTTGATTTGATTGGTTGTTACCAACCTGTCAGCCAATTGTAAAGGTGGAGGGGCGGGATGTAGAGGAGACCCCGCAGAGTAAAGCCACGGGCTGGTCAGACGACGAACAGGAGCTGTGTGAAGGTTGTTTACGCTGTTGAAGACATGGACGTAGAAAGAAATGACTTGTCTCTCTATCAGAATTTGATCCATTTGGTCCGATCACATTTCAAAAGCCTAGAGGAGCCGCACGATTGAATTGTTTCATCCCCATTCAAGTTAGCCGGAGGCCTAAACCGGAAGTAGTCGACTCGGCCGGCGACCGTTACTAGTGCGCATGCTCTATGGGCCGCATGAACGAGGCCCCGCCGCCGACGCTGTATCCAATTCTCTTTGTACATCCATGGATGAAGACTGTTTATGTTCGTTGTGTTGATGGATGCAGAGTTTTACCGACGGGTAACGGACATAATAGCCACATGCAGAAGGTAAATAACCTCTGTGTATGTATTTTTTGTATCGCTTCATCACGACGTAGTGCGTGTAAAAGGTAGATGCTAATCGCGATTAGCGCTTTAGCGCGCTAGTTATATTAGCACATATTTCACCGTAGTAGCAGCTAATGTTACTGTTTGTTGCTAGCATGTGTTAATGTCAATTAGTTAAAAGCTCAAAATGAACTCGGCATGAGAAGTAAAGGAGCTTTAGGACGAGTTAAGTGACTGAGAACAACTGTCATGTACGTCTAATAGACGGAGGACCAGGAAACAGTCCTTGGACTCTATGGACGAGTTGATGTCTCCCGCTCAGCTTTCACTTCGTCTGGACTTGTCGCCCGCCAGCCTGTAACCTCACTCATCATTCCTCTCGTCATGCATCGCCCATGCTTCAACTCAGGGATTAGTGAGTAACAATTAACCAGTGCACCTGCTATTTTATTTTGTAGCTTGCATTTGCTAGTGCAGCGGCCATTTGTTTCAGGTCACTACGCTCCGAGCAACGACTCAGACCTGCAACGTTTGGTTCTGGTTTTAAAGGACACTGTTTTATTTTGTTTGTGTGTGTGTGTGTGTGTGTGTGTGTGTGTGTGTGTGTGTGTGCCCTTAAATTAGGAGCTCCGTTATTGGTAAATAAGATAAAGAGAGGTCATAACTTCTGAGAAAGGTTGGAAAGCAAAAGGGAAATACATTTAAGTTTTGTGTAATAGTTTTATTTTATTAATTGGTTTAAATATTGGTTTTATTAAAGGGGACGTATTATGCTTTTTCCATATTTTTATTTATATATATTATGCGTGTATTTGTGTGTCGGATGTTCATGTTAAAAGTGGCCAACGTGTCAAATAACGAGGTAAACGTATGTCACAGTCATCCCTGTGAGCAGAAAGCAGCAGCTTCAGACTGCTCTGAACGCTGTTTCTAACTTGTTTTTTTCTACTTTCAGCCCAAGCTGACGTCAGTTGGTGACGGATTTCTTTATATGGACATCTGCTACATGCACAGCACACAAGTTTGTGTAAACAAAACCACATAGAGAACCAAGAAACCCACTTTTTATTCAATTTAAAGGCTCTAAAACTTAAAGATTAGGTTGAATTTAAAACGGTTCAAATCATGTACAAAGTTAAAAATCAATTGTTACCTAAAAGTATCCAAAAGTTGTTTCAAATGAGAGAACGTCAACATGACTTGTGCAATAAATGATAAGTGAGGACTAATGTAAAATATCATTGTATTACAGTCAAAGGAGTTAATTTATGGAACAGCTGCAGTGAGGAACTGAAAACATGCAGAACATTTAGTTTAAATGAACATTTAAAAATAGCATATTAAACAAATATGACATGGACAATCAGAAAGAGACTGGCATAGAAGGACAGGGGAAGTTGTTATTGGTTTGTTTTGTTGTCTTAATATCTTGTGATCAAGTCACTGTCCACATACTGGGCCACACCCCCTCCCCTGTTGTTGGTTCTATTGATATAAAGAAACCATCAATATGGAAATCAATACCTTTCTCTTGATCTAACCATGTCTCAGATAAGGCTATTGAATTGAATTTAAGTTTAAATATATTTAAATTTTCATTGATCTTAGTGAAGTTTGCATAAAGACTTCTACAGTTGACACACTGCTGACCGACCTTCCTTCTTGTTGCTAGCCTTGAGTCAGGTGTGTTGAGACAGTATGTCCCAATGACCCGGCTGATAGCGTGCAATGACCAATCGGACAGCGCGTGCTACCCAGCTGATAGTGCCGATTAGACAAATTCAATCATCTCTCTGAAATCAGAAGTAAGAAGAAACTTTGGAAATAAGTGAAGATCTAAGGCGGGAAACTGGTATCATTAATATGAATGTGTTGGTCAGTTGTACCAGCATGGATAATCCCAGAACCTGAAGTCAATCTATGCATACTGAATAATAACAAAAGATAGAAATCAGGAGATATAGTCAAGGAAGTGAAGTCTCATCTGCAACAAGGATGGAGTTCATATTTACAGAATACAGATGGATCAAAGGATCCAGAGAGCGGGAAAGTGGCATTTGGAGTAATGAAGAATTCAAAACAGACATATCAGATGTCAGTATTCACAGCAGACATGTTGACAATATTAATGTGCACTTTGGTGGATAAAGAACAATAAACCAGACAACTCAGTCATATGTAGTGATTCAGCTGCAGCTTTAACTACAATAAGAGAAATCAAATCCAACTTCAGACCTGATATATTGGCTGAGATTTATCAAACATTATACTGTACCAGAACACAGACTATAGTTTATGTCATTTCACTATTCTGTCTGGTTCATGGATGATGTCATTCCTGTCCTATAAAGTACATGAATGTAGTGATCTATGTAGAAAACTTCAGGTATTTAACAGGTGCTGCACTAAGGCATCAGAGGCCACAAACTTTTAATAATTCCCATAAATATAAAACACACTGGCATGTGGCATGAATCCCTCAGCGCCCCCGAACCCCCCATTACATCATTTGGGAATTCCCATTGACATGAGTATGGGATTTCTTTCTTTTTCCAGTCCCTTAGTCCCTCTAACCAGTTGAGACGAGGGTAACTACACAGATTCTTCCACTTCAGTCTTTCATAACAAAAATATGAAAATTGCCTAAATTTTGCATTTTGTTGTCATGGAAACTGGATTTTTCTGGTTCAAAAACCCATAATAGGGAAAAAACCACAGAATGATAGTTTAGGGAGAACAGTAAACGGTGAACGGCTGTATTTGTATTTTTAAAATGTTGTTACATACATCAATAACTTTAAAAAGCTCCGTTTTTCATTGTTAGACTTTAGTTTCAGAAGAAGGAAATGGATTTGAGACGAAGGTACAAGGATTCTTTCATCCAGTGCAATAATTACTGACTTCAAATAATGAAGCTGTTCAGACACATGGACACAGCTGGAGAAACGGTTTTTACTCTGTGGACTTTACTGATGGAATATTGTACAGTTTTGGACTATATAGCCTAACAACACATATATCACTGTCTAAAGGAACATCAATAGCAAACAGTAGAGGGCAGCGATACGCTATGTTAGCATCTAGTCTAATTCAAAGAAGAAGAAGAAAACAGACACTTTGTATCCTCTGCATCACACTAACAGTTATAAACTCATAATGTAAAACCTTGAACATGTAACATCTGTGCTCATTATGTTTGACACTGGATCAGAGTAGGGAGTAGCATCATCCTGGACATGCTACAGTTCTTTTATAATTAGTCTGATAGCTTTGATGACATCCAGCACTGCACCCCACTCACATTCTGATATGTTTACCAGACTCCTTGTCTATTAAAGCTATGTGCACTTAATAACCCACATCAGTCTGTTGTGACTGTATGCTGATCAGGAAAGAGTCCAGACAGGTTCAGTAGAAACCTGGAGCTGCACTGATGAGTCCACCTTAAAGAGAGTTCACTGTTATCACAATAGTGTGTGGAAGAATGATTACTGGGTTATAATATTGTGTGAAGTAATAGAAAACGTAGATAATGTCTCTGTTCTGATCACCTTTTTGGGTTCACTAACATTGATTAGTTTTCTGATATTCTTAACGGCTGTACTTTGGAGATTAGTTGAAGACATAACTTAAATCTGTCTTTTAATCTGCCAGAATGGGTAGTGTTAACAGTAGACATCAAACAAAGGATAGATATGATAATGTGGACCTGTCTGCTCCAAAAATAAACTACATGAGAGTGAACTATAGTGATTCATCTGTGAAACAAATCAACATCTGGATGACTGAATCTAGCTTTCCGAGCACAGAAAGTTTCAGTATCAGACAGCTGAATCAGCTGAGAGAAAGACTGCAGGAGAAGGAAAAAGAGACTGAGAATAAAAAAGACAAAAGTAAGTTGATAACAGATCGGAAAGCTTTTGGTTTATGGATGAAAGAAGCACAAAACAGGGACAGGAGACCACAGGCAGGGACAGGTAGGATCTCATCTGTGTCTCAGTGTGTCAAAATGCAGGATTCTGAACTCGACCGGGTGCCGCCCAGGAGACGCATCGACCCGCCGCAACAACAAGATGAACAGCAGCCCGAGCTCGTCACACGCCTTATCCACGGCCAAGAGCACCACCGCCACATAACTCTGACTGTCCTCCGTCTCCGGTTCCCCTCATCTACCCTGATACATCTGTCTTACCAGGACAAAGCTGCCTCTCCTTCTCATACCAGGTCTGGTCTGGTATGAGAAGGATCTCAAAATCCATCCGTCGTCTCTATGAATCCATTCATCACCCTCCCATCTCCAGTGAGAACTGACACAGAGGGAAACATGATCCTGAATCTCCCCATGATGGAGGTAGCAGGTGCAGATGGACATGCCATGTTAATCCACAGACCGTGGACTATGGAGGACGTGAAACAGGCAACGACTCACCTTTCATCACCATCAGATGGAGGAATCTGAAGTGAGACGGCTCCTGGTGGTAAAGATGGGCAGTAACTGGGCCGAGATCTCAGCAGGATATCCAGAGAGTGATGTGAGACTGGCTGACCCCGACGGCGCATAATGACAGCACAGCCTATAGAGTTCACATCACAGATCCAAGCAGCTTTCCCTGTGAGATTGGACATGAGCAAAACATCCTCACGTAAACAAGAAGATGATGAAAGTGTTTGCAACTATCTCACTGGTCTGACAGAAGTTCACAACACACACAGCAGCCTGACACCTCCAGCTGACCTGAAGAATAATGCTGTTACAGCATGGGAAGCACATTTGAGAAACAGCTTCCTAAATGGACTGAAACCTGATATTTCCAACATGGTGAAACATATATGCATCACCTGGGACTCATGGAAGCACATGCTGTGCACGCTGAGAAGATCCTCAAAGAAAGCCAGAAGAGGAAAGGAGAAAAGAAAGAGAAAGATCTCCACATGGCTGCATCGACTATGTTCCAAGGACACGCCAGAGGGCGCGGACACGGCCGCAGCAGAGGTGGACTTAGAGGGGGCCGTGGAGGACCACGCACCACTGATCCAGATGCTTGTTCTCACTGTGGCGAGAGAAGACAAATCCAACTTACAAGCACAAGGCCGATGGACTCGGGGCGGCGGCCCGGGAGGGGGAGGAACCGGCACCTTTGACCACACTGACGCACGATGAGAGACAACCTACACATCAGATGGGTGATTGCACCACACACACACACACACTGATTGATGATGCCAAAGCTCAGTTAGAGAAGAAGCAGGAAACACACAGCCTGTAGACACATATGCTAAATACTCAACTGAAGCTAACGCAGACATGCCGACACACACACTCCTTGTACATGGTAAGCATGTAACATTTCTTGTTGATCTGGTGCAACACACTCTGTTATTAGACACGTTTTCAACACCTCTAAAGATGAGAGGAAGATACGTGAAGTCTGTAGGGGCGTCAGGTGACACCGTTCTGGAAAAATCCATTATCATGCTCTGACGATGTTACAGGCAAATTGAAGCTTTCATTGTTGCTGTCAAACTGTTGCCCAATCAATCTAATGGGACGAGTTGTGATGTGTTTATTGGGTATTTGTCTTGTTTCCACATCAAAAGGGGTTATTGTTATTGGAACAAGTGACACTCACATATTAGTGAAATACAGCCCTGACACGCTGCTTTATGTGTATGAATGGAAGCTCTGCACATCAGCTGTGACTTCCGTAAACACCGCTCTTGTTGATAACGCGTGCTCACATTCAACACAGACTACATGCAACCACAAGATCTACACTGCACTGCACACATACATGAAGGGAGAGATGCAGAGTTTGAGAAAAGATGGTTCAAAGAAGGTTGCCTGAGAGAAAAGCTAACGTTAAGTTCTATGTTTGGGAATAAACACAGATGTGCTCTTTCAGTGACTTTGCCTGAACAAACAAAGCCAAAGCAGATTGATGAATCTTCACTATAGTTCCCTTTCAGTGATTCAGGGTGGGATTCTCTGTTTGAGGTTCCTGACTCATACCCACACATGTCACTTTCCAAATACAGGGAAGGAAAATGGCAGGATTTGGATCCATGGGTGAGACGATGTGAAAATGCAGAAATATTGAGTTAAATCTGATCGTTATGTTCAGTATAATCCTGTTTTTGAAGGATTATTGATAGGTAAAAATGACCAAATAGACTGAGGTTGGTTGAAGTCAAGCGTCTCTTTAATCCAAACCAAACATATGTTGTAGACACGGAGAGTCCAGAGTCTCCGTGGAGAATTCTGACAAGACAAAGGAAAGACACTGGTATATATTGACGGCCTTGATGCCCTGGGGAGGCACCTTTAGTTGTTTACAGATTCCTTCTAACAGACCTAGACAAAGCTTTACAGAGCTCTCACTTCCACATGATGTCCATATAACTATCATAGTGTTCCTCTCAAGGCCCTGCCGCCAAATATATACATACATATGACCATACCTACTTAACTAATACATGGATCATTTTCCCTGTTTATACTTTGTGAAACAAATGAATAAAATCAAAAACATAGAAAAAATGTATAGTGAGAACTAAATGTGTAATTGATTAGGATAAAATAATACAGGATACAATCAACATCAACATCAAATCATCATGAATGAACATAGATATAAAAGTGGATTTTAAAATGATTACATGGATACATGATAAAAAGATTACAATCATAAATCAATCAACATCAACTATGCCTAAGTCAGTAATTAATTGCTAATGATTAATAGTGATTAATAATTTTGACAATATCGATTATACCACCATAATTGATGAAAATGATCAAAATACATCACATCAGTAAGTTACAACGTTTCCATCAGAATCATCAGTCAATATCACTTCTCACGATTTTCAATATTAACGTCATAAAGAATCCTTCTTCTGTAACATTACATCACAGATCCAAAAGTAGGAGTTGTTCTTGATATCTTGCTTCCTGGTGCATGACCACAGCTACAGACTTCTTTACCAGTGCCTTGATAATGGGAATGATGCAACAAACACTTACAAAGATCAGAATCAAAAATGGAGCGACTGGAGCCAATAATTTCAAACAAACAGCGTACCATGGACCGGTTACGAACCAGGACCTGTCAAATGTTGAGTCATGATCAACAACATCACGCAATGAGGTCAGATTAGCAATAGCCTGCTGAATGACTCCTCCCTCATCATCATTAGCAGGGATGTATGTGCAGCATGAGGCACCTACGAGAGCACACACACCTCCAGTGGCTGCAGTGAGTTGATCTAGCACAATGCGGTTCTGAAGGGCAACGGCCCTGAGGCCTCTCAACTCCTCCCGTTCAGCCTGCCACATAACCAACGTAGTGTTTACGAACCCAGAGAACCTGTAGTTCATAGTTTCCATCCTCAGCATCACTTTACCCACTCCAAGAGACGGGAAGAGTGACAGCATGACTTTTTCACCAGTGGACCACAACTTATGGTCTTCTGGAACATTAGAGCACCAGACAGGATCATGCGGCTGACTTACATCTCTCCTCATACGCTGCTCACCCGGAAAGTTCACCAGGGTGGGGCATAGCTGAAACCATGAAGGAATGATCAGTCGGCTCCACAGCTGCACAGCGACCCACCCAGCCAGGAGGAAGTTGAGCATACATGTAGTACCCACAGAGAAACATTACATCAGTCTGTGGATATGTCCCAAGGACGTCTGGCACGGTGGAGTAAGGTGCACACGCACTGCCCATCACTACCTGTGAATAATTTAGGGATGCTTTGCCAATGTTCGAGGTACAAGGACTGGAAATAGTAGAGCAGAAAAGTTTTGGGATCTTTCCTACTCTGATGGAGGAGGACTCAGACAGAACTCATTTTGAGCAAAACAATCAAATTTAATTTCGGGTCTCAAATGGACCGGCCCAAACAAGGGTTCACTCCCGACACTGAGAATCTTAAACCTAGAAAACTTTGGACCTGAGTAAGGCCGCAGGGGTGGTAACACATTTCCAGTTGTCCTAAAAACTGTTTGATTTAAAACCGTTGAGTCGACACTAGAAACCAAGATATCAGGAAACAAACTCTTTAAGTCTTTAACAGGTCTGGGGACAACATGGGGGTTGTTTGTAGCAATCGGCATATGGCTGCACACATAGCAATTAGAGCGGTTCTTGGATTCAGCAACATACTTGGCATAAGAATACCAAAAGTTAAGTGTGTACATGGTGGAGTGTGATTTCCTTGCAGAGATCATTCCCAGCCAAACATCTTGAGCGTGGATGATGACATCATCTTCCATAGACCGGGCCCCTCTGAGCAATGATAGATAAGGATGAATAGTAGGGAAGAACCATATGCAGATTGGTATCATCAAAACAGTCACACAGAGCAAAACAATCATCACTTTTTTACACAGTAACCAATAATACCACCACTGTAGGAAGGATATGGTTGTTGGAGTCTCCTGTGCTGGTGATGGAGGTTGTCTGTTCCTCTGGGACGCCATGACCTCAGTATTCCTCAAGTCCACCAGGTGGCAGCAGCAGCCCGAAAACCTTTCAACTCCTAAATCCTCAGGGCCCACTTTGAAAAAACACTGAAATCTTCACCGGTTTGAGACGACACTGCACCTCTATCTGCACGGCGCCCCCTGTGGAGCCGGACTTACAGGTCACCTGAGGAGTGGCTGAGAAGGCAGTACGGACCCACTACTCACTCACCGGGGTGAGTACTGGGTCACGTCTGGAGGAGTAGAAAGCAACAGGTCTTAATTTATCCCCAAACTCCTGTAACAGGACAGATGTCATAAAACCATTTTTGCAATCCACTGTTTGTATGAAATCCTTTTTCATGTTAGGTAAGGCAAGTACAGATGAAGAAGCTATCAACTGCTTTAACTTTGTGAAAGCCTGCTCGCCCTCCTCAGTCCACACCACCTTATCTGAAGCAGCCATTGCTTTACCATAAATCATATTCTGTAATGGTTGTGCAATTTCGGCATAATTAGCAATCCATAACCTGCAGAAGTTGCAAGTACCAAGAAAAGACATCATCTCTCGCTTCGTTGTAGGCTGTGGTAACTGCAGAATAGTTGTTTTTCTCTGCTCATCCAACACATGGCCTTCAGGAGTTAGCGTGTAGCCTAAATATTTCACCTCCTGACTCCACAGCTGGAGTTTAGACTTAGAGACTTTAACACCAGCTGCAGCTAGATATCTCAACAAGGCCAAAGTCATGTTTTTGCACTTTTGCTGCGAGCTAGAAGTCACAAGAATATCATCAACATAAGTCAAAATCTGAGACTCCTGTTCAGGAGGTTCAAAAAGGTCAATACATTTTTAATTTCTTGTGAAAAGATAGTAGGGCTATCTTGAAACCCTTGAGGAAGTCTTGAATACGTCAGTCGTCTGTGTTTAAACGTAAACGCAAACCAAAACTGTGACTCAGGGCTCAAAGGAATGGTAACAAATGCGTTCGTCAAATCAATCACTGAGTACCAGACATTAGTGGGTTTTATGTTGTTCAGAAGAGTGTAGGGGTCTGGCACGTTTGGAGCTCGTGGAATCACAGCTCGGTTCACAGCTTGTAAATCATTCACTAACCGCCACCTGGAAGTAGCTTTTTTCACAGGCAGAATTGGTGTGTTGCAGGGTGAGTCAGGACAATCAACTAAAACCCCTTGTTTTATCAAACTGTCTATCAATTCTGAAATACCTTCCTCAGCTTCCGGCTTCAAAGGATATTGTTTGACCAACGGTCTATAAGAGCTTTTAGGTTTAATGGTAACAGGTGTGGCAGTACGCAACAACCCGATATCACCACCTTTCCCTGTACTCCACAGTTCAGAAGGTAACTCTTCTAACTCTTTTTCCTGCTCCTCTGTCAGCAAACACACTTTGTCCTGCAATGATCACAAAGAGGGCTGCAAATGAGTTGTGGCTGCTCCCACTGTTACCCAATTCAGCGCCTTCTTGTACAGACCGTGTCTCTGGTGGAAAAACACACCGTCCCCCCCGACTCATTCTGCACCCAACCTTTTAAGGTCCTCTCCTGCCCCGTCCACCGCCTTGACCTCCGCCCCGCCTGGTGTCCGCAGCTGGCATGAGACTTCTGCATTCTCTGGCGATGTGGCCCCTTTTCCCCACAGCGATAGCAAATACTTTCCTTCCTGCGGGACTCAGAAGAGAAAAAGCAACCATCACTACTTTTTTATGTTTCTTGTTTTTTTCCAGAACTTTTTCAGCGTGTTTAGCATGTGCGAGAATAACCCTTCTCTGCTCTCCTTCCCATCCGACCAGATGTTTTTTCACCCAATTTGCAATCTGTGGTTTTAAACCCCTCAGAAGGCAGGATGTTAACTGCGACTCGTAGTGTGGATTAACATTCTCTCCGATTCGCGGCTCCAGCCCACTGTGTCTATTAAATGCTTCCGTGAGCCTGGCAGCATATTGTGCTACTGTCTCTTTCTCCTCTTGTACCACAGTATCAATTTCAGCCCAATCATTTCTCCGGCCAAATGTTTCCCGAAGAGTCTCTGCCATTCGGTTCAGCTGTGGACCGAGCCCGAGCGTTCTATCTCGGTCCCACAGGAGCGGCTCACCGTTTTCCCCCATAGGTCTCCAATCAACATTTACAGTCGCCCAATCAGTAGTCAAACTTTGCATGAGACAGTTAGTCATTTCTTCCCCGTTTAGCCTATAGCTATTATACAGCCCATATATTTTATTGATGTATGCTTGCACATCTTTACGTGGATGAGGAATCCCATCTACTGCCTTTCTCACGTCCTCCTTTGTCCAATTACAGAAGACCCAAACCGAATCAGGTTGCCCTTCCCCTTGTCTGGGATTCGGCAGTTCAATCAGTGGCGCTACTAAATCGGACAGTTTTTTCTGTGACAGGTCACAATGTTGTCTGGTTCTGCTTGATATCGGAGGGTCTGTTACAGACCTCTCCTCCCCACTTAATTTGGTCGGATCAGGATAGAGAGATGATGCTTTTTGAGATACAGGGCTATTCAGGCTCAATCTCTTTATACCCTCTGTGATTCCACTTACCTGTTCCCAAGCTGCGGCTCCTTCCTGGTACGGTGGCGGGGTGCGCTGTGTGGTCGGAGGCGAGGATGACGCGAGGTCGGGGATCAGAGCGGTGTCCTGTACCTGTTTAACCACAACAGAGTGCAAGACAACAGAGCTTGCCACAGCATTAGTTCCATCATCATCTTGTTGTTTTACTTGGGCCATAGACAAAAGTTTCTTTCGTCTTCTGCTTCGTCTTCCCCCAGTCCAGATTTGCAAGAAACACCTTTGCAAAATCCTGATGTTGAACTGTTCATGGATGGATCAGCATCACGCAATCCTGACACAATCAATCAATCAAGTTGGTTTCTCTGTGGTAACTGCACATGACACTCATTGCTAAACCACTTCCTGCTTCACTGTCTGCACAGGCAGCAGAGTTAACATCTGTCATCGAAGAATGTAAACTGACAAAGGACAAAAAAGTGAATATCTATACAGACAGTAGATATGCTTTTGGCATTGTGCATGATTTTGGCACAATTTGGAAACCTATTGCACACCACACTCTTGTGTCACAACTGCTGGATGCTGTTCTACTCCCAAAACAGGTTGCTGTGTGTAAATGTGAAGCTAAACAGGGTCTTCTTTCCCCGCTGATTCTGCCAAGCCCGTTCCCTTGGCTGTGGTTTCGCTAGATAGTAGGAAGGGACAGTGGGAATCTCGTACATCCATTCATGCGCGTCACTAATTAGATGACGAGGCATTTGGCTAACTAAAGAGAGATGTAATTGGCCCCCGCCGTTTAACCCACGCTTTATAGAATTTCTTCACATTGACATTGATAGCTGGGCGGGACTGCACCCCCAAGCTCCGTTAGGAGTTTGGGGTATCCGTTGTTCCGACCCTATGGACGCCTCACGGCTGGCCCTCCGGAGACTTCTCTTAGACCGTGAGGGGACCGGCGTCACCATAGAACATGGCTATCCAGTCCATCTCTATTTCGTACCGTTTACCGTCTTACGTCGACGTGGACCCGCTAACCATCCACGCGTCATCCATAGTTTACGACGACTCCCGCGAAGAGGAACGGCCCAAGTCCCTTGCACTACCTCAAGCATTCAGAGGCTGTTCTACTATCTGGCCAAGATCTTTAACATCTTGCACGTGTCTATCGTCTGCAGGAGCGCCCTCTTGCTGAGGACTTCCGCATGCCCATCAGCTCAAGTAACCTGAAGTTACCCTGGTGCCATTTCCCTCTAGCCCCGAGAGGGAACCCGGCCACCTCGACGGTCTTTACCCCTGGGTAAAGACGCGTCACCGCCCCCCTGAACTTCATGTACTTGTCCACCTTCCGTTTCTCCCCGTCTGATAGTGTGCAAGGTGACTTTTCGAAACAGATAGTCACATCAAGGATCAAGGCAACCTGGTCCCGGATCATGATGAGGTCCGGCACTCCCTGTGTACCGTCTCCAGACTGAAGTCTCTTTTCCCTCTTCACACGCCAGCCTAAGTCTTCACCCTCCTTCGGGAGGAACACGCACACCTTGTTGTGGCTGGCCATGCGGTTCCTCTTGAGCTCCGCACAGTTCCCAATGATATGCTGCGCGGTCTCCTTTTCTTGTTGACAAAATCGGCACTGTTGCGACTCCTTGGGCCCCCTTCCTCTCGACAGCAGCGAAAGGGTAGGGAGTGTGTTCGTACGGAGTTGCAGTGCCATGATCAATTCCGATTGGGTAAGCCGGTGCTTCTCGGGATCCCGGGTCCAGCCGTTGGAGATCTTGTCGCTCTTGAACACGACCGTTCCCAAACCCTGCTTGATCAACTCACACCACTTATCGAACGCAACCGATCTCCACGCTGACGTGCTCGCCCTGCTGACGTCAATTTGGTCCAGGTCCGGCCTACTGGTCTTGTCCGGCCTGCCCCCATCCCGCAGCACCTGCCGCCAGAGCTGCCATATCCGGGACACTGGGATGGAGGCTCTGGAGATCGTCCTGGTGCAGTCATCTGTCGAGTTGTATAGAGACAAAGAAAAGTACAGCCTCTTGACATCTTATCAAGTTTGTATAAGCTACAATCATAGGTGGAAGAATGGTAAATGGACTGTACTTGTATAGCACCTTTCTAGTCTTCCAACTACTCAAAGTGCTTTTTACACTACGAATCACATTCACACGCTGAATGGGTACAGGGGCTACCATGCAAGGTCCCAACCTGCCCATCAGAGGAAGCTAACCATTCACACACATTCACACACTGATGGTTCAGCCATCAGGAGCAATTTGGGGTTAAGTGTCTTGCCCAAGGACACATCGACATGTGGACTGGAGGAGCCGGGAATCGAACCGCCGATCTTCCGATTAGTGGACGACCCGCTCTACCTCCTGAACCACAGCCGATCTGAAGTAATCAGATCCTTTACTGCACTAAACGTAGTGATAGATCAAACACAATACCAAGAGAAAAAGGGCATGTAAACTCCATCTACTCTAATAGATCAACTTAGAAAAGATCCCACAACATGACTTTGTGGTCACGTCATGTGATACCTGTGTGTGATACGTACAGCTCAGCTGACCATCAGACTGAACACTAGTGGGTTATTTCATGAGATATTATCATCAATGGAAGGAAAAACTTCAGGCACTGATGAATGGAGCAGGAACAAAATCACTAGGATTCAATTAAAAGCCTTTATTCAAAACACGGCTCCTTACAATAAAACATGATCTGTTTCAACTTTAAAGGTCCAAAAGACTGAACAAAAAACAAGCAAACATGAACATATGATTATGCAAGAATGTCAGTTTGTCAGAATGAGACTGAAGCACAGGGCTGTCTATAAAGCCAAGTGTCCAGTTAGCTCTCCTCACTGACATGTTAATGAGTCTTTAAAGTCTCAGTGTCTCGTCAGCGGTGGTTCAGAGGTTGTTGTTCTTTTCTTTTTGTGAAGAAGACTTTCTTGAGGAAAATAGCAGGACGAGTAAGTACTGATTCATTTTCACTACTTGATTTTTTTAATTTGTGTTTTCTGCTTGATTTGTGACATTTGTGACAAATTAAAATCTAAATTCAGTCCTCCAGAGAGATAATACTTTTTATTGCTGTGTTCATATCAGAGCGTGTGTTTCTGTACTTGGAGAAGTTTACCGATGCTATGGCTGTGCTAGGCTGGAAAGTCAATACTTGTTGCAAAGAAGATCATTTAAGCTTTAATTTGATGCTGAACATGTTTGATTTAAAGCAGGTTTAACAGAAATACAGGAGGATAGGTACAATTATAAATGTAGGTTGGCTGAGGGTCTTTTGAAAACAGCTAAATGTAAACGTCATTCAGCAGCGTGCTGCTAGACACCAGAAAGTCTCAAATGAACAATGTTGGAGTGGGATCATGTGAACCTGAAAGACCAGGTTAACTCTAGAGAACATATGGCTGCTAATAATAGATGAATGCAGAACTGTGTAACAATATACATTAAATACAAACAACAATACATAACTTAATTCAATCAATTAACATCAATACGTCAACAGATAAATACATGAAATAGAAATATTTACAAAGCTGTGTGAAAAAAGAAATGAAGACACAAGGAGAAATATATACTAACATAAACAACACTGAGGAGTCTCAGTATAATATATAATTAATATTATTAATAATATACAATATAATTACTATATATAATGTTACAATTAAAATGGCAGGCTTATATCTTTACACAAAGAGATAATACTAATACTACTACTAATAATAATATAGATATAATTATACTATAGATAATGTGCAGACATGTATAGATAACAATGCTACTCATTGTCACTGGTGTCTCGGCTGGTGTTACTGGGGGAACAGCTGCTTGGTACTGGGCAGAAGATATTTTGCTGATGTGTACAACCTGATAGTTTGTTTGTTTGGTGGCTTTTAACAGGATTTAAAAAGGCAATTGTAGAGAAAAGATTGGCATTACTAAATGACTGGGCTGTTTCTGTGGAAAGCTAATTAGGGATATTGAAAAAAATATATATAAACATTAACAGCTGGTTAAAAAGTAACACAAATGATTTTATTATCAATTTTCAATGTTTTATCTGCTATAATGTATTATGTATGAATATAGCATCTTCCTAAATTGCATTATAATTAGTGTTATGATTTTAGTTCATTTTCAGTTGTTCCCTGTCTTGCTGCTTCAGACTGCGTTTTCCTGATTCACGTCCGCAGCGGGCCTACGGTGGCCGGCGTGAATGTGGGACTAGCCCCTCTCTCACAATCCTGGATGTATAATAAGAGCTCTTATAATACATCTATGCTCACAATGCAATGTGTGTTGTACGTGGGAAGATATGAGTGTTCATGTGTTCAATGTAGATGTAGATGTGATGACATGTGGGGCAGACAGCCCGCCACCCCGCAGCAGCGTCATTTGAAATATTTTAAATGACGCTGCAGTGCGGCTACAGCGCGAGCTTGAAATTTACAGTCGGCAAAAGAGGGGAGACTTTCCTCCAACGCTAGCAAACTTGAATGAATTAAGTGGATTTCATAACCAAGCACAGGGTACAAAGCCTTTATTTGGAGGAGAAACTGGATTTAAAGCGCCTCGGAGCCCAGCAGCCACGGAGTACTGTCATCACTCAAACTGCTGGTTAAATTAACCGCGGGAGGAAAAACCGCCATGCTGCCCTTTTCTGAGCCGTCAGCTGGTAAGTGAAAGTATATTTTGGTGGTTCTGGTCCGTGCATTGGCCATATTGTTGTGCTGGATCGATTGATGTAGATGGTGACGAGTGTCAGTGTGTCCGTGCTTATCTACTGAGGTTGTTGTCATAAAGTTGTTGTCACAGAATAGATTAGTATCCTTAAAAAGTTGTCTTTGCACTTCGTTGTAGTGTCGAGCTCTTTGCTGTTCGTTCATGGCCATGTAGGCTGATTTGTTCTGAGCTTGGCTGTGTCGGCTTATGACGATATAATATCGCATTATTAATGAATCAATATTTCAGAGAGGTTGTGCTTCAGTGATGCGTTCAGGCGCCTCGTTCCTGAACGCATCACTGTCGTGAGTCAACCAGCCAACTTCAGCTAATGCTTTCTAGAGATCGTGGCTTTTCCCAAACTGAATAAATACAACACATATAGACACAAAACTGCTTTGCTAGCTCAATCTCGTTGTAACTAAGATATTCGTTGAGAAAAATATTTTTTCCATGGACAGATTTAGCTACTACGTCCGCAAACTTCACATATATTTGTAAGCTAGTAGCACCGGCACAGCTGATGGAGGATGCTGGAGTGGAAGCTGAGATAAACTCTCAACTGAAGGGAAAATGGTTAAGTTTAGCTGTGTGTGGGGGAGCCAGATAATGATGAAGAGTGAAGAAGGGTTCAGGTTTTTCTGTGTGTGTGTGTGTGTAACTCGTCTCAGTCTCAGAGTTCAATCCACCCAGTAAAGGGTCCGTTTTGTTTTCCCCACAACCCCTAATCAGTTCAGTTCAATCCACTTTCACAAACATTAACTCAAAACTCCACTCCGGGTTTTCACCGCAGATCCCCCACAAAACAAAACAAATCAAAGACACTAGCAAAGCCACACATAATATTTTTAGTGATAAGGCTTTTTTCATTTGAACACGGCTAGGGTTGCTGTTCTAAATGTCTAGTTGACCAATCAGATTGCTCGGTGGGAACTACGTGTTGTGTAATTTAGGCTTGTGACAGTGGTGATGTTGTGTAATTTCTCTCTCTCTCATTCACTCTCTCTCTCTTCCTCTGTTTATGTGTACAGGACCTGCTAGAAGCCACTTTGTTGTTAAAAGTGTTTTGTGGAGCCATGCATGGACCCATAACATGTTAAAAACACATCAGTAGCAAGAGCAAGTACTGTAGTTTTCCTGGTATGTAGCCTATCTATTGAAGTAGTTGTTGCCCCACCAGTTTTTTAAAAACACCACTGCTCATGCCAATGTGTTGCTCAGTTCTCAATCGTTGGTGATTCCACTGTCTGACAAACTCAAGGCAAGATTGCTGGATTCTTCCGAGATAAACATAATGTAATGCTCAGACTTGCACTTCATTATTTGAATCAAGAATTCCTACACTCTCCATGTACTGAAATAGTTGTCAGTAGAAGTCAGAGACAACTCTATTGCCATCCGCCCACAGCCTCTCAATCTGTTGATTATGAACACTTCTAGCAGCTATATAACTCTCCCGGTCCGCACCCCTGTTCTCAATCATAAACCTTGCCACATCTACATTTTCTCCCACTCTGTCCCCTCTGACTCTGAGTGGCAAACCAAACTGAGATACACCATTGCAGAAAAAAGAGAGAACAGTTGAAGCACGCTTGTTTGTGCAACGTTCCAAATAAACGACTGTAGCCATCAATGCATCCATGGAAAACAAATCTCCAGGCGATCAGTTTATGATTGGAGTCAATGTGCCTGTAATGAAAATGGAAAACAAGGTTAAAGTGACTACAGAACACATATACAACTGCACGGTTGGTCTTCATCTAGAGACTGATCAGCCTACTACGCTGTTTTATCTCTGTTGTATATAGTAATGGGTGTAGCCGTCTGTCCGTGTGTTAGCATTGTGGCCGGATTTGCACGAAGCTTTGTAGAAGGTTCATTGTAGGTCAACTGAGAATTGATTAAATTTCCACAATCATCCACCAAATGGGGGCGCTGTAACCCTGACCAATCACTAAAAGGCGTAACTTCCGAACGCATTTCACGTAACACCACAAAACCTTGTAGAAAGGTTGGACATGGGCCGAGGAAGAACTGATCAACTTTCCACCTGGATTGTCCTTAAATGGATATTTCACTTTCGTAGAACTTGTCAAAATTCAGCAGTCTTACCTCTATCAAAGTGCATCTACAAGTAAGCTAGTGATCACTGCTGTCCTTGTTGTCTGCCCTCAACACCACCATTTCTCCCAGGTGTCAGGCTCCTCATTCACTTCCATTCATTTTAGGGACCTAGTCTAAATATTATACTGGTGGTGTTGAAAACAGATAACGGGGACAGCAATGGTCACAAACTTACCCTTCGATTGCTTTAGATGTGGGTAAGACTACTGAATTTTGGTGGAGGTGGAGTGGGGGACAGAGGAGGACGGGTGCCTGCTGTCCTCTGCATCTCTTATATTGGACTTAATGTATTTCATTTTTTTTCATGCTAATCTGTGTTTGGCCATGACACGTAAAATTTCGCTCCAAGGGACGACGTCCTCTCTAACCAATCAACAACCAGAATGAAATATTGACATCGAGTTGGTCCAATGATAGTTTCCAGAATTCATCTTCAATTCTCTCCACTGTAAGGCAGAGTAGCAGCAGTAGATAGCTCCTTGCGTTAGCCAACACAACAGTTAGCTTGTTGTAGCAGCCTGAAGGACTCTTTATACATCCATGGAAGGACTGTTAAGGACTGTCGTTAAGCTAACGGGAGAAATCATCTGGACTGTGCAGTGCAGCAGCAGCAGGACGCTGACGGGAGGCTGGAGAGAAAAGCAACCGGAGAAACAACCAGGAGAGTTAGCTTGTTTGTCATTGTTGCTAATGATATCAGACTGGTTAAGCAGCAGCCACAAAGTTCTGTTAACTAACAAACAAGATGACCAACAGCTACAAATGGACGTTATGACATGAATACTTCATCTCCATGATAGAAAGAAGAAGACATCAGATAACGTGAGTCAGATACAGCTTCTCTCTCTCTGTCTCTTTGGTCGCTAATTTCATCTCTGATGGTTAAATGTCTCTGTGTGGCTTTTTTTGTGTTTTTTATCTCCTTAACAAGAATGCAGCAGAGATCATATAATGTGTTGTGGGTAATGTTAGTTTGCTTGTTGATGTTACAGTGAGCTGTCTGGACTCACTCATTCATTGTTTTTAATTGAGTGGTTGTTCAGTCACCTGTTGATGTGATTAGTGAATGAGTGCAGGAGGTCTGGCTGCTGCTTCCAACAGTTTCTTTAGTTCGTTTTTAAGCTGAGCCGTATATTGAGTAATAAGCTTAAAGTAACTAGAATAACAAATGTTTACTAGTGCTGTAACTGATCGTAGTTGATCCATGATCCGTACGTATCGCCCCCCACGGTTCAGCAGGCATCTGAACTGCGGATTAATTGCAAAATTTAATGTCTCAGTTAAAGTAGACATTTTAGAGACAAAGTAAACAAACTGCTGTAAGTACAAGTCATAGACAGACAGTGTGCCGTTAACGCTAACAGAGATTTTGAAGAGCAACAATCAAACCAGCATGTAACAGGTCCGATGTGACATTTGAGTTATGTTTACCTGCTGTTTAATGTGCTGCAGCTGAGCAGCTAATTAGCATCTAGCTGCTAACTGATGTTAGCGGTGAATGTTTATCATCAAGTTTTGATGATGTGGACAGAGGCTGTTTCATTCACTGTTTAAAAGAGGAAGGTTTCATGCCTCATATTGCAATAACTAAGCTTTAAATATTTTATATTTATTTTACTTTATTTTATTTAGACATTGGACATCTTAAATGTTGTTTTCATTTAAGACCATGGGCAAAAGTTCCTTGCTGTTTCTGGCTGTAAGTGTGTTACAGAATAAATGGAGAACGCTGATCCTAATAATGATCTGATCCGAGACTCAAATCCATGATACGATCCAAACCGTGAGTTTTGTGTTCATGTTAACACCTCTAGTGTTAATATATCAGCTTTGTAGACTATATTTTGTATGTCGTGCACATAGATAAGATTGTGTAAGTCATGTATTTGATACATGCATTAATACTTTCTGATGTGAACCTACACTTTTAGATCTGTGAATGTTTTTAGTGTTCAGTCTCTCTAGTATTCAGCACTGATCTGAACCTGTATCACATTATAAGCTTTGTGCTACTTAATATATTTCTGTACACTAAGAAAATACACAGGAAACACGTGTAAATCATGTGATATGTTGTCTGTTTTTGATGAGAACATAAATCTGTTGACGTAAAAGAACAATACTATAAATCTGAATTTCACTTTGTTGGTAAAATGACACATTTGATCCACTCCATGGCTAAAATAAGCTCTTCTTTGTTTAGAGACATTATGTATATGCTAGATGTCTTTAAAGAAGCAGCCTTTTCACCACTCAAGCAAATTGTTTTATTGGCATATAAAATTGCCCCCCACCCCTTGCTGCATGTGTGCACATGATGTTCACACGTTATGTGTATGTTTGCAAATTATGTACAATAATTCATTGTTCGAACAGCAGTGATTTGCATCTGACGCATCTAGGTCGCGGAAGTGGTACTCAAAAAACTGGTCCAGGGTTGGCAGGTCTGACTTTGTGATAAAAGCATGAAAATCAGCAATATTATATGTAGGCTATAGTTTTCCGTGCTGTACCATATCTAGTGCCGATTGAGCTGGACCTCATGGGGGGCTTGCCTATTTGTACTATCTGCTAGTTTTTCCTGGACTACACCTTGATAGTGACTCAAGATAAAACAAATCAACATTTACCATTTACCTAAGATCAATGAAAATTTGAATATATTTAAACTTAAATTCAATTCAATAGCCTTATCTGAGACATGGTTAGATCAAGAGAAAGGTATTGATTTCCATATTGACGGTTTTGAGCTTCTTTATATCAATAGAACCAACAACAGGGGAGGGGGTGTGGCCCAGTATGTGGACAGTGACTTGAAATGCAAACCAGTTGAATATATGACAACTGTAATTGATGATTTAATGGATAACCATGGAAACTGAAGCAAGAGGGATGAGGAATATACTTGTGTATACAGAACATCGGGGTCACATGTAGAAACATTTTAAGATAGTTTGAAAGAATTAATGAAAATAAAACGTCTGCAATCTGTGGAGATTTATTTAATATTGACCTCCTAAATGTATCTAAACATAAAACATCAGATTTTCTGGATGCATTATATAGAAGAGGGCTATACCTATTGATCACCAAGCCCAGTAGAAAAACCTCCATTTGTGCAACATTAAGCGACTATTTAACTGTGTTTGCAATATATGATTAATATGAAATATATGATAAATATATGACTTATCATTGTATGATAAACATTGTCCAACAACACCATGTTAACATAAACGTGGTTATAATAAAAAGCCTTGGATAAAAAAATGGGCTTACAAACTTTATGCAAAAAGAAAAACAAACTTTAGAGAGATTTCATAGCAGCCAGGTGATAAAGAAGTTAAAGCAGCAGGAGGAATAATCCTGTTTGTGTGTCAGTGAGCATCTGGAGCATCTTAACAAGATTGTGGAGTAGCTCCTAAAGAAATGAGCCCAGAAGAGAGTAGAGATTAGGGTTGTGCCCGAATGCAAATAATTTAGTCAGCAAAGCACGAATAGTGTTTTTTTAAACTAATATTTGTTTCATATAAATATTTTAAAAATCATTTGTATTCGGGAAGAAACCCCCCCCCCAAAAAACATGTCAAATACCAGCACGCATGTCTGTTACATCACTATCTCAGTCTCTCTCTTCTGCTCCGCTGTTACATCTATCAGCAGGTCTCAATGAGGGGAGTCACATCCACCTGCTACATGATGCACATTTCCTTGTTTGAACATCACTCCCGGAGTTGGGGGTGTTCCCCAGAGAAGTCGCTAAGGAGATGGGTGGATGAGGAGGGAGGAGTATCCTTGTGGAACATTTAAAATAGTGAAGATGCTCGAATTTTGGTTAATGGCAGGGGTACCAGGCAGGGTCGTTCTGACCCCACCAAGTATGAATGGATGAACCAGTTAAGTTAATGTTGCTCGTTCTGATAACTTTGGCTGCTGTCCGTTTGCTTTTGAGAGCTCTGAGTGGGCTAGGGAGAAGGATCCGCCACTCTTAACTGCGATCCAAGCGACGAGAAGCGATCAAGCCAACTGACCCCTCTAACCGACTGTGATAGGACAGGTCACCTGCTGTCATAGAAGGAAAGATGTGGTCCACATCTAGGGCGAGTGGAGTAGTTGCCAGGAGCAGGCAATTACTCAAGAGGAAGAAGGAGGACAGCCCGACTGGGACTCCTAAAAGAAAGAAGGTACCATCTGGAGCGAGAAGGGCTCTTTTCCCGGCTGGGAAAAGAGCAGGCATGATCTTCCTAAGCACGGAGAAGGGATGGAAACCCAAGCGGGCTAGCAAGGGTCTTCCATCGACAGTCATGGTGGGCCTCCGGGTGCCATGGCTAGTCCAACTGTGCAGGCTGTGCACTGCCAGTCTGGGCTCGGTGAGGGCCGCCCAGACTCAGTTGAGGAAAGCACACAAACCAAGGGTGATTCTTTTCATCTGCGGCAAGTGTGCCGGTACTCACAAGACCCCACACCGAGCGACGTGCCACGCAGCGAAGTGTGGGGCAACCCAATCCGGAGCGGCTACCATCACGGGGTTTAGCCTGCAATACATGCCCTAAATCTTTCTCCTCACAGAGGAGCCTCTCGGCCCATCAGAGGAGGAAACACCTGGGATTGTATGCCAGCAAGGCGAGCGCGCGGAAGGCTAAGGCAACCGATAGTGGGTGGACCCAGGCCGAACTGGCAACCCTAGAGCGCGTACACAACGACCTCGGCGGAAAATCTGGGTTCCTCGAGGCAGCGGTTTCGGCCCTCCCCCACTACACCAAGGCCCAGATACAGCGAAAATGGAGGAGCCTCAGGAGGCTGAGGAGAAAAACTGTGGATAAGTCCCCCACAGCGGTTGCCTTAGGGAAGTTGCCGGACCTCACTGAGGAGCTGCCTCCCACAGCCCCGGTGGCCCTGGTCAAGGAGCACCTCGCAAAGACCTTGCAGGTGAACAGTGCTGATGGCGTGTCACCACTGACCTCCTCCTGCAAGGCAACCAACCGTTATCTGAGGAAAGTACTCGCGAGACTGCGGATTCGGGGCCACGCTCGAATCGTGAGTACGGGAAGGAAGACCTGGTCGGATCGTCAAAAACGCCTCAAAATGAACAAGAGGCTCCGATACAAGAACTTGCAGACGCTGTATCGGAGCAACAGAAGCTCTGCTGCGAGGTTGGTGCTCGATGGCAGGGAACAAACGGTCTGCCGTATTGATCCCAGACTGGTCACTGAGACATACAAGGGGATATGGGAGAGGGACGACAGCTTCGTTAGTCTTGGTCAGTTCGCCTCCTTGCCAGAGGCGGACAACTTGTCCCTATGCCCTCCCATCTCACCGGCTGAGGCGCTACAGGCACTTCGGAAGATGGACCAGGCGAGTGCGCTTGGTCCTGATGGCGTTGGACACAACGTCCTACTTATGTGGGACAAAAAGGGCGAGAAGCTGGCGGACCTGTTCAACGCCATACTGTACAGCAGGCGGTCGCCGAGGTGCCTGAAACAGAGCCGAACCACCCTGATCCCCAAGTCTAGCGATCAGAGTAGAGCCGGCGACATTAACAACTGGCGCCCGATTACGATCGGCCCGGTAGTCTTGAGAGCGTTCTCAAGAGTCTTGACCATGAGACTGACCGAGGCCTGCGCCATCCACCCTCGTCAGCGGGGCTTCACAGAAGCGCCAGGCTGCTCCGAGAACCTGGCCATCCTCGACGGACTTATCCTGGTGAGTAAGTCCCAGAGGAAAACATTGGCTGTCGTGTTCATGGATCTGACCAAGGCATTCCACACTGTCTCCCACAAGCATATTGCCGAGGTGTTTGAGAGACGTGGAGTGGATGAGTTGATTAGAGGTCTCATCTAAGACTCCTACAGGAATTGTTTCTCGACAATAAAAACTGCTCAAGGTGACACCAGGAAGATCGGGATCAAGGTGGGTGTAAAACAAGGCAATCCAATGTCTCCTCTGCTCTTCAACCTGGCCCTCGACCCACTTCTCCACATGTTGGAGAAGCTGGGGGTGGGGTTTAGTGTTGAGGGCACCGCCATCACCGTTCGCGGACGACCTGGTGATTCTGAGTGACTCGTGGGAGGGTATGTCCAGGAACTTGGAAATCCTGGACAGGTTCTCGGACCTTACGCGCCTGAGGACCAATCCCACCAAGTGTCATGGATTCCTTATTGGGAGCAACGACCCAAGGCGATACACAGTCAACGACTGCGACGCTTGGTCACTCTCGGGAATGCCCATCCACATGGTGGGGGAGCAGGAATCGGCGAAGTGTCTGGGCGTCCAGATAAATCCCTGGAAAGGGATCCTGAAACCCCCACTTAGAGATACAATAAAAGACATGACGGACAAGATATCCAAGGCCCCCCTGAAACCATCTCAGAAGGTCGAGCTTTTGAGAACGTACGCTATCCCACGGACGGTGTACGTCGCGGACCACGGCTCGGCCTCCCAGACAGCGTTGGACGAGTGTGACAGGGACATTCGGACACAGGTGAAGAAATGGCTCCACCTGGAGCCGTTCACCACCGACGGGTTGCTGTACAGCAGATGTGTGGATGGAGGACTTGGTATCATAAGATTAGCTGCGTGGTGTAAGTTGATCAAGCAGTGCGTGGGAACGGTCGTGTTCAAGAGCGACAAGATCTCCAACGGCTGGACCTGGGATCCCAAAAAGCACCGGCTTACACAATCGGAATTGATCATGGCACTGCAACTCCGTACTAACACACTCCCTACCCTTTCGCTGCTGTTGAGAGGAAGGGGGCCCAAGGAGTCGCAACAGTGCAGACTTTGTCAACAAGAGAAGGAGACCGTGCAGCATATTATCGGGAACTGTGCGGAGCTCAAGAGGAACCGCATGGCCAGCCACAACAAGGTGTGCGTGTTCCTCCAGAAGGAGAGTGAAGGAGGGCTGGCACGTGATGAGGGAAAAGAATTTTTGGTAATGGCAGGGGTACCAGGTGGGGTCGTTCTGACTCCGCCCAAGCATGAATGGATGAACGAGTTAAGTTAATCTTGCTCGCTCTGATAACTTTGGCTGCTGTCCGTTTGCTTCTGAAAGCGTTCTGAGTGGGCCAGGGTGCAAGACCCGCCACTCTTGACTGCGATCTGAGCTATGACAAGCAATAAGCCAACTGACCCTTCTGACTGACTGTGATAGGACAGGTCGCCTGCTGTCATAGGAAGAAAGATGTGGTCAACCCCGAGGCGTGAACGTGTCCGTCGGCCGACGGCACGTGACGCTGGAGTAGGGGCGGCTCCTGGCAGTGCGGATATGGCGAGCGGAGTAGTAGTCCGGAGCAGACTACTACTCAGACGGAGGAAGGAGGAGAGCCCGGCTGGGACTCCAAAGAGAAAGAAGGTACCATCTGAAGCGAGAAGGGCTCTTTTCCTGACTGGGAAGTGAGCAGGAATGATCTTCCTCAGCACGGAGAGGGGATGGAAGCCCAAGTGGGCTAGCAAGGGTCTTCCATCCACAGTCATGGTGGGTGTCTGGGTACCATGGCTAGTCCAAACGTGCAGGTTCTGCGCCGCTAATCTGGGCTCGGTGTTGGCCACCAAGACTCACCTAAGGAAAACACAAGCCAAGGGTGATTCTTTTCATCTGCGGTAAGTGTGGTAGTACTTTTAAGACCTCACACTGAGTGACGATGATGTGTGCAGCCATTTTCGTGATGAAAAGTCTCCCATCAACACATCTGCTGTACAGCAGGCCGTCGGTGGTGAAAGGCTCCAGATGGAGTAATTTCTTCACCTGTGTATGAATGTCCCTGTCACATTTGTCCAGCGCCGTTTGAGAGGCCGAGCCGTGGAAAGGCATACGTTCTCAAAAGCTTGACCTTCTGAGATGGTTTCAGGGGGGCCTTGGATATCTTGTCCATCATATCTTTTATTGTATCTCTTAGTGGGGGTTCCAGGATCCCTTTCCAGGGATTTATCTGGATGCCCAGATATTTTGCCGATTCCTGTTCCCCCACCATGTGGATAAGCATTCCCGCAAGTGACCGAGCATCACAGTCGTTGACCGTGTACCGTTTTGGGCCATTGCTCCCAATAAGGAAACCATGACACTTGGTGGGGTTGGTCCTCAGGCCTGTGAGATCTGAGAACCTATCCAGGATTTCCAAGTTCCTGGACATGCCATCCCACAAGTCACTCAGAAGCACCAGATCGTCGGCGAAAGCCAGTGAGGTGATGGAAGTGCCTTCAACACTGAACCCCACACCCAGCCTATCCAACGTGTGGAGAAGTGGATCCACTGCCAGGTTGAAGCACAGCGGAGACATTGGAACGCCCTGTTTCACACCCACCCTGATCCCGATCTTTCTGGTGTCTCCTTGAGCAGTTTTTACTGTCAAGTAGTAATTCCTGTAGGAGTCCTTGATGAGACCTCTGATCAACTCATCCACACCACATCTCTCAAGCACCTCAGCAATATGCTTGTGGGAGACAGTGTCGAAGGCCTTGGTCAGATCAATGAACACTATGGCTAGCGTTTTTCTCTGGGACTTACTCAGCCTGAAAAGTCTGTCAAGAACGGCCAGGTTCTCAGAGCAGCCTGGCGTTTCGGTGAAGCCCTGCTGATGAGGGTGGATGGCACATGCCTCGGCTAGTCTCATGGTTAAGACTCTTGAGAACGCTCTCAAGACTACCGAGCCGATCAGGAGCCAGTTGTTGATATCACCGGCTTTACTCTGGTCACTAGACTTAGGGATCAGGGTCGTACGACTCTGCTTGAGGCACCTCAGCAAACGCCCGCTGTACATTATGGCGTTGAACAGATTGGCCAGCTTCTCGCCCTTCTTGTCCCACATGAGTAGGACATTACGTCCAACGCCATCAGGAGCAGGCGCACTCACCTGGTCCATCTTCTTTAATGCCTGCAGTGCCTCAGCAGGTGAGATAGGAGGGAATAGGGATGTGTTGTCCGCCTCCAGCAGAGAGGCGAACTGTCCGAGGCCCACGAAACAATCATCCCTTTCCCAGATCCCTCGCTACGTCTCAGTTACCAGTTTGAGATCAATACGGCAAACCGTTTGATCCCTGCCATCAAGCACCAGTCTCGCTGCGGAGCTTCCGTTGCTCCGATACAATGTCTGCAAGTTCTTCTATCGAAGTCTCTTGTTCGTCTTGAGGCGCTTTTGGTGATATGACAAAGTTTTCCTACCCGTACTCACGACACAAGTGTGGCACCTCCTCTGCAACTTCGCGAGTACCATCCTTAGATATCCATTAATTGCCCTGCAGGAGGAGGTCAGCGGTGACACGCCGTCAACACTGTGAGCCTGCAGGGTCTTGGTAAGATGCTCCTTGATCAGGGCCACCGGGGCCCTGGGGGGCAGCTCCTTTCGGAGGTCCGGCAACTTACCCAAGACGACGGCTGTGGGGGACTTAACCACAGCTTTTCCCCTCAGCCTCCTGAGGTTCCTCCACTTCTGTTGTATCTGGGCCTTCGTATATTGGGAGAGGGCTGAAACCGCGGCCTCGAGGAACCCAGAATTCCCTCCGAGGTCATCGTGTATACGATCCAGGGTTGCCAGTTCAGCCTGTGTCCACCCACTGTCCTTTGCTGCCCTTGCCGTCTGCGCCCTCGCCTTGTTGACATACACACCCAGGTGCTTCCTCCCCTGATGGGCTGAGAGACCCCTCTGTGGGGAGAAAGTTTTAGGGCATGTATTGCAGGCGTACCCCGTTATACAACCCGCTCCGGATCGGGTTGCCCCACACTTCACTGTATTTTACAAAAACCGTGGAGGAAAATGTTGTGGAGATTGTACCATGGAACAAACATTTCAAGCTTCTTAAATGCCTTGTTGATCAGTCTAAACCCAAAATCTGAACATCTGATCATATTCAGCACAAACTTTGACTCAGTTTCACTAAAAGATTGAAAACAACACGTGTGTTGAGCCTTACTTTGCAGCACATATGCTGAAGGCTGCAGCACATATGCTGATGCACATATATATATGGAACCATGCTGCCATCTATTGACAAGAGTGAGTTAATGGATGCTTTGTAACCATGGATTTGTATTTTAAAGTCACCCAAGTGTTGAACTTGTGATCTATTAACCTCATGGCCATATTTTAACAGTTACATTTGATAAGCAGTTGTGTTGAAAGAATGTATTTTCTGAAGTAGTGGGAATGTAAAGACATAATTTTTGAAGCATTTGATTTTAAGGGTTTCTTTCATTGTTAAACAATATTTACATTGAATGCATTTATGTTATGAAGCAAGGGTTATGTTTAACTCATATTTACATTTGTTTCTGAAAGCAATCAATCTAATCATCCTGCCTAACTTTATTTCTTTTCATCCTATTAAACTTTATTTCAGTAGATGGTTTGATATGTGTAAATAGTTTAAAGAAACAGTCAAGAAGTTTATGTATGGTTCATAATAAGTCAATTCTTCTAATTACAAACATTAACCTTCATATTAATGCTTTGTGATGTTTAAGCATACATCCTTCATTGAATCAAGTTTCCCAATGGTTTTACAAATATGATACAAGCTGCAGGACTGTTATTAATCAGAAAATATCATGAAAGACTTGAACATTATGAACATAATGTTTACAGCTTTAATGTGAAATAATAGGCAAGAGTGACTTGAAGTGTGAGCTTTTGTATGTAAAACCTCAGAATTAGACTTCCCCAAAATTTCTCTATTCAGGAGACGCAGGCTGCAAACCATCAGGCACAGCTATCAATAATTTGGCACAAAACCCTTTAGTACAAACCCAAACCTGTTTTATCCTAACTTACATAAAGCCTCAAACAGATTCCTCTTTGAGCTGGCCTCCAAGAACTTGAGAAAACTCTTAAAACGTCTCCTTAATTTAATTTTTCATCTAAATATATCCATATTTAATCTTTCATTGCAACAAGTTTATTTGTTTTTGTTTTATTAGTAATATTAAGTCTCGTATTGCTACGTATAATAATTTGATTTTGAAGAAAACACATACAGTATTTTATTTTTAAGTAGACGCCACTGAAGATTTGAGCAGAGTCAGACTAAACTTTATTTGGTAGCACAGCCTGAATCCTCAAGGTTCCTCTGAGAGCAATACTGTAAACTGGAAGATAAGCCGGCCTAAAGACTCTTTCAGAGTGGCCTGAAACGGCTCGATTCTTTGTGCTTATGAAGACATACACACAGACCACAGCCTGATCCGGACTCTTTCACTGCAACACCGCTGGTGATGCTGCACCAACAACGCTGGACCTGCCAAGATGACACCACTACCACAATGAAACACCTCAACAGTGAGGCATAACATGGCTTTATGATCAAGAGTTGATGTTTGTTACATACCCCCCCCCCCCCCTGCTGGATGGGATATGTATAGTCCTGCTACTGATCCTCTTGTTTGTGCTCTCTCTCCCAGGTGGCCTTAAGTGGATAATTGGGGGGAGGGCCTCTCTCATCTTCCCAGCCTGATCAACAGCAGCTTGTTTTGTGTGTTTGTGCAAAGAGGGAGGTGGAAGAAGAGTTAAAACAAAGAGAGAAAGAAAACAGGAAGATGGAAAAATTGTGTTTTTAAGGTCTTTTGTTGTTTATGTTTTATTGTTTGTGTTTTACTGTTTTAGGGTCTTATTTTTTGACAGTTTTACTCTTGTGAAGAAGTTTGTGACCTTGCTCTGTGAAAGGTGCTACACTAAATAAACTTTACTTACTAACTTACATGTTTATCAACATAACAGAAATCATCATATTTCAATAACATGAACCAAAATGCTATGTGTCGTGTATAAATATAAATCCTAGTGGACAAAGTTGAGCTGAAGCAGAAGCCAGAAGACAATATAATCCAGGTTTAGTTAACACAATGATGTATTTGAACTCTAATTCTAATATTCTAATGTGGTAACAAACCAAAGTAGTCAAAGTATATTTCTATGATTCACTCAGAACTTTGTTACAGAGGGTTTTAATTAAGTAAGATAAGCCACTAAAATCAATTTTATTGGTGCTTTGTCAACACAATATTACACCATGCAAATAGAACTGCAGTAAGTTACTTTACTTAATAATAAATGTTCAGTTTCTTGTTGATACAACTTTAGTTGTTTATGTGTTGACTGAGTTACATCTTAGTTTTTCAGATTGTACTTTCTTGTGGTGGTGTTACCGTGGACTGTATTATATGAAGAGGTGTGTGATGGTCGCACTTGCAGCCACACAGCCATTTTGAAGTTTGTATCCCGGCTGGCACTCACACTTTGGTTTCTTTTACATTTGTAGTTAATTCTTTCCTCAGTTAGCTAATTTAATTACATTTCACATTACATACAAATAAATAACAACACACTGGATTTTGTTTCATACATCATACTCATTTTATTGTACAGTTTGGCAGTACATTAGTTTCTATTTGTAGCGCACACATTTGGTTAACTTTTGTACAGTCATTAGTTTAAGTTTTAATTTTCCTTTTTTTTGAGTTACCAGTGTTGGGGTGCTGCTCCTGGAGGACATCTGGCCAGGCCTGGGCAAAGGATGTGCACCAGGACATGGAATGGTTAAATACAGGAAGTGGCCAATTGGGTCATACCAAGTCCTGCCACCTCATAGGGGGGGAACTGTTTATTTCAAGTTTAGTCATATTGTTTGTTTCTCTTTATTGAATGTTTTTGGTTTAGTTGATTTAGTTGAGTTAACCTGTGTTGAGGGGGAATTCTGTTGTTTATTGCTTAGTTGGTAGTGGTTGTCATTTGTTAGTTACCCCTCTTCTGTTATGGTCTGATCGGCCAGTAAATATGTTCCCCTTTGTGTTCATTTAGGAAGGTCTGTTAGTAGGGTTAAGTTCACTTTAGTTGACTTCTGTTTATTTGACCTCTTTTATGGGCCCTGAACTTTATTTACATAGTTTGTTATTTGTACCTTTTGTTTGCATTTTTTGGGTAAAATAAAAACCCTCTTTTTTGAAACCACCTGAGTCTCCTTTGTCTGCCAGCTCGGTCCCTTACAAGGTGTTTCTGATATTTTGTCCACCTCATAACCTCACAAATATGGTTATAAAAACACTGCATAATCTGATCTCATACAGCATAAATAACAAGTATAATTTTTTAAAATAATTTCCATACCAACATTATATAACATTGTACTCGGGGTTTTATACTCTACAAATGAAGACAGTTTTATTTAAGAAATCAAATGTTTACTTACTGTAATTACTTTAATTACTTTACTTAATTGTGGTAAAATGTGACATGGTGGCCTAGGTCTACTCCTGCTGCTAACAGTGATCAGTGCCTGCAGCATTGAAAGGTGTCGCCGCTGCTGACAGAGGCGTCATTAGTCTGCACACTTTCACCAGTCTCAGGAGCCGCACTCTCAGGTGGCTGTGTGGTTGTTCTGGTGGAAGGTCTCGCCGTAACGTTGGCGTTAGGCAGCGGTGGAGGGACATCGGTCACCGCCATGTGACGACGCTGCAGCTCCTCAATCAGCCTTTCAATTAAAAAAGAAAACATCATTTAGACAATGTTAAAATACATTTCAGAGAGTAAAGAAGAAGTGATGTTTGAAAAAAGACTTCCACCAACCTGCTGAGTGGATCAGCATCGTCCATAATTTGGCGAAGGAGCACGTAACTAAACACCCTGCCAGATGCCAGAAGTTCATGAACATCTCTGCTTCAACGGCCTCTGCTGTACTGTTCTTCATGCAGACCCTGCGCAGATGTACTGAAAGGGTTTCCTGGGTTTTCATGCACACAGGACACAGCAGATAGTGCCTGTTGGGTTTACTGGAAACAGAAAAAGACATTCTTCACTTCATTTAAAGCTTACTCAGGGAGAAGTTCAGGAGCTTTCAGCAGATATGCTTCAAATCTTAGCTTGGGTAAATGACCCAATGATTTCATTTTCACCTGAATAGAGTCATTAGTCAGTCATTATGTAATAGATGTGACCAGCCATGTTTAAAATATGTGAAACTATTATCATGACTTTTACAAACTGTTATTCTGTCTCTGGCTTGTTTACTCTGTTTTAACTTGATAAGAAAATAATGTTTTACTACATTCTGTTAAAAAAGGACTTCATAAGTGTTACATACTCCCCCCTACTGGATGGGATATGTATAACCTGATACTCTATTGACCATTGGTTTGTGCTCTCCCAGGTGGCCCTGATTGGATGATTGAGGGGAGGACCTATAAAGAGGGAAGGAAGGTGGTTTAGACTCTCTCTTTTCCATTTTCCAGCCTGAGCAGCAGCAGTTTGGTTCTTGTGTTGGTTCTGCTATGTTTTAGCTTTGCCTTTGTTATTTCTTGGTTTGTGTCGGTGAGTCTGGAAGTCCTCTTTTTGCGGCTTTATTTCTGTTAGGTTTAGTTCTTATGTGGATTTAGGTTAGAGGGGGGAGCTCAGATCCTATGGCCCTTTGTGGGCTGGTCTGGGTGTCTCCTCTTCTTTTTGTTCTTGTTGGCCGGCTCACCAGCTTCTGTTATTTGGTTGTTGTTGTTAATAAATTGGTTTAATTACTGTGGAATATCCTGTCTTTTAATCATATTGGGCCTTCTGTGGGCGAGCTGTTTTCAGAGGGTAGTAACAATAAACATTATTGTACATACAAACTAACCTCTTAATTTGGTCCCTTAGTCTGGGAACCATTGGCAAATATGCTTAAAATCTCAGCTGGTAAGTGACCTTTTGAATTTAAAAAATTCTATAATAAGTTAGTTTTTTAAGTAACTACATTGTGAACTATAAAATTGATCTTATCTTACCCCTGGGGAGACATTTTTCAGGAATGAAAAAATCTGGTAAAAAGAACAAAAGCAGGAGAAATCTTCAGTGAAGATGTGAACGCTTCTCTAGAAGACTGGATCTCTTAATGACCGATGAGCTTCTGTGGAGAGACTCAGAAGAAAGTGACTGGACATCTGGTGGCCTCATCTTATATGTCTGACAGTCCCGCCCACATTCCTGCATTAGCATTTAGCATTAGCATGCACACCTGAGGGGGGGGGGGGTGGACATGATACTCTGTGCTTGAAAATGTCAAATAAAGTTAAATGTGTTTCTTTATTTTGATTACTCATAGTTTTGAAAAGAAAAACTTGATTTATCAAAGGTAAATGGTGACTAACTAAAGCTGAGTCTTTCAGCATATAAGGTGATCCCCCCCCCCCCCCCTGCCACTTGGCAAGGAGGCCACTGTCAGCCGTTGGCAGCAGTAGGAGAACTTTCTGGCCCTCCTGGAAAACTCTCCATCTAGAAGCCGTGTCATACCTCTGCTTCTGTCGCTCCTGTGCTTGGCCCAGATTACCATTGGCCAGTTCTTGAAATTGGTCCAGTTTGTCTCATCTTCAGGACGTATGAGAGCTCACTGCACTGCTGTTGTGGCATGGGGCCCTCCCAGGCCTCCTTCAAGACATCCATTGGACCCCTCACTGAATGTCCATACAGCAGCTGAAAAGGTGAAAACCCAGTTGATGATTGTGGGACTTCTCTATACGCAAACAACAAGAACGGAAGCCACTGGTTCCAGTCTGACCCTGAATCATTCACAAATTTCCTCAGCATGGACTTAAGAGTCTTATTAAAGCGCTCAACGAGGCCATCTGTCTGGGGATGGTAGGGACTGGTCTTCACACCCTGAATCCCCAGCAGCCTGTACACCTCCTTCAACAGGCTTGAAGTGAAATTGGTGCCTTGGTCAGTGATGATCTCCTTTGGGATTCCAACTCTGGAGAACAGCTGAATGAGGCAGTTGACAATCTGGCGGGCCTTAATCTTCTTCAAAGGAAAGGCTTCAGGATATCTTGTAGCATAATCGCAGACTACCAATATGTACTTGTGGCCTGCACTACTCCTTTCTAGTGGGCCTACAATGTCCATGGCAATACGGGAAAAGGGCGTATCAATGATGGGCATGCTTATCAGGGGAGCCCTATCTCCTTTCCTGCCCGGAGCTGTTAACTGACACTGTGGACAAGACTGACAATATTTTACTGTGTCAGCATACTGCTGGGGCCGATAGAAACGAGGAACCATCCTAGAAAATGTTTTTGCCTGTCCTAAGTGTCCTGCCCAAGGGATTGAATGGCTCAGGTTAAGGACTGTGGGCCTCAAACTCTGGGGAATGACTAGCTGATCACCAATCTGACTACGACGATACAACATGTCTCCCTTGACCACAAATGCTTCCCTTTCTCTCCCTGTCACCTGGGTTGACTCGGGCACACATCTAGAAAACAAAGTTGTAAGGGTGGGGTCTTGTCTCTGCAACTTAGCAATGTCACTAGAAATGGCAAAAAGGTCAGACTGTAAAGGCTCAGACACATGCTCAGCTACCTTTGTCCCCCTCACTCTGTCCTGTCTCCTCTGGCTCCTGCTCTTCCTCTCCTTAAGCTGTTTGGTGTGCTCAACCCCAGGCACTTCCTCCTTTGCAAACGGTAACTCCTCCCATGCCACTGTTGAACTAGCCTGTTCCTGCTTACTTTTGGACCTGGTGACCGCTAGCAAACTTTCACTGGTGCAACTAGCCCTAGCCTCACGAGACTGCTTAGCTATCAATTCAGCAAGGATGGGAGGATCACAGCCTAACACAACCTGATAGGGCAGTTGCTCAAATACCCCTACTGACAGCAAGTAGAGTTGGCCTTCAACCTGGATAGCTACCTTAGCTATGGGGTAACCTACTTTGTCACCATGAACACAGAAAACATCCACTGTCCCTCCACAATAAACAACATCCCTATGGAGACTATCCTGTCTGACTAGGGTGCGATTACTTCCTGAATCTAGAAGAGCTACGCAGGGTCTGTCTTCAATTAACACACCTATTGTAAGCTCCTCACATTGACCTTCTGAGACCTCCTCCCTCCCCGGCTCACTGACCAGTAACTTGGGAGCAAAACACATGTAGTTTTTACTAACATGGCCCTTATTACACTCTGCCTTAAAATGACCTGTCTGACCACAAGAGTGACACACTAAGAGGGCTTTGTTTCTAGGCTCAAATTTAGCTGAATTTGAGGGGAAGGAACTATGTCTTGTGTTTCTGGCTCTAAGGTCACTCCCACCAATAGGCTTACCCAAGGGTGTGGGTGGGCGGGATTTGGCTGGGAGGTACTCTTTTGATGGACGGCGGGCAGCCAGGAAAGCTTCAGCCAATTCTGCTGCTTCTTTGGAGGTCTTTGGGTTCCGTTCTTTAATCCAGGTGCGAAGCTCAGGATTCAGGACTTTGAGGAACTGCTCCATGATAATGGTATCTCCAATTTGTTCCTTTGTCTTTTCTTTGGGAGCCATCCACTTGTCATACAAGTCCTTAAGGCGGACCTGCAGCTCTCTAGGTGTCTCCTCTTCTGCCGGCACACTGGAACGGAACCTCACTCGATAGGTCTCTGCACTGATTTCAAACTTCTTCAAAACAGCACACTTTACTTTTGCATAATCCATGGTGTCATCAATGTCCATAGCTACATAAGCAGAACGGGCTCGACCGGTTAGCAGTGGAGCCAGGTGAAGAGCCCACTCTCCCTGAGGCCACTGACAGGCATGAGCAATTCTTTCAAAGGTGATTAAGTAATGTTCAATGTCCTCACCTTCACTGTATGGCTGCATTTTGGGGCTTTTCCAGCCAGGAAGCCTCACCAGACCGGAATGCTGTCCTCCATTAGCCAACTGTGTTAGATCAACCTCAGGCCTGCCTTGGATTGCTGGGATGTGAGGAGGCTCGGCTGTAAGCTCTACAGAGGGGGCGGATGGGGTTGCTGAATCTCCCATCAGCTGCTGACGATCCTGGCGGTCCTGTTGCACCTCATGTTGGAGCTGGGCAAACTGGTGCTGGATTCGCTTCCACCTCTCCTCCTGTCGCTTGCGCTCCTGATCTATCCTGACATCGCTGTCAGCCTGCTGTTGCATCAGACATCGTAGAAGACTTGTCAGTTCAGCCATACTTTCTTTCTCCTGGGCTTGACCACCTGCTGCCCCCTGCTGGTCACAGACATCTTGAGACACTTCTGGAAGACACTCAGTTGCTTGAGGTTTCTTTTGTCTGGTTGACATTTTCTTCGCTGCCTCCTACTGGCCTGGATCCCACCACTGCCACCAAATGTGGTGTAGCCTGACCGGAGTGGCTGGTCACTTGGTAGGAGGCAGACACAGGAAACCTTATCCAGGTATCACAAGGTGGTTTATTTACAAGAAAAAGTGGCACCATGCTACACATGTAACAAAACAACAAAAAACAAAAAAATTATGTACAAAACAAAAAAACAACTAAATAGTTAACTTGGCCTAACTGATCAAAACTCAACTCATATCAACTGAACTTATATTAACTTATCATCATGTGCACACAGCTACACACTGATGTACTAACCCCCCGACAGCCAAAAAGCAACTGCTTAAATAGACCCTTCCATCAGCAGTCCATCAGAGTCAATCTGGGCTGTACCATTGCTGCAGGTGCATCCCATGTCTCTGCTAAAACAGGTCAGAGATAAAGTTATTCACTCTTACCAACCTCCATGGTGAAACATCATAGCTCACCACACAACACACTTCCAACCATACATACACTGATCAAAGTCACAGTAAATAACTCACTTAACATAATTAACTACCACCCCCGCCACATTATCCAACCCAGTGACATCACCAATGATGTCACCCAGTGTATAAATACAGGCCATTGTTGGGTGCCTCCTCCTTTTGTCTGTGGAGCACATGGTGAGTATGGTAAGTAACACAGAAAGAATAGGATTGAATTATCTTAACCCAATAAACAATAACTAAACTTAACAATACTTGTCGGTGTTTTACTTTAACCAAAAATGTTGCTGGTATGTGAACTGTAACCAGACATAATGCAAACCACAAACAAACCCGGGATAGTATGTGTCTGCAAGTTACAGATTGATCATAAACATGTGGCTAAACAAACAATTACCAAGCATGGTTAAATTTGTGAGCTATGTGGCATTGATGGTGAAAGTAGGGACAAATGGTGTATTCTCACCCACTTTGTCACATACAGTTATATGGGTACACTTTGTAAATATTTGTGCATTATATGATAACCTAAAGACTTTTCTTATTGTTAAAGTAGAAGCTCTGTACAGGAAACAATGAAGTGGAGGTGCTTTAACTGTCTCTGTGTGTATGAAACACAGTTATGACTGAAGTCAATTTTTGAATGAAAGACATAACATGGGGCTGTCTGAAACCTACCTCACAATCTGTGGGCCTCTGTTCAGCTGTCTGTGTGCCTCTAACACACATGTAAACTTCCACCATTCCCCCACAGGCTGGTGCAGCGGAGCAGGAGCCATGTCAGATGTTTAGCACCACCCGATGGTCACTGCCTAGATGACACACAGGCAACAATTTAGAAAGAAAAGTACAGCCTCTTGACATCTTATCAAGTTTGTATAAGCTACAATCATAGGTGGAAGAATGGTAAATGGACTGTACTTGTATAGCACCTTTCTAGTCTTCCAACCACTCAAAGTGCTTTTTACACTACGAATCACATTCACACACATTCACACACATTCACACGCTGAATGGGTACAGGGGCGACCATGCAAGGTCCCCACCTGCCCATCAGAGGAAGCTAACCATTCACACACATTCATACACTGATGGTTCAGCCATCAGGAGCAATTTGGGGTTAAGTGTCTTGCCCAAGGACACATCGACATGTGGACTGGAGGAGCCGGGAATCGAACCGCCGATCTTCCGATTAGTGGACGACCCGCTCTACCTCCTGAACCACAGCCGATCTGAAGTAATCAGATCCTTTACTGCACTAAACGTAGTGATAGATCAAACACAATACCAACAGAAAAAGGGCATGTAAACTCCATCTACTCTAATAGATCAACTTAGAAAAGATCCCACAACATGATTTTGTGGTCACGTCATGTGATACCTGTGTGTGATACGTACAGCTCAGCTGACCATCAGACTGAACACTAGTGGGTTATTTCATGAGATATTATCATCAATGGAAGGAAAAACTTCAGGCACTGATGAATGGAGCAGGAACAAAATCACTAGGATTCAATTAAAAGCCTTTATTCAAAACACGGCTCCTTACAATAAAACATGATCTGTTTCAACTTTAAAGGTCCAAAAGACTGAACAAAAAACAAGCAAACATGAACATATGATTATGCAAGAATGTCAGTTTGTCAGAATGAGACTGAAGCACAGGGCTGTCTATAAAGCCAAGTGTCCAGTTAGCTCTCCTCACTGACATGTTAATGAGTCTTTAAAGTCTCAGTGTCTCGTCAGCGGTGGTTCAGAGGTTGTTGTTCTTTTCTTTTTGTGAAGAAGACTTTCTTGAGGAAAATAGCAGGACGAGTAAGTACTGATTCATTTTCACTAGTTGATCTTTTAATTTGTGTTTTCTGCTTGATTTGTGACATTTGTGACAAATTAAAATCTAAATTCAGTCCTCCAGAGAGATAATACTTTTTATTGCTGTGTTCATATCAGAGCGTGTGTTTCTGTATTTGGAGAAGTTTACCGATGCTATGGCTGTGCTAGGCTGGAAAGTCAATACTTGTTGCAAAGAAGATCATTTAAGCTTTAATTTGATGCTGAACATGTTTGATTTAAAGCAGGTTTAACAGAAATACAGGAGGATAGGTACAATTATAAATGTAGGTTGGCTGAGGGTCTTTTGAAAACAGCTAAATGTAAACGTCATTCAGCAGCGTGCTGCTAGACACCAGAAAGTCTCAAATGAACAATGTTGGAGTCGGATCATGTGAACCTGAAAGACCAGGTTAACTCTAGAGAACATATGGCTGCTAATAATAGATGAATGCAGAACTGTGTAACAATATACATTAAATACAAACAACAATACATAACTTAATTCAATCAATTAACATCAATACGTCAACAGTGAACAAATAAATACATGAAATAGAAATATTTACAAAGCTGTGTGAAAAAAGAAATGAAGACACAAGGAGAAATATATACTAACATAAACAAACAACACTGAGGAGTCTCAGTATAATATATAATTAATATTAATAAATAATATACAATATAATTACTATATATAATGTTACAATTAAAATGGCGGGCTTATATCTTTACACAAAGAGATAATACTAATACTACTACTAATAATAATATAGATATAATTATACTATAGATAATGTGCAGACATGTATAGATAACAATGCTACTCATTGTCACTGGTGCCTCGGCTGGTGTTACTGGGGGAACAGCTGCTTGGTACTGGGCAGAAGATATTTTGCTGATGTGTACAACCTGATAGTTTGTTTGTTTGGTGGCTTTTAACAGGATTTAAAAAGGCAATTGTAGAGAAAAGATTGGCATTACTAAATGACTGGGCTGTTTCTGTGGAAAGCTAATTAGGGATATTGAAAAAAATATATATAAACATTAACAGCTGGTTAAAAAGTAACACAAATGATTTTATTATCAATTTTCAATGTTTTATCTGCTATAATTTATTATGTATGAATATAGCATCTTCCTAAATTGCATTATAATTAGTGTTATGATTTTAGTTCATTTTCAGTTGTTCCCTGTCTTGCTGCTTCAGACTGCGTTTTCCTGATTCACGTCCGCAGCGGGCCTACGGTGGCCGGCGTGAATGTGGGACTAGCCCCTCTCTCACAATCATGGATGTATAATAAGAGCTCTTATAATACATCTATGCTCACAATGCAATGTGTGTTGTACGTGGGAAGATATGAGTGTTCATGTGTTCAATGTAGATGTAGATGTGATGACATGTGGGGCAGACAGCCCGCCGCCCCGCAGCAGCGTCATTTGAAATATTTTAAATGACGCTGCAGTGCGGCTACAGCGCGAGCTTGAAATTTACAGTCGGCAACAGAGGGGAGACTTTCCTCCAACGCTAGCAAACTTGAATGAATTAAGTGGATTTCATAACCAAGCACAGGGTACAAAGCCTTTATTTGGAGGAGAAACTGGATTTAAAGCGCCTCGGAGCCCAGCAGCCACGGAGTACTGTCATCACTCAAACTGCTGGTTAAATTAACCGCGGGAGGAAAAACCGCCATGCTGCCCTTTTCTGAGCCGTCAGCTGGTAAGTGAAAGTATATTTTGGTGGTTCTGGTCCGTGCATTGGCCATATTGTTGTGCTGGATCGATTGATGTAGATGGTGACGAGTGTCAGTGTGTCCGTGCTTATCTACTGAGGTTGTTGTCATAAAGTTGTTGTCACAGAATAGATTAGTATCCTTAAAAAGTTGTCTTTGCACTTCGTTGTAGTGTCGAGCTCTTTGCTGTTCGTTCATGGCCATGTAGGCTGATTTGTTCTGAGCTTGGCTGTGTCGGCTTATGACGATATAATATCGCATTATTAATGAATCAATATTTCAGAGAGGTTGTGCTTCAGTGATGCGTTCAGGCGCCTCGTTCCTGAACGCATCACTGTCGTGAGTCAACCAGCCAACTTCAGCTAATGCTTTCTAGAGATCGTGGCTTTTCCCAAACTGAATAAATACAACACATATAAACACAAAACTGCTTTGCTAGCTCAATCTCGTTGTAACTAAGATATCCGTTGAGAAAAATATTTTTTCCATGGACAGATTTAGCTACTACGTCCGCAAACTTCACATATATTTGTAAGCTAGTAGCGCCACAGCACCGGCACAGCTGATGGAGGATGCTGGAGTGGAAGCTGAGATAAACTCTCAACTGAAGGGAAAATGGTTAAGTTAAGCTGTGTGTGGGGGAGCCAGATAATGATGAAGAGTGAAGAAGGGTTCAGGTTTTTCTGTGTGTGTGTGTGTAACTCGTCTCAGTCTCAGAGTTCAATCCACCCAGTAAAGGGTCCGTTTTGTTTTCCCCACAACCCCTAATCACTTCAGTTCAATCCACTTTCACAAACATTAACTCAAAACTCCACTCCGGGTTTTCACCGCAGATCCCCCACAAAACAAAACAAATCAAAGACACTAGCAAAGCCACACATAATATTTTTAGTGATAAGGCTTTTTTCATTTGAACACGGCTAGGTGTGCTGTTCTAAATGTCTAGTTGACCAATCAGATTGCTCGGTGGGAACTACGTGTTGTGTAATTCAGGCTTGTGACAGTGGTGATGTAACTTGTGTAATTTCTCTCTCTCTCTTCCTCTGGTTATGTGTACAGGACCTGCTAGAAGCCACTTTGTTGTTAAAAGTGTTTTGTGGAGCCATGCATGGACCCATAACATGTTAAAAACACATCAGTAGCAAGAGCAAGTACTGTAGTTTTCCTGGTATGTAGCCTATCTATTGAAGTAGTTGTTGCCCCACCAATTTTTTAAAAACACCACTGCTCATGCCAATGTGTTGCTCAGTTCTCAATCGTTGGTGATTCCACTGTCTGACAAACTCAAGGCAAGATTGCTGGATTCTTCCGAGATAAACATAATGTAATGCTCAGACTTGCACTTCATTATTTGAATCAAGAATTCCTACACTCTCCATGTATTGAAATAGTTGTCAGTAGAAGTCAGAGACAACTCTATTGCCATCCGCCCACAGCCTCTCAATCTGTTGATTATGAACACTTCTAGCAGCTATATAACTCTCCCGGTCCGCACCCCTGTTCTCAATCATAAACCTTGCCACATCTACATTTTCTCCCACTCTGTCCCCTCTTACTCTGAGTGGCAAACCAAACTGAGATACACCATTGCAGAAAAAAGAGAGAACAGTTGAAGCACGCTTGTTTGTGCAACGTTCCAAATAAACGACTGTAGCCATCAATGCATCCATGGAAAACAAATCTCCAGGCGATCAGTTTGTGATTGGAGTCAATGTGCCTGTAATGAAAATGGAGAACAAGGTTAAAGTGACTACAGAACACATATACAACTGCACGGTTGGTCTTCATCTAGAGACTGATCAGCCTACTACGCTGTTTTATCTCTGTTGTATATAGTAATGGGTGTAGCCGTCTGTCCGTGTGTTAGCATTGTGGCCGGATTTGCACAAAGCTTTGTAGAAGGTTCATTGTAGGTCAACTGAGAATTGATTAAATTTCCACAATCATCCACCAAATGGGGGCGCTGTAACCCTGACCAATCACTAAAAGGCGTAACTTCCGAACGCATTTCACGTAACACCACAAAACTTTGTAGAAAGGTTGGACATGGGCCGAGGAAGAACTGATCAACTTTCCACCTGGATTGTCCTTAAATGGATATTTCACTTTCGTAGAACTTGTCAAAATTCAGCAGTCTTACCTCTATCAAAGTGCATCTACAAGTAAGCTAGTGATCACTGCTGTCCTTGTTGTCTGCCCTCAACACCACCATTTCTCCCAGGTGTCAGGCTCCTCATTCACTTCCATTCATTTTAGGGACCTAGTCTAAATATTATACTGGTGGTGTTGAAAACAGATAACGGGGACAGCAATGGTCACAAACTTACTTGTAGATTGCTTTAGATGTGGGTAAGACTACTGAATTTTGGTGGAGGTGGAGTGGGGGACAGAGGAGGACGGGTGCCTGCTGTCCTCTGCATCTCTTACATTGGACTTAATGTATTTCATTTTTTTTCATGCTAATCTGTGATTGGCCATGACACGTAAAATTTCGCTCCAAGGGACGACGTCCTCTCTAACCAATCAACAACCAGAATGCAATATTGACATCAAGTTGGTCCAATGATAGTTTCCAGATTTCATCTTCAATTCTCTCCACTGTAAGGCAGAGTAGCAGCAGTAGATAGCTCCTTGCGTTAGCCAACGCAACAGTTAGCTTGTTGTAGCAGCCTTTGTTGCTAATGATATCAGACTGGTTAAGCAGCAGCCACAAAGTTCTGTTAACTAACAAACAAGATGACCAACAGTCACAAATGGACGTTATGACATGAATACTTCATCTCCATGATAGAAAGAAGAAGACATCAGATAACGTGAGTCAGATACAGCTTCTCTCTCTCTGTCTCTTTGGTCGCTAATTTCATCTCTGATGGTTAAATGTCTCTGTGTGGCTTTTTTGTGTTTTTTATCTCCTTAACAAGAATGCAGCAGAGATCATATAATGTGTTGTGGGTAATGTTAGTTTGCTTGTTGATGTTATAGTGAGCTGTCTGGACTCATTCATTGTTTTTAATTGAGTGGTTGTTCAGTCACCTGTTGATGTGTGATTAGTGAATGAGTGCAGGAGGTCTGGCTGCTGCTTCTGACAGTTTCTTTAGTTCCTTTTTAAGCTGAGCCGTATATTGAGTAATAAGCTTAAAGTAACTAGAATAACAAGTGTTTACTAGTGGTGTAACTGAACCATCACGGGGTTTGCCTGCAATACATGCCCTAAATCTTTCTCCTCACAGAGGAGCCTCTCGGCCCATCAGAGGAGGAAACACCTGGGATTGTATGCCAGCAAGGCAAGAGAGCGGAAGGCTAAGGCGGCAACCGTCAGTGGGTGGACCCAGGCCCAACTGGCAACCCTAGAGCGCGTACACAACGACCTCGGCGGAAAATCTGGGTTCCTCGAGGCAGCGGTTTCGGCCCTCCCCCACTACACCAAGGCCCAGATACAGCGAAAATGGAGGAGCCTCAGGAGGCTGAGGAGAAAAACTGTGGATAAGTCCCCCACAGCGGTTGCCTTAGGGAAGTTGCCGGACATCACTGAGGAGCTGCCTCCCAGAGCCCCGGTGGCCCTGGTCAAGGAGCACCTTGCAAAGACCTTGCAGGTGAACAGTGCTGATGGCGTGTCACCACTGACCTCCTCCTGCAAGGCAACCAACCGTTATCTGAGGAAAGTACTCGCGAGACTGCGGATTCGGGGCCACGCTCGAATCGTGAGTACGGGAAGGAAGACCTGGTCGGATCGTCAAAAACGCCTCAAAATGAACAAGAGGCTCCGATACAAGAACATGCAGACGCTGTATCGGAGCAACAGAAGCTCTGCTGCGAGGTTGGTGCTCGATGGCAGGGAACAAACGGTCTGCCGTATTGATCCCAGACTGGTCACTGAGACATACAAGGGGATATGGGAGAGAGACGACAGTTTCGTGGGCCTTGGTCAGTTCGCCTCCTTGCCAGAGGCGGACAACTTGTCCCTATGCCCTCCCATCTCACCGGCTGAGGCGCTACAGGCACTTCGGAAGATGGACCAGGCGAGTGCGCCTGGTCCTGATGGCGTTGGACACAACGTCCTACTTATGTGGGACAAGAAGGGCGAGAAGCTGGCGGACCTGTTCAACGCCATACTGTACAGTGGGCGGTTGCCGAGGTGCCTGAAACAGAGCCGAACCACCCTGATCCCCAAGTCTAGCGATCAGAGTAAAGCCGGCTCAGTAGTCTTGAGAGCGTTCTCAAGAGTCTTGACCATGAGACTGACCGAGGCCTGCGCCATCCACCCTCGTCAGCGGGGCTTCACAGAAGCGCCAGGCTGCTCCGAGAACCTGGCCATCCTCGACGGACTTATCCTGGTGAGTGCACAAACACTCTCCAACATACAGGGTGACACCATGTAGCTGAGTGAAATCCTGTGAAAAATGTTATATAACTCAGTCCTCAGAGACACACATCCAAAGGGGTACGTCTATTTGAAGGGGAGGTATCAGCACTGTGGAGAAGTCCAGATTATATATATATATATATATATGGCAGGAGAATATACTCTCCGATTACAGGCTTCTCTATAATATTGTAAAAATATACTATATGAACAGCAATATGGGTTTAGATCTAATAGGGAAACTTGGAGCTTGTGGAGGAAATATCACCTGCAATAGAAAATAAGGAATATGCAGTGGGAGTATTCATGGATCTCAAAAAGCATTTGATACAGTTGACCAGGACTTATTATCCAAGAAATCAACAAATACTGAAGGTGACTTGTGGGGTTCCCCTGGGCTCAGTGTTAGGACCATTGTTGTTTATTTTGTACATAAATAATATATGTAAGGTTTCCAAAATATTAAACTATATTTGCAGATGATACACATTTATTTTGTCACAGTAATAATTTGGAACAACTTTTGGATACAGTGGAAAAAGAACTGGAAATGCTAAAGAGTTAAACACTTAAACTAACTAAGACTAATTTAACTTTATAATATTTGAGAAGTGTTCAACTAACTCATACAGGAAACCCATGATGAATGATGTTGAATAGAAAGAGTGAAATTAAATTTGTTGGAGTAATATTGGATAATAAATTATGATTGAAGCCACATAAATTATATCAAAGCTAAAAGTCAATTTCAATACTATATAAAGATCCTCTAAATAAAGTTTTGTTATCCACCTTATGCTGTTCCTTCATAGTCCCACATATAACTTACTGTGTGTGTATATATCTCAAATGTAGCTCAGTCTAAAAAAAGTTTTCATTTTAGACAAATATGTAAATAAATAAAGATCAATAAATCATTTTTAAATGTTTAAAAATTATTCTATTCAAACCAGTTAAGTTGAATGTTTAATACAGTTCATAGTGAATTAAAAACAGGCAGATGAATAAATCTTTGTCATTGTGTTGGTGAAGTTCATGCAGTTCAAGTAGTTTGTTTGCTGTTCACATGAGAGCAGCGTGTTTATCTCACAACCTAGTCCCAGAGGACATAAAGTTGTCCATCTTAACATGTTGTTGATTTGATTGGTTGTTACCAACCTGTCAGCCAATTGTAAAGGTGGAGGGGCGGGATGTAGAGGAGACCCCGCAGAGTAAAGCCACGGGCTGGTCAGACGACGAACAGGAGCTGTGTGAAGGTTGTTTACGCTGTTGAAGACATGGACGTAGAAAGAAATGACTTGTCTCTCTATCAGAATTTGATCCATTTGGTCCGATCACATTTCAAAAGCCTAGAGGAGCCGCACGATTGAATTGTTTCATCCCCATTCAAGTTAGCCGGAGGCCTAAACCGGAAGTAGTCGACTCGGCCGGCGACCGTTACTAGTGCGCATGCTCTATGGGCCGCATGAACGAGGCCCCGCCGCCGACGCTGTATCCAATTCTCTTTGTACATCCATGGATGAAGACTGTTTATGTTCGTTGTGTTGATGGATGCAGAGTTTTACCGACGGGTAACGGACATAATAGCCACATGCAGAAGGTAAATAACCTCTGTGTATGTATTTTTTGTATCGCTTCATCACGACGTAGTGCGTGTAAAAGGTAGATGCTAATCGCGATTAGCGCATTAGCGCGCTAGTTATATTAGCACATATTTCACCGTAGTAGCAGCTAATGTTACTGTTTGTTGCTAGCATGTGTTAATGTCAATTAGTTAAAAGCTCAAAATGAACTCGGCATGAGAAGTAAAGGAGCTTTAGGACGAGTTAAGTGACTGAGAACAACTGTCATGTACGTCTAATAGACGGAGGACCAGGAAACAGTCCTTGGACTCTATGGACGAGTTGATGTCTCCCGCTCAGCTTTCACTTCGTCTGGACTTGTCGCCCGCCAGCCTGTAACCTCACTCATCATTCCTCTCGTCATGCATCGCCCATGCTTCAACTCAGGGATTAGTGAGTAACAATTAACCAGTGCACCTGCTATTTTATTTTGTAGCTTGCATTTGCTAGTGCAGCGGCCATTTGTTTCAGGTCACTACGCTCCGAGCAACGACTCAGACCTGCAACGTTTGGTTCTGGTTTTAAAGGACACTGTTTTATTTTGTTTGTGTGTGTGTGTGTGTGTGTGTGTGTGTGTGTGTGTGTGTGTGCCCTTAAATTAGGAGCTCCGTTATTGGTAAATAAGATAAAGAGAGGTCATAACTTCTGAGAAAGGTTGGAAAGCAAAAGGGAAATACATTTAAGTTTTGTGTAATAGTTTTATTTTATTAATTGGTTTAAATATTGGTTTTATTAAAGGGGACGTATTATGCTTTTTCCATATTTTTATTTATATATATTATGCGTGTATTTGTGTGTCGGATGTTCATGTTAAAAGTGGCCAACGTGTCAAATAACGAGGTAAACGTATGTCACAGTCATCCCTGTGAGCAGAAAGCAGCAGCTTCAGACTGCTCTGAACGCTGTTTCTAACTTGTTTTTTTCTACTTTCAGCCCAAGCTGACGTCAGTTGGTGACGGATTTCTTTATATGGACATCTGCTACATGCACAGCACACAAGTTTGTGTAAACAAAACCACATAGAGAACCAAGAAACCCACTTTTTATTCAATTTAAAGGCTCTAAAACTTAAAGATTAGGTTGAATTTAAAACGGTTCAAATCATGTACAAAGTTAAAAATCAATTGTTACCTAAAAGTATCCAAAAGTTGTTTCAAATGAGAGAACGTCAACATGACTTGTGCAATAAATGATAAGTGAGGACTAATGTAAAATATCATTGTATTACAGTCAAAGGAGTTAATTTATGGAACAGCTGCAGTGAGGAACTGAAAACATGCAGAACATTTAGTTTAAATGAACATTTAAAAATAGCATATTAAACAAACATGACATGGACAATCAGAAAGAGACTGGCATAGAAGGACAGGGGAAGTTGTTATTGGTTTGTTTTGTTGTCTTAATATCTTGTGATCAAGTCACTGTCCACATACTGGGCCACACCCCCTCCCCTGTTGTTGGTTCTATTGATATAAAGAAACCATCAATATGGAAATCAATACCTTTCTCTTGATCTAACCATGTCTCAGATAAGGCTATTGAATTGAATTTAAGTTTAAATATATTCAGATTTTCATTGATCTTAGTGAAGTTTGCATAAAGACTTCTACAGTTGACACACTGCTGACCGACCTTCCTTCTTGTTGCTAGCCTTGAGTCAGGTGTATTGAGACAGTATGTCCCAATGACCCGGCTGATAGCGTGCAATGACCAATGGGACAGCGCGTGCTACCCAGCTGATAGTGCCGATTAGACAAATTCAATCATCTCTCTGAAATCAGAAGTAAGAAGAAACTTTGGAAATAAGTGAAGATCTAAGGCGGGAAACTGGTATCATTAATATGAATGTGTTGGTCAGTTGTACCAGCATGGATAATCCCAGAACCTGAAGTCAATCTATGCATACTGAATAATAACAAAAGATAGAAATCAGGAGATATAGTCAAGGAAGTGAAGTCTCATCTGCAACAAGGATGGAGTTCATATTTACAGAATACAGATGGATCAAAGGATCCAGAGAGCGGGAAAGTGGCATTTGGAGTAATGAAGAATTCAAAACAGACATATCAGATGTCAGTATTCACAGCAGACATGTTGACAATATTAATGTGCACTTTGGTGGATAAAGAACAATAAACCAGACAACTCAGTCATATGTAGTGATTCAGCTGCAGCTTTAACTACAATAAGAGAAATCAAATCCAACTTCAGACCTGATATATTGGCTGAGATTTATCAAACATTATACTGTACCAGAACACAGACTATAGTTTATGTCATTTCACTATTCTGTCTGGTTCATGGATGATGTCATTCCTGTCCTATAAAGTACATGAATGTAGTGATCTATGTAGAAAACTTCAGGTATTTAACAGGTGCTGCACTAAGGCATCAGAGGCCACAAACTTTTAATAATTCCCATAAATATAAAACACACTGGCATGTGGCATGAATCCCTCAGCGCCCCCGAACCCCCCATTACATCATTTGGGAATTCCCATTGACATGAGTATGGGATTTCTTTCTTTTTCCAGTCCCTTAGTCCCTCTAACCAGTTGAGACGAGGGTAACTACACAGATTCTTCCGCTTCAGTCTTTCATAACAAAAATATGAAAATTGCCTAAATTTTGCATTTTGTAGTCATGGAAACTGGATTTTTCTGGTTCAAAAACCCATAATAGGGAAAAAACCACAGAATGATAGTTTAGGGAGAACAGTAAACGGTGAACGGCTGTATTTGTATTTTTAAAATGTTGTTACATACATCAATAACTTTAAAAAGCTCCGTTTTTCATTGTTAGACTTTAGTTTCAGAAGAAGGAAATCGATTTGAGACGAAGGTACAAGGATTCTTTCATCCAGTGCAATAATTACTGACTTCAAATAATGAAGCTGTTCAGACACATGGACGCAGCTGGACAAACAGTTTTTACTCTGTGGACTTTACTGATGGAATATTGTCCAGTTTTGGACTATATAGCCTAACAACACATATATCACTGTCTAAAGGAACATCAATAGCAAACAGTAGAGGGCAGCGATACGCTATGTTAGCATCTAGTCTAATTCAAAGAAGAAGAAGAAAACAGACACTTTGTATCCTCTGCATCACACTAACAGTTATAAACTCATAATGTAAAACCTTGAACATGTAACATCTGTGCTCATTATGTTTGACACTGGATCAGAGTAGGGAGTAGCATCATCCTGGACATGCTACAGTTCTTTATAATTAGTCTGATAGCTTTGATGACATCCAGCACTGCACCCCACTCACATTCTGATATGTTTACCAGACTCCTTGTCTATAAAAGCTATGTGCACTTAATAACCCACATCAGTCTGTTGTGACTGTATGCTGATCAGGAAAGAGTCCAGACAGGTTCAGTAGAAACCTGGAGCTGCACTGATGAGTCCACCTTAAAGAGAGTTCACTGTTATCACAATAGTGTGTGGAAGAATGATTACTGGGTTATAATATTGTGTGAAGTAATAGAAAACGTAGATAATGTCTCTGTTCTGATCACCTTTTTGGGTTCACTAACATTGATTAGTTTTCTGATATTCTTAACGGCTGTACTTTGGAGATTAGTTGAAGACATAACTTAAATCTGTCTTTTAATCTGCCAGAATGGGTAGTGTTAACAGTAGACATCAAACAAAGGATAGATATGATAATGTGGACCTGTCTGCTCCTAAAATAAACTACATGAGAGTGAACTATAGTGATTCATCTGTGAAACAAATCAACATCTGGATGACTGAATCTAGCTTTCCGAGCACAGAAAGTTTCAGTATCAGACAGCTGAATCAGCTGAGAGAAAGACTGCAGGAGAAGGAAAAAGAGACTGAGAATAAAAAAGACAAAAGTAAGTTGATAACAGATCGGAAAGCTTTTAGTTTATGGATGAAAGAAGCACAAAACAGGGACAGGAGACCACAGGCAGGGACAGGTAGGATCTCATCTGTGTCTCAGTGTGTCAAAATGCAGGATTCTGAACTCGACCGGGTGCCGCCCAGGAGACGCATCGACCCGCCGCAACAACAAGATGAACAGCAGCCCGAGCTCGTCAGACGCCTTATCCACGGCCAAGAGCACCACCGCCACATAACTCTGACTGTCCTCCGTCTCCGGTTCCCCTCATCTACCCTGATACATCTGTCTTACCAGGACAAAGCTGCCTCTCCTTCTCATACCAGGTCTGGTCTGGTATGAGAAGGATCTCAAAATCCATCCGTCGTCTCTATGAATCCATTCATCACCCTCCCATCTCCAGTGAGAACTGACACAGAGGGAAACATGATCCTGAATCTCCCCATGATGGAGGTAGCAGGTGCAGATGGACATGCCATGTTAATCCACAGACCGTGGACTATGGAGGACGTGAAACAGGCAACGACTCACCTTTCATCACCATCAGATGGAGGAATCTGAAGTGAGACGGCTCCTGGTGGTAAAGATGGGCAGTAACTGGGCCGAGATCTCAGCAGGATATCCAGAGAGTGATGTGAGACTGGCTGACCCCGACGGCGCATAATGACACCACAGCCTATAGAGTTCACATCACAGATCCAAGCAGCTTTCCCTGTGAGATTGGACATGAGCAAAACATCCTCACGTAAACAAGAAGATGATGAAAGTGTTTGCAACTATCTCACTGGTCTGACAGAAGTTCACAACACACACAGCAGCCTGACACCTCCAGCTGACCTGAAGAATAATGCTGTTACAGCATGGGAAGCACATTTGAGAAACAGCTTCCTAAATGGACTGAAACCTGATATTTCCAACATGGTGAAACATATATGCATCACCTGGGACTCATGGAAGCACATGCTGTGCACGCTGAGAAGATCCTCAAAGAAAGCCAGAAGAGGACAGGAGAAAAGAAAGAGAAAGATCTCCACACGGCTGCATCGACTATGTTCCAAGGACACGCCAGAGGGCGCGGACACGGCCGCAGCAGAGGTGGACTTAGAGGGGGCCGTGGAGGACCACGCACCACTGATCCAGATGCTTGTTCTCACTGTGGCGAGAGAAGAAAAATCCAACTTACAAGCACAAGGCCGATGGACTCGGGGCGGCGGCCCGGGAGGGGGAGGAACCGGCACCTTTGACCACACTGACGCACGATGAGAGACAACCTACACATCAGATGGGTGATTGCACCACACACACACACACACTGATTGATGATGCTAAAGCTCAGTTAGAGAAGAAGCAGGAAACACACAGCCTGTAGACACATATGCTAAATACTCAACTGAAGCTAACGCAGACATGCCGACACACACACTCCTTGTACATGGTAAGCATGTAACATTTCTTGTTGATCTGGTGCAACACACTCTGTTATTAGACACGTTTTCAACACCTCTAAAGATGAGAGGAAGATACGTGAAGTCTGTAGGGGCGTCAGGTGACACCGTTCTGGAAAAATCCATTATCATGCTCTGACGATGTTACAGGCAAATTGAAGCTTTCATTGTTGCTGTCAAACTGTTGCCCAATCAATCTAATGGGACGAGTTGTGATGTGTTTATTGGGTATTTGTCTTGTTTCCACATCAAAAGGGGTTATTGTTATTGGAACAAGTGACACTCACATATTAGTGAAATACAGCCCTGACACGCTGCTTTATGTGTATGAATGGAAGCTCTGCACATCAGCTGTGACTTCCGTAAACACCGCTCTTGTTGATAACGTGTGCTCACATTCAACACAGACTACATGCAACCACAAGATCTACACTGCACTGCACACATACATGAAGGGAGAGATGCAGAGTTTGAGAAAAGATGGTTCAAAGAAGGTTGCCTGAGAGAAAAGCTAACGTTAAGTTCTATGTTTGGGAATAAACACAGATGTGCTCTTTCAGTGACTTTGCCTGAACAAACAAAGCCAAAGCAGATTGATGAATCTTCACTATAGTTCCCTTTCAGTGATTCAGGGTGGGATTCTCTGTTTGAGGTTCCTGACTCATACCCACACATGTCACTTTCCAAATACAGGGAAGGAAAATGGCAGGATTTGGATCCATGGGTGAGACGATGTGAAAATGCAGAAATATTGAGTTAAATCTGATCGTTATGTTCAGTATAATCCTGTTTTTGAAGGATTATTGATAGGTAAAAATGACCAAATAGACTGAGGTTGGTTGAAGTCAAGCGTCTCTTTAATCCAAACCAAACATATGTTGTAGACACGGAGAGTCCACAGAGTCTCCGTGGAGAATTCTGACAAGACAAAGGAAAGACACTAGTATATATTGACGGCCTTGATGCCCTGGGGAGGCACCTTTAGTTGTTTACAGATTCCTTCTAACAGACCTAGACAAAGCTTTACAGAGCTCTCCCTTCCACATGATGACCATATAACTATCATAGTGTTCCTCTCAAGGCCCTGCCGCCAAATATATACATACATATGACCATACCTACTTAACTAATACATGGATCATTTTCCCTGTTTATACTTTGTGAAACAAATGAATAAAATCAAAAACATAGAAAAAATGTATAGTGAGAACTAAATGTGTAATTGATTAGGATAAAATAATACAGGATACAATCAACATCAACATCAAATCATCATGAATGAACATAGATATAAAAGTGGGTTTTAAAATGATTACATGGATACATGATAAAAAGATTACAATCATAGTGAAATCAATCAACATCAACTATGCCTAAGTCAGTAATTAATTACTAATGATTAATAGTGATTAATAATTTTGACAATATTGATTATACCATCATAATTGATGAAAATGATCAAAATACATCACATCAGTAAGTTACAACGTTTCCATCAGAATCATCAGTCAATATCACTTCTCACGATTTTCAATATTAACGTCATAAAGAATCCTTCTTTTGTAACATTACATCACAGATCCAAAAGTAGGAGTTGTTCTTGATATCTTGCTTCCTGGTGCATGACCACAGCTACAGACTTCTTTACCAGTGCCTTGATAATGGGAATGATGCAACAAACACTTACAAAGATCAGAATCAAAAATGGAGCGACTGGAGCCAATAATTTCAAACAAACAGCGTACCATGGACCGGTTACGAACCAGGACCTGTCAAATGTTGAGTCATGATCAACAGCATCACGCAATGAGGTCAGATTAACAATAGCCTGCTGAATGACTCCTCCCTCATCATCATTAGCAGGGATGTATGTGCAGCATGAGGCACCTACGAGAGCACACACACCTCCAGTGGCTGCAGTGAGTTGATCTAGCACAATGCGGTTCTGAAGGGCAACGGCCCTGAGGCCTCTCAACTCCTCCCGTTCAGCCTGCCACATAACCAACGTAGTGTTTACGAACCCAGAGAACCTGTAGTTCATAGTTTCCATCCTCGGCATTACTTTACCCACTCCAAGAGACGGGAAGAGTGACAGCATGACTTTTTCACCAGTGGACCACAACTTATGGTCTTCTGGAACATTAGAGCACCAGACAGGATCATGCGGCTGACTTACATCTCTCCTCATACGCTGCTCACCCGGAAGTTCACCAGGGTAGGGCATAGCTGAAACCATGAAGGAATGATCAGTCGGCTCCACAGCTGCACAGCGACCCAGCCAGGAGGAAGTTGAGCATACATGTAGTACCCACAGAGAAACATTACATCAGTCTGTGGATATGTCCCAAGGACGTCTGGCACGGTGAAGTAAGGTGCACACGCACTGCCCATCACTACCTGTGAATAATTTAGGGATGCTTTGCCAATGTTCGAGGTACAAGGACTGGAAATAGTAGAGCAGAAAAGTTTTGGGATCTTTCCTACTCTGATGGAGGAGGACTCAGACAGAACTCATTTTGAGCAAAACAATCAAATTTAATTTCGGGTCTCAAATGGACCGGCCCAAACAAGGGTTCACTCCCGGCACTGAGAATCTTAAACCTAGAAAACTTTGGACCTGAGTAAGGCCGCAGGGGTGGTAACACATTTCCAGTTGTCCTAAAAACTGTTTGATTTAAAACCGTTGAGTCGACACTAGAAACCAAGATATCAGGAAACAAACTCTTTAAGTCTTTAACAGGTCTGGGGACAACATGGGGGTTGTTTGTAGCAATCGGCATATGGCTGCACACATAGCAATTAGAGCGGTTCTTGGATTCAGCAACATACTTGGCATAAGAATACCAAAAGTTAAGTGTGTACATGGTGGAGTGTGATTTCCTTGCAGAGATCATTCCCAGCCAGACATCCTGAGCGTGGATGATGACATCATCTTCCATAGACCGGGCCCCTCTGAGCAATGATAGATAAGGATGAATAGTAGGGAAGAACCATATGCAGATTGGTATCATCAAAACAGTCACACAGAGCAAAACAATCATCACTTTTTTACACAGTAACCAATAATACCACCACTGTAGGAACTGTATATGGTTGTTGGAGTCTCCTGTGCTGGTGATGGAGGTTGTCTGTTCCTCTGGGACGCCATGACCTCAGTATTCCTCAAGTCCACCAGGTGGCAGCAGCAGCCCGAAAACCTTTCAACTCCTAAATCCTCAGGGCCCACTTTGAAAAAACACTGAAATCTTCACCGGTTTGAGACGGCACTGCACCTCTATCTGCACGGCGCCCCCTGTGGAGCCGGACTTACAGGTCACCTGAGGAGTGGCTGAGAAGGCAGTACGGACCCACTACTCACTCACCGGGGTGAGTACTGGGTCACGTCTGGAGGAGTAGAAAGCAACAGGTCTTAATTTATCCCCAAACTCCTGTAACAGGACAGATGTCATAAAACCATTTTTGCAATCCACTGTTTGTATGACATCCTTTTTCATGTTAGGTAAGGCAAGTACAGATGAAGAAGCTATCAACTGCTTTAACTTTGTGAAAGCCTGCTCGCCCTCCTCAGTCCACACCACCTTATCTGAAGCAGCCATTGCTTTACCATAAATCATATTCTGTAATGGTTGTGCAATTTCGGCATAATTAGCAATCCATAACCTGCAGAAGTTGCAAGTACCAAGAAAAGACATCATCTCTCGCTTTGTTGTAGGCTGTGGTAACTGCAGAATAGTTGTTTTTCTCTGTTCATCCAACACATGGCCTTCAGGAGTTAGCGTGTAGCCTAAATATTTCACCTCCTGACTCCACAGCTGGAGTTTAGACTTAGAGACTTTAACACCAGCTGCAGCTAGATATCTCAACAAGGCCAAAGTCATGTTTTTGCACTTTTGCTGCGAGCTAGAAGTCACAAGAATATCATCAACATAAGTCAAAATCTGAGACTCCTCTTCAGGAGGTTCAAAAAGGTCAATACATTTTTAATTTCTTGTGAAAAGATAGTAGGGCTATCTTGAAACCCTTGAGGAAGTCTTGAATACGTCAGTCGTCTGTGTTTAAACGTAAACGCAAACCAAAACTGTGACTCAGGGCTCAAAGGAATGGTAACAAATGCGTTGGTCAAATCAATCACTGAGTACCAGACATTAGTGGGTTTTATGTTGTTCAGAAGAGTGTAGGGGTCTGGCACGTTTGGAGCTCGTGGAATCACAGCTCGGTTCACAGCTTGTAAATCATTCACTAACCGCCACCTGGAAGTAGCTTTTTTCACAGGCAGAATTGGTGTGTTGCAGGGTGAGTCAGGACAATCAACTAAAACCCCTTGTTTTATCAAACTGTCTATCACTTCTGAAATACCTTCCTCAGCTTCCGGCTTCAAAGGATATTGTTTGACCAACGGTCTATAAGAGCTTTTAGGTTTAATGGTAACAGGTGTGGCAGTACATAACAACCCGATATCACCATCTTTCCCTGTACTCCACAGTTCAGAAGGTAACTCTTCTAACTCTTTTTCCTGCTCCTCTGTCAGCAAACACACTTTGTCCTGCAATGATCACAAAGAGGGCTGCAAATGAGTGGTGGCTGCTCCCACTGTTACCCAATTCAGCGCCTTCTTGTACAGACCGTGTCTCTGGTGGAAAAACACACCGTCCCCCCCGACTCATTCTGCACCCAACCTTTTAAGGTCCTCTCCTGCCCCGTCCACCGCCTTGACCTCCGCCCCGCCTGGTGTCCGCAGCTGGCATGAGACTTCTGCATTCTCTGGCGATGTGGCCCCTTTTCCCCACAGCGATAGCAAATACTTTCCTTCCTGCGGGACTCAGAAGAGAAAAAGCAACCATCACTACTTTTTTATGTTTCTTGTTTTTTTCCAGAGCTTTTTCAGCGTGTTTAGCATGTGCGAGAATAACCCTTCTCTGCTCTCCTTCCCATCCGACCAGATGTTTTTTCACCCAATTTGCAACCCCTCAGAAGGCAGGATGTTAACTGCGACTCGTAGTGTGGATTAACATTCTCTCCGATTCGCGGCTCCAGCCCACTGTGTCTATTAAATGCTTCCGTGAGCCTGGCAGCATATTGTGCTACTGTCTCTTTCTCCTCTTGTACCACAGTATCAATTTCAGCCCAATCATTTCTCCGGCCAAATGTTTCCCGAAGAGTCTCTGCCATTTGGTTCAGCTGTGGACCGAGCCCGAGCGTTCTATCTCGGTCCCACAGGAGCGGCTCACCGTTTTCCCCCATAGGTCTCCAATCAACATTTACAGTCGCCCAATCAGTAGTCAAACTTTGCATGAGACAGTTAGTCATTTCTTCCCCGTTTAGCCTATAGCTATTATACAGCCCATATATTTTATTGATGTATGCTTGCACATCTTTACGTGGATGAGGAATCCCATCTACTGCCTTTCTCACGTCCTCCTTTGTCCAATTACAGAAGACCCAAACCGAATCAGGTTGCCCTTCCCCTTGTCTGGGATTCGGCAGTTCAATCAGTGGCGCTACTAAATCGGACAGTTTTTTCTGTGACAGGTCACAATGTTGTCTGGTTCTGCTTGATATCGGAGGGTCTGTTACAGACCTCTCCTCCCCACTTAATTTGGTCAGATCAGGATAGAGAGATGATGCTTTTTGAGATACAGGGCTATTCAGGCTCAATCTGTTTATACCCTCTGTGATTCCACTTACCTGTTCCCAAGCTGCGGCTCCTTCCTGGTACGGTGGCGGGGTGCGCTGTGTGGTCGGAGGCGAGGATGACGCGAGGTCGGGGATCAGAGCGGTGTCCTGTACCTGTTTAACCACAACAGAGTGCAAGACAACAGAGCTTGCCACAGCATTAGTTCCATCATCATCTTGTTGTTTTACTTGGGCCATAGACTAAAGTTTCTTTCGTCTTCTGCACTCACTTCAGTTATTGTGGCAACTGTGTTGCCACAATAACTGAAGTTTGCTCCCCCAGTCCAGATTTGCAAGAAACACCTTTGCAAATTCCTGATGTTGAACTGTTCATGGATGGATCAGCATCACGCAATCCTGACACAATCAATCAATCAAGTTGGTTTCTCTGTGGTAACTGCACATGACACTCATTGCTAAACCACTTCCTGCTTCACTGTCTGCACAGGCAGCAGAGTTAACATCTGTCATCGAAGAATGTAAACTGACAAAGGACAAAAAAGTGAATATCTATACAGACAGTAGATATGCTTTTGGCATTGTGCATGATTTTGGCACAATTTGGAAACCTATTGCACACCACACTCTTGTGTCACAACTGCTGGATGCTGTTCTACTCCCAAAACAGGTTGCTGTGTGTAAATGTGAAGCTCAACAGGGTCTTCTTTCCCCGCTGATTCTGCCAAGCCCGTTCCCTTGGCTGTGGTTTCGCTAGATAGTAGGAAGGGACAGTGGGAATCTCGTTCATCCATTCATGCGCGTCACTAATTAGATGACGAGGCATTTGGCTAACTAAAGAGAGATGTAATTGGCCCCCGCCGTTTAACCCACGCTTTATAGAATTTCTTCACATTGACATTGATAGCTGGGCGGGACTGCACCCCCAAGCTCCGTTAGGAGTTTGGGGTATCCGTTGTTCCGACCCTATGGACGCCTCACGGCTGGCCCTCCGGAGACTTCTCTTAGACCGTGAGGGGACCGGCGTCACCATAGAACATGGCTATCCAGTCCATCTCTATTTCGTACCGTTTACCGTCTTACGTCGACGTGGACCCGCTAACCATCCACACGTCATCCATAGTTTTCGACGGCTCCCGCGAAGAGGAACGGCCCAAGTCCCTTGCACTACCTCAAGCATTCAGAGGCTGTTCTACTATCTGGCCAAGATCTTGAATATCTTGCACGTATCTATCGTCTGCAGGAGCGCCCTTTTGCTGAGGATGGCAGCGACTTTGGTGGCCCTTGATTTCCGCATGCCCATCAGCTCAAGTACCCTGAAGTTCCCCTGGTGCCACTTCCCTCTAGCCCCGAGAGGGAACCCGGCCACCTCGACGGTCTTTACCCCTGGGTAAAGACGCGTCACCGCCCCCCTGAACTTCATGTACTTGTCCACCTTCCGTTTCTCCGCGTCTGATAGTGTGCAAGGTGACTTTTCGAAACAGATAGTCACATCAAGGATCAAGGCAACCTGGTCCCGGATCATGATGAGGTCCGGCACTCCCTGTGTACCGTCTCCAGACTGAAGTCTCTTTTCCCTCATCACGCGCCAGCCTAAGTCTTCACCCTCCTTCTGGAGGAACACGCACACCTTGTTGTGGCTGGTCATACGGTTCCTCTTGAGCTCCGCACAGTTCCCAATGATATGCTGCACGGTCTCCTTTTCTTGTTGACAAAGTCGGCACTGTTGCGACTCCTTGGGCCCCCTTCCTCTCGACAGCAGCGAAAGGGTAGGGAGTGTGTTCGTACGGAGTTGCAGTGCCATGATCAATTCCGATTGGGTAAGCCGGTGCTTCTCGGGATCCCGGGTCCAGCCGTTGGAAATCTTGTCGCTCTTGAACACGACCGTTCCCAAGCCCTGCTTGATCAACTCACACCACTTGTCGAACGCAACCGATCTCCACGCTGACGTGCTCGCCCTGCTGACGTCGATTTGGTCCAGGTCCGGCCTACTGGTCTTGTCCGGCCTGCCCCCATCCCGCAGCACCTGCCGCCAGAGCTGCCATATCCGGGACACTGGGATGGAGGCTCTGGAGATCGTCCTGGTGCAGTCATCTGTCGAGTTGTATAGAGACAACAGTCTCCTTAGCTGGATTGCCGGGATCTGGGCAGCCAATCTCATAATTCCAAGTCCTCCGTCCACACATCTGCTGTACAGCAGCCCGTCGGCGGTGAAAGGCTCCAGGTGGAGCCACTTCTTCACCTGTGTCCGAATGTCCCTGTCACACTCGTCCAATGCTGTTTGGGAGGCCGAGCCGTGGTCCGCGACGTACACCGTCCGTGGGATAGCGTACGTTCTCAAAAGCTCGACCTTCTGAGATGGTTTCAGGGGGGCCTTGGATATCTTGTCCGTCATGTCTTTTATTGTTTCTCTCAGTGGGGGTTTCAGGATCCCTTTCCAGGGATTTATCTGGACGCCCAGATACTTAGCCGATTCCTGCTCCCCCACCATGTGGATGGGCATTCCCGAGAGTGACCAAGCGTCGCAGTCGTTGACTGTGTATCGTTTTGGGCCGTCACTCCCAATAAGGAATCCATGACACTTGGTGGGATTGGTCCTCAGGCCCTTAAGGTCTGAGAATCTGTCCAGGATTTCCAAGTTCCTGGACATACCCTCCCACGAGTCACTCAGAATCACCAGGTCGTCCGCTAACGCCAGTGAGGTGATGGCGGTGCCCTCAACGCTAAACCCCACCCCCAGCTTCTCCAACATGTGGAGAAGTGGGTCGAGGGCCAGGTTGAAGAGCAGAGGAGACATCGGATCGCCTTGCTTCACACCCACTTTGATCCCGATCTTCCTGGTGTCGCCGTAAGCAGTTTTTATTGTCGAGAAGCAATTCCTGTAGGAGTCTTGGATGAGACCTCTAATCAACTCATCCACTCCACGTCTCTCAAGCACCTCGGCAATATGCTTGTGGGAGACAGTGTGGAATGCCTTGGTCAGATCCATGAACACGACAGCCAACGTTTTCCTCTGGGACTTACTCACCCGAATAAGTCCGTCGAGGATGGCCAGGTTCTCGGAGCAGCCTGGCGCTTCTGTGAAGCCCCGCTGACGAGGGTGGATGGCGCAGGCCTCGGTCAGTCTCATGGTTAAGACTCTTGAGAACGCTCTCAAGACTACCGAGCCGATCGTAATCGGGCGCCAGTTGTTAATGTCGCCGGCTCTACTCTGATCGCTAGACTTGGGGATCAGGGTGGTTCGGCTCTGTTTCAGGCACCTCGGCAACCGCCCGCTGTACAGTGTGGCGTTGAACAGGTCCGCCAGCTTCTCACCCTTCTTGTCCCACATGAGTAGGACGTTACGTCCAACGCCATCAGGACCAAGCGCACTCGCCTGGTCCATCTTCCGAAGCGCCTGTAGAGCCTCAGCTGGTGAGATGGGAGGGCATAGGGACGAGTTGTTCGCCTCCGGCAAGGAGGCGAACTGACCAAGACTAACGAAGCTGTCGTCCCTCTCCCATATCCCCTTGTATGTCTCAGTGACCAGTCTGGGATCAATACGGCAGACCGTTTGTTCCCTGCCATCGAGCACCAACCTCGCAGCAGAGCTTCTGTTGCTCCGATACAGCGTCTGCATGTTCTTGTATCGGAGCCTCTTGTCCTTTTTGAGGCGTTTTTGATGATCCGACCAGGTCTTCCTTCCCGTACTCACGATCCGAGCGTGGCCCTGAGTCCGCAGTCTCGCGAGTACTTTCCTCAGATAGCTATCGATCGCCTTGCAGGAGGAGGTCAGTGGTGACACGCCATCAGCACTGTTCACCTGCAAGGTCTTTGCGAGGTGCTCCTTGACCAGGGCCACCGGGGCTCTGGGAGGCAGCTCCTCACTGAGGTCCGGCAACTTCCCTAACACAACCGCTGTGGGGGACTTACCCAAAGTTTTTCTCCTCAGCCTCCTGAGGCTCCTCCATTTTCGCTGTATCTGGGCCTTGGTGTAGTGGGGGAGGGCCGAAACCGCTGCCTCGAGGAACCCAGATTTTTCGCAGAGGTCGCCGTGTACGCGCTCCAGGGTTGCCAGTTGCGCCTGGGTCCACCCACTATCGGTTGCCTTAGCCTCCCGCGCTCTCGCCTTGCTGACATACAAGCCCAGGTGTTTCCTCCTCTGATGGGCCGAGAGACCCCTCTGTGAGGAGAAAGATTTAGGGCATGTATCGCAGGCAAACCCCGTAATGGTACCCGCTCCGGATCGGGTTGCCCCACACTTCGCTGCGTGGCACGTCGCTCGGTGTGGGGTCTTATGAGTACCGGCACACTTACCGCAGATGAAGAGAATCACCCTTGGCTTGTGCGCTTTCCTCAAGTGGGTCTGGGTGGCCCTCACCGAGCCCAGACTGGCGGCGCACAGCCTGCACGGTTGGACTAGCCATGGCACCCGGAGGCCCACCATGACTGTCGATGGAAGACCCTTGCTAGCCAGCTTGGGTTTCCATCCCTTCTCCGTGCTCAGGAAGATCATTCCCGCTCTCTTCCCAGCTGGGAAAAGAGCCCTTCTCGCAACCGATGGTACCTTCCTTGTAGGAGTCCCAGCCGGGTCCTCCTCCTTCTTCCGTCTGAGTAGTAGCCTACTCCGGACTACTACTCCGCTCGCCCTGTCTGCGCTGCCAGGAGCCGCCCCTTCTCCAGCCTCACGTGCCGTCGGCCGACGGACACGTTCACGGTCACGCCTCGGGGTTGACCACATCTTTCTTCCTATGACAGCAGGCGACCTGTCCTATCACAGTCAGTCAGATGTGTCAGTTGGCTTGTCGCTTGTCTTAGCTTTGATCGCAGTCAAGAGTGGCGGGTCTTGCACCCTGGCCCACTCAGAACTCTTTCAAAAGCAAACGGACAGCAGCCAAAGTTATCAGAACGAGCAAGATTAACTTAACTCGTTCATCCATTCATGCTTGGGCGGGGTCAGAACGACCCCGCCTGGTACCCCTGCCATTGCCAAAAATTCGAGCGTCAGCACCTAGACACTCAATTTTATGGGCAGGGGCCACATCGGTGCAGACACCCTAGTGTCTTCCCGACGTTAGTTGTTCCCACCATTCGATCCTGACCACTGTTCCTTCTTTCCTTATTACCGACATCGTTGCTGCATGTTACAATCTTTATTTTTGTTCCCAAATTTAAGTTGTTCATCCATAAGATCATTGGGGACAGACTAGGCTGATCCCACAGTGGATGCCCGTTGGTGCGCCCATCCGTGCTTCCTGGGTTACCGTCTTCGCCGTACTCTCCACGAGTACGTTGCTGGCGGGACCACGAGGAGGTGAGGGCTCACTATGATGCTACCATGGCCAGAGCAGCTCTTACCCAAGGAGATACTCCTTGCCGGGTCATGGTTCTCTTCGTCTCCAGGGCTGCGGGTGGCCCCCAGGCCGTCACACATCCCAGGAGACCAGCGAAAGCGGTAATCATTTACCACTTGGCCTTTAAGAGAGTCATAGTTACTCCCGCCGTTTACCCGTGTTTCATTGAATTTCTTCACTTTGACATTCAGAGCACTGGTCAGAAATCACATCGCGTCAACACCCTATGTGGGCCTTCGTGATGCTTTGTTTTAATTAAACAGTCGGATTCCCCTGGTCCGCACCAGTTCTAAGTCAGCTGCTAGGCGCCAGCCGAGGCGACCCGCCAGGACCCGCGTGAACGGGGCCCAATGGGCGCCGTAGCTGGGGAGATCCACGAGAAGGGCCCGACGTGCGTCCAGAGTCGCCGCCGACCGCCGTACCCGATCCCCCCCGGCCGACCCGCCTTCCTCACGGTGGTGGACACCGCCCCCCGAAAACCCCCGCCGGTGACGCGCGCTGCACACCGTGCTTCCAGCGGGCGAGAGGGGGGCGAGAACTCCAGCAGAGAGCTGATCAGACAGAGAAGACTCAGTGGACAAACTGGCTGTGTTTTCAAAGACGGGTACTGTACGGCCCCAATGACAAACCATGTATTTGTATTCGATTCCTCACTATGCAAAGTTGAGTCGTGGGTTGGACCATGCCTCAAGAGGAGGGATGATGGATACTATTTCACAACACTGGTTCACAAAGACTTTTACTAACAATGCCCCAAAATTTAGTCAATCATGTGTTATCTGTGCCACAAACAATATTGGTAGAAGTATTCAAACACCACAAGGTGCACACCCTTCACCAGATAAACCATTTGATCACTTACAGATGGATTTCATTGAACTAACACCAAGTGAAGGAAAGAAATATTGTCTGGTAATTGTTGACATGTTTTCCAAATGGATTGAAGTGTTTTTCCTTCAGCAAATCAAGTGAAAGAAGCAGTACCAACTCCAGCCAAAGGACCCCTTCATGGCCGGCAGCCTTTTGACTGGATAGAGATGAAAGGCTTGGCGCTCTAAGCGGTGGACGGGCCCATTCCAGGTGCTGTTGACCACACAGACGGCAGTAAAGGTCGCTGAAAGAGTCACCTGGATCCATGCCAACCACTGCAAAACAGTTCCACCTCCACCAGAGACATCAACAACAGAGTAAGTCACCACAGCGCGATTGAGGACTCTACGAGAGTGTAGGCGGATCGCTGCTCTCAGGTGACCGACACAAAGACATCCACTCACAGACCAGGAAGAGAAGTAGAAGTGACAGTATCGGCATACTGTCCGACAAGAGCAGGCCGAGCTCCAACTAAGTGACGTGCTGAGTGAATCTTAGTGTCACCATCGTGGGATCTACGATGGAACCCGAACGATGACCGTGGAATCCATTCAGACGTCCTGGACGGTGTGGTTTGCTTGGTTCAATGTGTTTGTATTTTGTGGCTGTTGTTTGATCCCGTGTATCAGAGGTTTGATTGTCCACACGGTTGACAAATCTGTCTCTCATCAAATGACTCAGCGAACTATTCCTGATTGGATTCCACCACACCATGATGTTTCTGATCTTGATGAAGTCTCTGACTGTTAAGTTACAATAATAAAAGTTGCTTGCATTTATTATGGGATGCTTATGAGGTGGACAAAATATCAGAAACACCTCTTCATATAATACAGTCCACGGTAACACCTCCACAAGAAAGTACAATCTGAAAAACTAAGATGTAACTCAGTCGAGACATAAACAACTAAAGTTGTATCAACAAGAAACTGAACATATATTATTAAGTAAAGTAACTTACTGCAGTTCTATTTGCATGGTGTAATATTGTGTAGACAAAGCACCAATAAAATTGATTTTAGTGGCTTAGATGTTCAGATTCTGGGTTTAGACTGATCAACAAGGCATTTAAGATGCTTGAAATGTTTGTTCCATGGTACAATCTCCACAACATTTTCTTCCACGGTTTTTGTAAAATACAGCTTCACCTTGATTTGGCGAGGAGTAGCGGTTAGCTTTGTCTTGGTTGGCCTTGTCCTTGCTGAAAGCTTCTTTTGCAGCTGGCTGATAATACTTTATCTGTAAGAGTCCTGTATTGTTATTGTTTGCACTTCACGTTGACCAGATGTTTCTACTGCATAGGTTTGGGCTGTGATTGTGTTGCTGACCTTTGAAGGTCAAATATGTTCTCTAGAGTTAACCTGGTCTTTCAGGTTGGAAGAGGACATTGTGTACAGTGACTTACGCTGGGACCTAATGTTTCTTACAGTAACACTCATAACAGTTAAACACTGACATGAACACAGTCCGTTACAGTATGTTCAGATATGTGAAGCAGAGTGAAGTTAAATCACCATTTAATAGGTAACAGATTCATTCATGCTTGTCAACAGGGATAAACCAGCTTGTCTGCTGTTACTGTAACATTCCTGAAGGTGGCAGCAGAGGAACATAAATATATATATATGTATATGTATATATATATATATATATATATACATATATACATTATATATATATATAATATATATATATATATATTATATATATATATATATATATATTATATATATATATATAATATATATATATATTATATATATATATATATATAATATATATATATATATATATATATATATAATATATATATATATATATATATATATATATATATATATATATATATATAATATATATATATATATATATATAATATATATATATATATAATATATATATTATATTAATATATATATATATATAATATATATATATATATATATAAATATATATATATATATATTTATTAAATATATATATTTATATATATATATATATATATATATATATAAATATAAAAGAACTTGCATGGGATTAAATGACATCTTTTCTACTGTAAAGAATCCATTCTAGTTTTGGTATAATACTGTAGATATTGATGTTATAGAGAGTTATTGATATTGTAAAAAGGTACACAGTCATTTTAATTTATTTTATTTCATTTGTAAGTTTATTTTATTATGATTGTATCACTATACGACCACAATGTAAAGTCTTTCAAGCCAACATAGTCACCTACAGCAGAGAAGGATTTTCATGGTGTTGTGGGAGCAAGCTGTGCTGATCCGTCTGTCCGTCCTCCTGAACTGACTGGTTGTGTGTCTCATTATAGAATAAAAGACTTGAATCACCCTGACTCCTGTGCCATAGATGCTCATGACATATTGTTTTACAGCAAGCCCTCCTGATGTATGAACACAACAGGCCTACCGACTGTAGAGTGTAATCTATTTCTTCACCATAAGATGGCGTCTGATGTAACACGAGCGTTACTGGTTAGAATGAAGGGCTGGAATCAACGTCTACACTGATAGATTATTTTGGGATGCTTACATCCACAAAAACAGTATCTTACTTTCCTACAGTGATATTTTATGACGTAATGTTTAAAATCTTGATTGAGGTAACATTAGATTTTTTTTTTTTTTTTTTATCACTCCGTTATGTTATGTAAGGATGATTGTTTACTATGAAGGTAAAATCTTGTGTAATTTTTCCTTAATGAGTGATAAAATGTGATGAAAAGATGTAAATGTAATGGAAAAACCACACTTTGTATCCTCTGCATCACACAAACACACTCATAATGTAAAACCTTGAACATGTAACATCTGTGCTCATTATGTTTGACACTGGATCAGAGTAGGGAGTAGCATCATCCTGGACATGCTACAGTTCTTTTATAATTAGTCTGATAGCTTTGATGACATCCAGCACTGCAACCCACTCACATTCTGATATGTTTACCAGACTCCTTGTCTATAAAAGGTATGTGCACTTTGTAACCGACATCAGTCTGCAATTACGCTCTGTTGTGACTGTATGCTGATCCCTTGCAAGGTTTTTCATTAAAGGACAAAAAGACAACTTGGTCTTTGTCGGCTTTTTATTTTCAGATTTCCATCACAAGACGTAGGTAAAAGTCACATCCACGCATTTTCACATCTGTGGTAGAAGAAGGTAGTATTCCTGGATGTATAATAAAAGCTGTAGTGATATAATAAGAGCTGGTTAAGGCACTGCCACTCAGCCTTGCAGCCAATTTGTCACAGTGGCCACTCGCGGTATTGCAGCGAAAAAAAAACCAAACTATAGCCTACATATAATATTGCTGATTTTCATGCTTTTATCACACAGTCAGACCTGCCAACCCTGGACCAGTTTTTTGAGTACCACTTCCGCGACCAAGATGCATCAGATGCAAATCACTGCTGTTCGAACAATGAATTATTGTACTTTTTGTACTATTGTCTACTTTAACTGAGACGTTAAATTTTGCAATTAATCCGCAGTTCATATGCCTGCCAAACCGTGGGGGGCAATACGTACGCATCACGGATCAACTACAATCTGTTACACCACTAGATAACACTTGTTATTCTAGTTAGTTTAAGCTTATTACTCAATATACGGCTCAGCTTAAAAAGGAACTAAAGAAACTGTCAGAAGCAAGCAGCCAGACCTCCTGCATTCATTCACTAATCACACAACATCAGCAGGTGACTGAACAACCACTCAATTAAAAACAATGAATGAGTCCAGACAGCTCACTGTAACATCAACAAGCAAACTAACATTACCCACAACACATTATATGATCTCTGCTGCATTCTTGTTAAGGAGATAAAAAACACAAAAAAGCCACTCAGAGACATTTAACCATCAGAGATGAAATTAGTGACCAAAGAGACAGAGAGAGAGAAGCTGTATCTGACTCACGTTATCTGATGTCTTCTTCTTTCTATCATGGAGATGAAGTATTCATGTCATAACGTCCATTTGTGACTGTTGGTCATCTTGTTTGTTAGTTAACAGAACTTTGTGGCTGCTGGTTAACCAGTCTGATATCATTAGCAACAATGACAAACAAGCTAACTCTCCTGGTTGTTTCTCCGGTTGCTTCTCTCTCCAGCCTCCCGTCAGCGTCCTGCTGCTGCTGCGCTGCACAGTCCAGATCATTTCTCCCGTTAGCTTAACGACAGTCCTTAACAGTCCTTCCATGGATGTATAAAGAGTCCTTCAGGCTGCTACAACAAGCTAACTGTTGCGTTGGCTAACGCAAGGCGCTATCTACTGCTGCTACTCTGCCTTACAGTGGAGAGAATTGAAGATGAAACCTGGAAACTATCATTGGACCAACTCAATGTCAATATTGCATTCTGGTTGTTGATTGGTTAGAGAGGACGTCGTCCCTTGGAGCGAAATTTTACGTGTCATGGCCAATCACAGATTAGCATGAAAAAAAATGAAATACATTAAGTCCAATGTAAGAGATGCAGAGGACAGCAGGCACCCGTCCTCCTCTGTCCCCCACTCCACCTCCACCAAAATTCAGTAGTCTTACCCACATCTAAAGCAATCTACAAGTAAGTTTGTGACCATTGCTGTCCCCGTTATCTGTTTTCAACACCACCAGTATAATATTTAGACTAGGTCCCTAAAATGAATGGAAGTGAATGAGGAGCCTGACACCTGGGAGAAATGGTGGTGTTGAGGGCAGACAACAAGGACAGCAGTGATCACTAGCTTACTTGTAGATGCACTTTGATAGAGGTAAGACTGCTGAATTTTGACAAGTTCTACGAAAGTGAAATATCCATTTAAGGACAATCCAGGTGGAAAGTTGATCAGTTCTTCCTCGGCCCATGTCCAACCTTTCTACAAAGTTTTGTGGTGTTACGTGAAATGCGTTCGGAAGTTACGCCTTTTAGTGATTGGTCAGGGTTACAGCGCCCCCATTTGGTGGATGATTGTAGAAATTTAATCAATTCTCAGTTGACCTACAATGAACCTTCTACAAAGCTTTGTGCAAATCCGGCCACAATGCTAACACACGGACAGACGGCTACACCCATTACTATATACAACAGAGATAAAACAGCGTAGTAGGCTGATCAGTCTCTAGATGAAGACCAACCGTGCAGTTGTATATGTGTTCTGTAGTCACTTTAACCTTGTTCTCCATTTTCATTACAGGCACATTGACTCCAATCATAAACTGATCGCCTGGAGATTTGTTTTCCATGGATGCATTGATGGCTACAGTCGTTTATTTGGAACGTTGCACAAACAAGCGTGCTTCAACTGTTCTTTCTTTTTTCTGCAATGGTGTATCTCAGTTTGGTTTGCCACTCAGAGTCAGAGGGGACAGAGTGGGAGAAAATGTAGATGTGGCAAGGTTTATGATTGAGAACAGGGGTGCGGACCGGGGGAGTTATATAGCTGCTAGAAGTGTTCATAATCAACAGATTGAGAGGCTGTGGGCGGATGGCAATAGAGTTGTCTCTGACTTCTACTGACAACTATTTCAGTACATGGAGAGTGTAGGAATTCTTGATTCAAATAATGAAGTGCAAGTCTGAGCATTACATTATGTTTATCTCGGAAGAATCCAGCAATCTTGCCTTGAGTTTGTCAGACAGTGGAATCACCAACGATTGAGAACTGAGCAACACATTGGCATGAGCAGTGGTGTTTTTAAAAAATTGGTGGGGCAACAACTACTTCAATAGATAGGCTACATACCAGGAAAACTACAGTACTTGCTCTTGCTACTGATGTGTTTTTAACATGTTATGGGTCCATGCATGGCTCCACAAAACACTTTTAACAACAAAGTGGCTTCTAGCAGGTCCTGTACACATAACCAGAGGAAGAGAGAGAGAGAAATTACACAAGTTACATCACCACTGTCACAAGCCTGAATTACACAACACGTAGTTCCCACCGAGCAATCTGATTGGTCAACTAGACATTTAGAACAGCACACCTAGCCGTGTTCAAATGAAAAAAGCCTTATCACTAAAAATATTATGTGTGGCTTTGCTAGTGTCTTTGGTTTGTTTTGTTTTGTGGGGGATCTGCGGTGAAAACCCGGAGTGGAGTTTTGAGTTAATGTTTGTGAAAGTGGATTGAACTGAACTGATTAGGGGTTGTGGGGAAAACAAAACGGACCCTTTACTGGGTGGATTGAACTCTGAGACTGAGACGAGTTACACACACACACACAGAAAAACCTGAACCCTTCTTCACTCTTCATCATTATCTGGCTCCCCCACACACAGCTAAACTTAACCATTTTCCCTTCAGTTGAGAGTTTATCTCAGCTTCCACTCCAGCATCCTCCATCAGCTGTGCCGGTGCTGTGGCGCTACTAGCTTACAAATATATGTGAAGTTTGCGGACGTAGTAGCTAAATCTGTCCATGGAAAAAATATTTTTCTCAACGAATATCTTAGTTACAACGAGATTGAGCTAGCAAAGCAGTTTTGTGTCTATATGTGTTGTATTTATTCAGTTTGGGAAAAGCCACGATCTCTAGAAAGCATTAGCTGAAGTTGGCTGGTTGACTCACGACAGTGATGCGTTCAGGAACGAGGCGCCTGAACGCATCACTGAAGCACAACCTCTCTGAAATATTGATTCATTAATAATGCGATATTATATCGTCATAAGCCGACACAGCCAAGCTCAGAACAAATCAGCCTACATGGCCATGAACGAACAGCAAAGAGCTCGACACTACAACGAAGTGCAAAGACAACTTTTTAAGGATACTAATCTATTCTGTGACAACAACTTTATGACAACAACCTCAGTAGATAAGCACGGACACACTGACACTCGTCACCATCTACATCAATCGATCCAGCACAACAATATGGCCAATGCACGGACCAGAACCACCAAAATATACTTTCACTTACCAGCTGACGGCTCAGAAAAGGGCAGCATGGCGGTTTTTCCTCCCGCGGTTAATTTAACCAGCAGTTTGAGTGATGACAGTACTCCGTGGCTGCTGGGCTCCGAGGCGCTTTAAATCCAGTTTCTCCTCCAAATAAAGGCTTTGTACCCTGTGCTTGGTTATGAAATCCACTTAATTCATTCAAGTTTGCTAGCGTTGGAGGAAAGTCTCCCCTCTGTTGCCGACTGTAAATTTCAAGCTCGCGCTGTAGCCGCACTGCAGCGTCATTTAAAATATTTCAAATGACGCTGCTGCGGGGCGGCGGGCTGTCTGCCCCACATGTCATCACATCTACATCTACATTGAACACATGAACACTCATATCTTCCCACGTACAACACACATTGCATTGTGAGCATAGATGTATTATAAGAGCTCTTATTATACATCCATGATTGTGAGAGAGGGGCTAGTCCCACATTCACGCCGGCCACCGTAGGCCCGCTGCGGACGTGAATCAGGAAAACGCAGTCTGAAGCAGCAAGACAGGGAACAACTGAAAATGAACTAAAATCATAACACTAATTATAATGCAATTTAGGAAGATGCTATATTCATACATAATAAATTATAGCAGATAAAACATTGAAAATTGATAATAAAATCATTTGTGTTACTTTTTAACCAGCTGTTAATGTTTATATATATTTTTTTCAATATCCCTAATTAGCTTTCCACAGAAACAGCCCAGTCATTTAGTAATGCCAATCTTTTCTCTACAATTGCCTTTTTAAATCCTGTTAAAAGCCACCAAACAAACAAAATATCAGGTTGTACACATCAGCAAAATATCTTCTGCCCAGTACCAAGCAGCTGTTCCCCCAGTAACACCAGCCGAGGCACCAGTGACAATGAGTAGCATTGTTATCTATACATGTCTGCACATTATCTATAGTATAATTATATCTATATTATTATTAGTAGTAGTATTAGTATTATCTCTTTGTGTAAAGATATAAGCCCGCCATTTTAATTGTAACATTATATATAGTAATTATATTGTATATTATTAATAATATTAATTATATATTATACTGAGACTCCTCAGTGTTGTTTGTTTATGTTAGTATATATTTCTCCTTGTGTCTTCATTTCTTTTTTCACACAGCTTTGTAAATATTTCTATTTCATGTATTTATTTGTTCACTGTTGACGTATTGATGTTAATTGATTGAATTAACTTATGTATTGTTGTTTGTATTTAATGTATATTGTTACACAGTTCTGCATTCATCTATTATTAGCAGCCATATGTTCTCCAGAGTTAACCTGGTCTTTCAGGTTCACATGATCCCACTCCAACATTGTTCATTTGAGACTTTCTGGTGTCTAGCAGCACGCTGCTGAATGACGTTTACATTTAGCTGTTTTCAAAAGACCCTCAGCCAACCTACATTTATAATTGTACCTATCCTCCTGTATTTCTGTTAAACCTGCTTTAAATCAAACATGTTCAGCATCAAATTAAAGCTTAAATTATCTTCTTTGCAACAAGTATTGACTTTCCAGCCTAGCACAGCCATAGCATCGGTAAACTTCTCCAAATACAGAAACACACGCTCTGATATGAACACAGCAATAAAAAGTATTATCTCTCTGGAGGACTGAATTTAGATTTTAATTTGTCACAAATGTCACAAATCAAGCAGAAAACACAAATTAAAAGATCAACTAGTGAAAATGAATCAGTACTTACTCGTCCTGCTATTTTCCTCAAGAAAGTCTTCTTCACAAAAAGAAAAGAACAACAACCTCTGAACCACCGCTGACGAGACACTGAGACTTTAAAGACTCATTAACATGTCAGTGAGGAGAGCTAACTGGACACTTGGCTTTATAGACAGCCCTGTGCTTCAGTCTCATTCTGACAAACTGACATTCTTGCATAATCATATGTTCATGTTTGCTTGTTTTTTGTTCAGTCTTTTGGACCTTTAAAGTTGAAACAGATCATGTTTTATTGTAAGGAGCCGTGTTTTGAATAAAGGCTTTTAATTGAATCCTAGTGTTTTTGTTCCTGCTCCATTCATCAGTGCCTGAAGTTTTTCCTTCCATTGATGATAATATCTCATGAAATAACCCACTAGTGTTCAGTCTGATGGTCAGCTGAGCTGTACGTATCACACACAGGTATCACATGACGTGACCACAAAATCATGTTGTGGGATCTTTTCTAAGTTGATCTATTAGAGTAGATGGAGTTTACATGCCCTTTTTCTGTTGGTATTGTGTTTGATCTATTACTACGTTTAGTGCAGTAAAGGATCTGATTACTTCAGATCGGCTGTGGTTCAGGAGGTAGAGCGGGTCGTCCACTAATCGGAAGATCGGCGGTTCGATTCCCGGCTCCTCCAGTCCACATGTCGATGTGTCCTTGGGCAAGACACTTAACCCCAAATTGGTCCTGATGGCTGAACCATCAGTGTATGAATGTGTGTGAATGGTTAGCTTCCTCTGATGGGCAGGTGGGGACCTTGCATGGTCGCCCCTGTACCCATTCAGCGTGTGAATGTGTGTGAATGTGATTCGTAGTGTAAAAAGCACTTTGAGTGGTTGGAAGACTAGAAAGGTGCTATACAAGTACAGTCCATTTACCATTCTTCCACCTATGATTGTAGCTTATACAAACTTGATAAGATGTCAAGAGGCTGTACTTTTCTTTCTAAATTGTTGCCTGTGTGTCATCTAGGCAGTGACCATCGGGTGGTGCTAAACATCTGACATGGCTCCTGCTCCGCTGCACCAGCCTGTGGGGGAATGGTGGAAGTTTACATGTGTGTTAGAAGCACACAGACAGCTGAACAGAGGCCCACAGATTGTGAGGTAGGTTTCAGACAGCCCCATGTTATGTCTTTCATTCAAAAATTGACTTCAGTCATAACTGTGTTTCATACACACAGAGACAGTTAAAGCACCTCCACTTCATTGTTTTCTGTACAGAGCTTCTACTTTAACAATAAGAAAAGTCTTTAGGTTATCATATAATGCACAAATATTTACAAAGTGTACCCATATAACTGTATGTGACAAAGTGGGTGAGAATACACCATTTGTCCCTACTTTCACCATCAATGCCACATAGCTCACAAATTTAACCATGCTTGGTAATTGTTTGTTTAGCCACATGTTTATGATCAATCTGTAACTTGCAGACATACTATCCCGGGTTTGTTTGTGGTTTGCATTATGTCTGGTTACAGTTCACATACCAGCAACATTTTTGGTTAAAGTAAAACACCGACAAGTATTGTTAAGTTTAGTTATTGTTTATTGGGTTAAGATAATTCAATCCTATTCTTTCTGTGTTACTTACCATACTCACCATGTGCTCCACAGACAAAAGGAGGAGGCACCCAACAATGGCCTGTATTTATACACTGGGTGACATCATTGGTGATGTCACTGGGTTGGATAATGTGGCGGGGGTGGTAGTTAATTATGTTAAGTGAGTTATTTACTGTGACTTTGATCAGTGTATGTATGGTTGGAAGTGTGTTGTGTGGTGAGCTATGATGAAGTGTTTCACCATGGAGGTTGGTAAGAGTGAATAACTTTATCTCTGACCTGTTTTAGCAGAGACATGGGATGCACCTGCAGCAATGGTACAGCCCAGATTGACTCTGATGGACTGCTGATGGAAGGGTCTATTTAAGCAGTTGCTTTTTGGCTGTCGGGGGGTTAGTACAACAGTGTGTAGCTGTGTGCACATGATGATAAGTTAATATAAGTTCAGTTGATATGAGTTGAGTTTTGATCAGTTAGGCCAAGTTAACTATTTAGTTGTTTTTTTGTTTTGTACATAATTTTTTTGTTTTTTGTTGTTTTGTTACATGTGTAGCATGGTGCCACTTTTTCTTGTAAATAAACCACCTTGTGATACCTGGATAAGGTTTCCTGTGTCTGCCTCCTACCAAGTGACCAGCCACTCCGGTCAGGCTACACCACATTTGGTGGCAGTGGTGGGATCCAGGCCAGTAGGAGGCAGCGAAGAAAATGTCAACCAGACAAAAGAAACCTCAAGCAACTGAGTGTCTTCCAGAAGTGTCTCAAGATGTCTGTGACCAGCAGGGGGCAGCAGGTGGTCAAGCCCAGGAGAAAGAAAGTATGGCTGAACTGACAAGTCTTCTACGATGTCTGATGCAACAGCAGGCTGACAGCGATGTCAGGATAGATCAGGAGCGCAAGCGACAGGAGGAGAGGAGGAAGCGAATCCAGCACCAGTTTGCCCAGCTCCAACATGAGGTGCAACAGGACCGCCAGGATCGTCAGCAGCTGATGGGAGATTCAGCAACCCCATCCGCCCCCTCTGTAGAGCTTACAGCCGAGCCTCCTCACATCCCAGCAATCCAAGGCAGGCCTGAGGTTGATCTAACACAGTTGGCTAATGGAGGACAGCATTCCAGTCTGGTGAGGCTTCCTGGCTGGAAAAGCCCCAAAATGCAGCCATACAGTGAAGGTGAGGACATTGAACATTACTTAATCACCTTTGAAAGAATTGCTCATGCCTGTCAGTGGCCTCAGGGAGAGTGGGCTCTTCACCTGGCTCCACTGCTAACCGGTCGAGCCCGTTCTGCTTATGTAGCTATGGACATTGATGACACCATGGATTATGCAAAAGTAAAGTGTGCTGTTTTGAAGAAGTTTGAAATCAGTGCAGAGACCTATCGAGTGAGGTTCCGTTCCAGTGTGCCGGCAGAAGAGGAGACACCTAGAGAGCTGCAGGTCCGCCTTAAGGACTTGTATGACAAGTGGATGGCTCCCAAAGAAAAGACAAAGGAACAACTTGGAGATACCATTATCATGGAGCAGTTCCTCAAAGTCCTGAATCCTGAGCTTCGCACCTGGATTAAAGAACGGAACCCAAAGACCTCCAAAGAAGCAGCAGAATTGGCTGAAGCTTTCCTGGCTGCCCGCCGTCCATCAAAAGAGTACCTCCCAGCCAAATCCCGCCCACCCACACCCTTGGGTAAGCCTATTGGTGGGAGTGACCTTAGAGCCAGAAACACAAGACATAGTTCCTTCCCCTCAAATTCAGCTAAATTTGAGCCTAGAAACAAAGCCCTCTTAGTGTGTCACTCTTGTGGTCAGACAGGTCATTTTAAGGCAGAGTGTCCTAAGGGCCATGTTAGTAAAAACTACATGTGTTTTGCTCCCAAGTTACTGGTCAGTGAGCCGGGGAGGGAGGAGGTCTCAGAAGGTCAATGTGAGGAGCTTACAATAGGTGTGTTAATTGAAGACAGACCCTGCGTAGCTCTTCTAGATTCAGGAAGTAATCGCACCCTAGTCAGACAGGATAGTCTCCCTAGGGATGTTGTTTATTGTGGAGGGACAGTGGATGTTTTCTGTGTTCATGGTGACAAAGTAGGTTACCCCATAGCTAAGGTAGCTATCCAGGTTGAAGGCCAACTCTACTTGCTGTCAGTAGGGGTATTTGAGCAACTGCCCTATCAGGTTGTGTTAGGCTGTGATCTTCCCATCCTTGCTGAATTGATAGCTAAGCAGTCTCGTGAGGCTAGGGCTAGTTGCACCAGTGAAAGTTTGCTAGCGGTCACCAGGTCCAAAAGTAAGCAGGAACAGGCTAGTTCAACAGTGGCATGGGAGGAGTTACCGTTTGCAAAGGAGGAAGTGCCTGGGGTTGAGCACACCAAACAGCTTAAGGAGAGGAAGAGCAGGAGCCAGAGGAGACAGGACAGAGTGAGGGGGACAAAGGTAGCTGAGCATGTGTCTGAGCCTTTACAGTCTGACCTTTTTGCCATTTCTAGTGACATTGCTAAGCTGCAGAGACAAGACCCCACCCTTACAACTTTGTTTTCTAGATGTGTGCCCGAGTCAACCCAGGTGACAGGGAGAGAAAGGGAAGCATTTGTGGTCAAGGGAGACATGTTGTATCGTCGTAGTCAGATTGGTGATCAGCTAGTCATTCCCCAGAGTTTGAGGCCCACAGTCCTTAACCTGAGCCATTCAATCCCTTGGGCAGGACACTTAGGACAGGCAAAAACATTTTCTAGGATGGTTCCTCGTTTCTATCGGCCCCAGCAGTATGCTGACACAGTAAAATATTGTCAGTCTTGTCCACAGTGTCAGTTAACAGCTCCGGGCAGGAAAGGAGATAGGGCTCCCCTGATAAGCATGCCCATCATTGATACGCCCTTTTCCCGTATTGCCATGGACATTGTAGGCCCACTAGAAAGGAGTAGTGCAGGCCACAAGTACATATTGGTAGTCTGCGATTATGCTACAAGATATCCTGAAGCCTTTCCTTTGAAGAAGATTAAGGCCCGCCAGATTGTCAACTGCCTCATTCAGCTGTTCTCCAGAGTTGGAATCCCAAAGGAGATCATCACTGACCAAGGCACCAGTTTCACTTCAAGCCTGTTGAAGGAGGTGTACAGGCTGCTGGGGATTCAGGGTGTGAAGACCAGTCCCTACCATCCCCAGACAGATGGCCTCGTTGAGCGCTTTAATAAGACTCTTAAGTCCATGCTGAGGAAATTTGTGAATGATTCAGGGTCAGACTGGAACCAGTGGCTTCCGTTCTTGTTGTTTGCGTATAGAGAAGTCCCACAATCATCAACTGGGTTTTCACCTTTTCAGCTGCTGTATGGACATTCAGTGAGGGGTCCAATGGATGTCTTGAAGGAGGCCTGGGAGGGCCCCATGCCACAACAGCAGTGCAGTGAGCTCTCATACGTCCTGAAGATGAGAGACAAACTGGACCAATTTCAAGAACTGGCCAATGGTAATCTGGGCCAAGCACAGGAGCGACAGAAGCAGAGGTATGACACGGCTTCTAGATGGAGAGTTTTCCAGGAGGGCCAGAAAGTTCTCCTACTGCTGCCAACGGCTGACAGTGGCCTCCTTGCCAAGTGGCAGGGGGGGGGGTCACCTTATATGCTGAAAGACTCAGCTTTAATTAGTCACCATTTACCTTTGATAAATCAAGTTTTTCTTTTCAAAACTATGAGTAATCAAAATAAAGAAACACATTTAACTTTATTTGACATTTTCAAGCACAGAGTATTATGTCCACCCCCCCCCCCCCCCCCCCTCAGGTGTGCATGCTAATGCTAAATGCTAATGCAGGAATGTGGGCGGGACTGTCAGACATATAAGATGAGGCCACCAGATGTCCAGTCACTTGAGTCACTTGACACACGACATCTCGACTTTCAACTTGTTTACGCGCGATATCGACTCGCCCTCCACCTGCACGGAGTTCCCCCACGTCACCTTACAGCTTTACAGCTGCATCGTCACGTCACCTACACGGCATTATACCTGGATTTCAGCGACAAATCGAGCGATCCGACACAGGAATCACGCGCCACACACAGCGCTTGTGACTCCTGTCCGTACGGGAGCCTTGTGAAGCCGATCCCGGACACGGCTTAAGAGCCTCCCTGGCCTCCTCCATGGACAAAGCAGACAAATCAGAGGTATAAACGAATGTGGTGGCCAAGGCACTTTTTGTGTTAAGTTTCACAGGTTCACAAAGCACTTTTTTTTTTTTTTCTCCCCCCCCTCTCTTCAGCGCACTTAAAGCAGCAGCTTCCCCCTACACCCACTCACTCCATTTCATTCCTGAAGCAATATGGCTACTGCACAACCAACCAATGCCATGGAAAGGAAACAAATATGGACTGCAGCTTTTGGATCAAATGAAAGACCACAAAGAAAGAAACAAGTGCCAGATCCCAAAACACAGAAATCCACACAAGTGAGAAAGAGCCCCAACTCCCCAGCAGTACGCAGCTTCATCACCAAAACACTCCAAAACTTGGAAAGAATGGATCCCATCACACCTCTAGAACCCAATCCAACCACCAAAGAAAAAGCACTGCCACCTATGAAATTATCCAAACCCCCCAAAACTGACCAACAGGCAGTCATTGCATCCAATCCAAATTCAAAACCATCCACTTCTGCTGAGACATCAGTCCCTCCGACCACTGATAAAATTGACAACCTCATCATCAAGAATATTTTTGACCAAATCAACCACTTGTTCTCTGAACTCAGCAAATACACCCAATCCACCCCCCTCAACAATGTCACTACACAGATGCAATCCACTCTAACCACCATGGAGCAGATCCTATTGAATGGACAAGACCCACACACTCCTCTCCCACCACTCTCTGCCAGCTACTCGGACATTGTAAGCACAAACATGCACAAATATCAAGCATTTAATACAGGCCCCAGGAAAAGAGCAAGACGGGAGTCGACAGAGAACCATCACCTTACACCTGTTGTAATAGAAAACTACAAAACCCCTAACAACTCTTTCTCAACCAACCAATCCATCCTCAAGGAAATACAAAGACTCAAGCCACAAGCCCAACTTCAAAAACTGGTCCACATGAGAAATGGCAGTATTCTCATCTTCCCCAAGGACATTCCCTCCCTGAACTCTCTGCTCTCACCATGGCCCGAGGGAGCATTTAATGGAGCACACTTCACTTGCAGGCTAGCACGCAAACACAGCTCTATGCCCCCATCTGAAACCCCTACAAAACTGCTGGTCATCAAAGGTATTCACACAAACATCACAGAGACACAAGTCAAAGAAGAACTGGACAAACAAGGCATCTACATCTCCAGAATACACAGAATTACAAGCAAATCCACTCAACAGCCAACCACTTTCATCAAGATCCAGCTCACCAACCCAGACCAAGCTGCTAGCCTTCTCCATGAGGGCTTTTACATGGACCTTTTTCAGTATAGAGTAGAGAAGGCACGACCTCCACCCACCATCAAACAGTGCTATAAATGCCAACAATTCAACCATATCTCAATCAACTGCACCAACCCAGTCGTATGCCTGAGATGTGGAGAAAACCACCACCACAAAACCTGCACAAAAGACAAGCGAGAAGCCAAGTGTGCCAACTGTGCAGGCGAACACTCCGCTGCCTCCAAGACCTGTCCAGTCTACCTTTCATACATGACCCCATCAACCAAAAAGACACCAACTGCCAAACCCTCAGCCGGAAAACCCACTACCACTAACCCCCCAAGCCTGCACCCTAATGATGGCACCCACCTCACTCATCTGCGTGATGACTTAAAAAAACTCACTATGGACGACAAGAAAATAGAGGAAGTACTCAAAACCATCAGGAAACACACACACTTCAATATATGAAGTGTGTGTCGTTCTCTGTAAGACAACAGATGTCTATTTCCAGTCATTTTCTTTGTTCCTTCTAACACTCTTCATAATGGCCCTCACCACCTTTCTACACATAAATATTAGAGGAATAAGGGGAAGCAAAGAGGAGCTAATCCAACTGCTGAACGAGAAGAATGTCTCTGTGGCTTCCATAAATGAAACACTGTTATCAACCAAATCACGAATTCAGATCCCCGGCTACAACATCATAAGAAAAGAACGGCAGACAGGACATGGAGGAGGAGTAGCAATCTTGATCAGAAATAACATTGAATACAGTGAAATGGATTTCGGCCTCTCACCAGAAGAACTACAAGGAAATGAATACATTGCAACCAAAATGAAAATCCACTCACATCACCCTATTACAGTCACCAGCATTTACTGTCCCCCTGGAATAAAACCTTCAGCTGCACTGTTTAACGCTATCTCCAACCCCAGCCACTCCCTCATAATGGGAGATCTCAATGCAAAGCATGTAGACTTCCACTGCAGGAAAACAAATCAAAGTGGCATAGCACTCAAACAGATCCTGAATAGCACAAATCTGTCAATCATCAACACAAACGAACCCACCTATACATCCCCCCAAACAGGCAGCACAGACATTCTGGACTTGATCATATGCTCCCCTGATCTGGCTTCAAAACTGCATAAGTTCTCCACCACAAATCATCTCTCCAGCGACCACCTACCTGTCCTCACAACATTCTCCTTTCATCTGCAAGCAACTCCAAGGAAGAAGTACAACTACAAAACAGCAGAGTGGGAAATATACAGAACACACATAGAAGGAAAACTACAGAACACCACCCTCATAACCACCCCCCAAGGTCTGGATCAACAAGCAGTGCTGTCAAGTCAACTTCTCACCCGAGCCAGAGAGGAAACAATATCCCAAAACCCTGCTAAAACACTGACACAGACATTACCCCTTCACCTGCTCCAACTCATAAGACACAAGAGAAAGCTGAGAAGAGAATTCATAAGGTTCAGATCACCCCAAACCAAAACAGAAATAAACAGACTCCAAAACACTATTAAAATACAACTTACCCTTCACAAGCAGAAAACCTGGAACACATTCTACAGAAAACTCAATCAGGACACAAATCCCCGGACCTTCTGGCAAAAAATAAAGAGCCTAAATGGAGATTCAGAAAACAATAACACACCACCAATCAAATGCTCAGGCACAATCATCAGTGACAACAAAGAAAAAGCCACACTCTTCCGTAATCATCTTGAAAACATCCACTCATGCCCAAATGACCCACACTTTGACAATACATGGAAAGACCTGGTTGATAAAGAAATGACAAAACACAACACAAAAGAGACAAATACAGCCAATCCCATCACAGAACACCATCCCCTCACAGAGCCAGTCACCATCCAAGAAATACAACTGCACTTGAAAAAGATGGAAAATAAAGCACCGGGGGAGGACAATGTTGACACCATACTGATCAAACAAGCACCAACCGCTTATCTCCAGCACCTTGGACAGCTCTTCTCCACCTGCCTCATAACCGGTCATTTCCCCTCACCTTGGAAGGTTGCTGTTGTCACTATGATCCATAAACCAGGAAAAGACCCGCACAATGCCACTAGTTACCGCCCCATAAGCCTTCTCAGCCACATTGGAAAACTGTTTGAAAGAATACTCACCTCACGCCTCACAAACCACATAAACTCTATGGGCCTCCTAGGAATTCATCAAGCCGGCTTCAGAAAAGGGAGAGCCACCACAGACAACATCATCAGATTATCAGAAGACATCCACAGAAACTTCAACAAAAAAGAAATAACCATGGCAACATTCTTTGATATAGAAAAAGCTTTCGACAAGGTATGGCACAACGGACTCAAATACAGACTACTGGATACAAATCTCAAACTCCCAAAACCCACCCAATCCACCATCTTCAGCTTTCTTAACAACCGCCAAATCAAAGTCAAAGTTGCCTCTGCCATATCAACACCTTTCACCCCCCAAGCAGGAGTTCCACAGGGTGCAGTTCTGAGTCCACTTCTCTTTCTACTATACATATCTGATATATACTACCCCCCAGCCACCATAGCCAAAGTCTCACAGTTTGCAGACGACCTCTGCTACTGGTCCAGTTCCAAATGCCCAAACCTAGCAGCCAAAAAACTCCACACATGCATAACTGAAATAGAAAACTGGTCTAACATGTGGAGAATCAAACTAAACCCTGCCAAAACACAGTCCTCTTCACTAAAAACCCACACCTGCAGCCCAACAACAGTGCCAATCTAACACTATACAACCAGAAAATCAATATCAGTAAAGAAGCAACATTCCTCGGAGTCACATTCCAAAACAACATGACCTGGACAAAGCACGTCAATAACCTGGAACAAAAAGCAAACAATAGACTCAACCATCTCAAAGCCCTCTGTGGAAAACATGGCGCATCACCCTCTACAGTCATCAAAGTCTACCTATCATACATCCCACCACTCTTCGAATACTCTGTCCCCGCCTGGATCACCATCTCTGACAACCAGTTACAACGCCTACAAACAATCCAAAACAAAGCACTCAAATTAGCACACAGACTCCCATCATACATCAGCAACCACTATATACACACCATAACAGGAATCCAAACCTTAAGACAGAGACACCAAACAATAGCACTGAAATACCTGAGGACAGCAACAAACAACCCTTCACTCCAACGAACTATAAAGGAAGCAAGATTAACAGATAACACCCCCCTCTCATTCATTCTACAGCTAACCAAAGACCCTCCAGCCACCAACCCCCCATGACTGACTAACCAAACCTGGATACACAGAATATTATTCCACCCCTGCTGCTTAATATCACCCACATGCACACACATACATAAATGTAGATAAAACACACCAAACACAAGGGTTTTGTTTTTTTTTTTCTTGTTTTGTTTTGTTTTGTTTTGCTTTGTTTGTGCCTTGGCCCACATGTGAAACCTCATGAGTCCCCCCCACATCCTTCTGCCTCTCCTCCGCCGACCAAGACCAAAAGGATACAAAATCCACCTACTATGGATAGAAAAGGGCAGAAGCCCTGAGCTATCCCTCCAGGCCCATGAACTTCTACTTCTACTTCTCTCCTCACTGACATGTTAATGAGTCTTTAAAGTCTCAGTGTCTCGTCAGCGGTGGTTCAGAGGTTGTTGTTCTTTTCTTTTTGTGAAGAAGACTTTCTTGAGGAAAATAGCAGGACGAGTAAGTACTGATTCATTTTCACTAGTTGATCTTTTAATTTGTGTTTTCTGCTTGATTTGTGACATTTGTGACAAATTAAAATCTAAATTCAGTCCTCCAGAGAGATAATACTTTTTATTGCTGTGTTCATATCAGAGCGTGTGTTTCTGTATTTGGAGAAGTTTACCGATGCTATGGCTGTGCTAGGCTGGAAAGTCAATACTTGTTGCAAAGAAGATCATTTAAGCTTTAATTTGATGCTGAACATGTTTGATTTAAAGCAGGTTTAACAGAAATACAGGAGGATAGGTACAATTATAAATGTAGGTTGGCTGAGGGTCTTTTGAAAACAGCTAAATGTAAACGTCATTCAGCAGCGTGCTGCTAGACACCAGAAAGTCTCAAATGAACAATGTTGGAGTCGGATCATGTGAACCTGAAAGACCAGGTTAACTATAGAGAACATATTTGACCTTCAAAGGTCAGCAACACCATCACAGCCCAAACCTATGCAGTAGAAACATCTGGTCAACGTGAAGTGGAAACAATAACAATACAGGACTCTTACAGATAAAGTATTATCATGAATTTCACCCATATCAGTTCTTCTCTGTCTTGTTTCATACAACCAGAGTTGCCTGGTGCCGGGGACAGGAAGGAGCAGCAGAGGAAAGAGGAAGACGCCAGCTGCAAAAGAAGCTTTCAGCAAGGACAAGGCCAACCAAGACAAAGCTAACCGCTACTTCTCCCCAAATCAAGGTGAAGCTGTATTTTACAAAAACCCTGGAAGAAAATGTTGTGGAGATTGTACCATGGAACAAACATTTCAAGCATCTTAAATGTCTTGTTGATCAGTCTAAACCCAAAATCTGAACATCTGATCATATTCAGCACAAACATGATGAAACATTGTTTACTCCACTGTTACCTGTGTACAGTGGACTAGTGACACACAAACACATTCGTCAGTGTCGCTGTATTTTTACACTTCAACAATACACAAGTCAAATACAACAGACACTTAAACATGTTTTTTATTGGTAATTGAGTTAAAATAGAAGACATGAAGCCAGTTTAGATGATTTAAAGAATAAATCCAGTTCCATGAGTTGCTCAGCAGGAATGACATCAATAGCTTGTTGTTGTTGGATAGCCTCATTAAGACAGCAATAGTGGAAGTCAAGTGGACACTTAGCACTCTCAGCCTACTGTTTAACATCATTATGAGCTCTTCACCTGTGAATAGATTCACTAGCACTCATTCACAGTTTGGCTGCATTGTGGGGGAAGCCCCATTGACCCTGTCCTGTTGTCAGAAAAGATGTGAGAACACACTGCATGTGAAAAACAATATCAGCTGAGTGGTTTTATTCTGACTTTACACGTTTTAAACTTGAAAGTGAACATAGTTAACATGGGTCAGAGGTCAACTTTGGTCTGTATATTTAAGCTGGTATTTCAGGTCAGCGTGATCTGATTTACTGGTGTCTTACCTCATTTTAAAGCTCAGATTCAGACCTTCTCATAGAGAGAAACACTGTTAATGTGAAACCTTCTGCTGACCAGCAGCACGTTGTTGAATTCTGGTTACATTCAGCTGTTTTGAAAAGGCCAGCAGGAAACCTGTATTCATGTTTTTACCTTTCCTCCTGTATTTCTGTCAAACCTTCAAAATAAAACATGTTGGACACCAAATTAAAGCTCAGACTCTCTTCTTTCCAACAAGTATCGGCTTTCCATCCTAGCACAAACTGGCTGCTAATAATAGATGAATGCAGAACTGTGTAACAATATACATTAAATACATACAACAATACATAACTTAATTCAATCAATTAACATCAATACGTCAACAGTGAACAAATAAATACATGAAATAGAAATATTTACAAAGCTGTGTGAAAAAAGAAATGAAGACACAAGGAGAAATATATACTAACATAAACAAACAACACTGAGGAGTCTCAGTATAATATATAATTAATATTATTAATAATATACAATATAATTACTATATATAATGTTACAATTAAAATGGCAGGCTTATATCTTTACACAAAGAGATAATACTAATACTACTACTAATAATAATATAGATATAATTATACTATAGATAATGTGCAGACATGTATAGATAACAATGCTACTCATTGTCACTGGTGTCTCGGCTGGTGTTACTGGGGGAACAGCTGCTTGGTACTGGGCAGAAGATATTTTGCTGATGTGTACAACCTGATAGTTTGTTTGTTTGGTGGCTTTTAACAGGATTTAAAAAGGCAATTGTAGAGAAAAGATTGGCATTACTAAATGACTGGGCTGTTTCTGTGGAAAGCTAATTAGGGATATTGAAAAAAATATATATAAACATTAACAGCTGGTTAAAAAGTAACACAAATGATTTTATTATCAATTTTCAATGTTTTATCTGCTATAATGTATTATGTATGAATATAGCATCTTCCTAAATTGCATTATAATTAGTGTTATGATTTTAGTTCATTTTCAGTTGTTCCCTGTCTTGCTGCTTCAGACTGCGTTTTCCTGATTCACGTCCGCAGCGGGCCTACGGTGGCCGGCGTGAATGTGGGACTAGCCCCTCTCTCACAATCATGGATGTATAATAAGAGCTCTTATAATACATCTATGCTCACAATGCAATGTGTGTTGTACGTGGGAAGATATGAGTGTTCATGTGTTCAATGTAGATGTAGATGTGATGACATGTGGGGCAGACAGCCCGCCGCCCCGCAGCAGCGTCATTTGAAATATTTTAAATGACGCTGCAGTGCGGCTACAGCGCGAGCTTGAAATTTACAGTCGGCAAAAGAGGGGAGACTTTCCTCCAACGCTAGCAAACTTGAATGAATTAAGTGGATTTCATAACCAAGCACAGGGTACAAAGCCTTTATTTGGAGGAGAAACTGGATTTAAAGCGCCTCGGAGCCCAGCAGCCACGGAGTACTGTCATCACTCAAACTGCTGGTTAAATTAACCGCGGGAGGAAAAACCGCCATGCTGCCCTTTTCTGAGCCGTCAGCTGGTAAGTGAAAGTATATTTTGGTGGTTCTGGTCCGTGCATTGGCCATATTGTTGTGCTGGATCGATTGATGTAGATGGTGACGAGTGTCAGTGTGTCCGTGCTTATCTACTGAGGTTGTTGTCATAAAGTTGTTGTCACAGAATAGATTAGTATCCTTAAAAAGTTGTCTTTGCACTTCGTTGTAGTGTCGAGCTCTTTGCTGTTCGTTCATGGCCATGTAGGCTGATTTGTTCTGAGCTTGGCTGTGTCGGCTTATGACGATATAATATCGCATTATTAATGAATCAATATTTCAGAGAGGTTGTGCTTCAGTGATGCGTTCAGGCGCCTCGTTCCTGAACGCATCACTGTCGTGAGTCAACCAGCCAACTTCAGCTAATGCTTTCTAGAGATCGTGGCTTTTCCCAAACTGAATAAATACAACACATATAGACACAAAACTGCTTTGCTAGCTCAATCTCGTTGTAACTAAGATATTCGTTGAGAAAAATATTTTTTCCATGGACAGATTTAGCTACTACGTCCGCAAACTTCACATATATTTGTAAGCTAGTAGCGCCACAGCACCGGCACAGCTGATGGAGGAAGCTGGAGTGGAAGCTGAGATAAACTCTCAACTGAAGGGAAAATGGTTAAGTTTAGCTGTGTGTGGGAGAGCCAGATAATGATGAAGAGTGAAGAAGGGTTCAGGTTTTTCTGTGTGTGTGTGTGTAACTCGTCTCAGTCTCAGAGTTCAATCCACCCAGTAAAGGGTCCGTTTTGTTTTCCCCACAACCCCTAATCAGTTCAGTTCAATCCACTTTCACAAACATTAACTCAAAACTCCACTCCGGGTTTTCACCGCAGATCCCCCACAAAACAAAACAAATCAAAGACACTAGCAAAGCCACACATAATATTTTTAGTGATAAGGCTTTTTTCATTTGAACACGGCTAGGTGTGCTGTTCTAAATGTCTAGTTGACCAATCAGATTGCTCGGTGGGAACTACGTGTTGTGTAATTCAGGCTTGTGACAGTGGTGATGTAACTTGTGTAATTTCTCTCTCTCTCTTCCTCTGTTTATGTGTACAGGACCTGCTAGAAGTCACTTTGTTGTTAAAAGTGTTTTGTGGAGCCATGCATGGACCCATAACATGTTAAAAACACATCAGTAGCAAGAGCAAGTACTGTAGTTTTCCTGGTATGTAGCCTATCTATTGAAGTAGTTGTTGCCCCACCAATTTTTTAAAAACACCACTGCTCATGCCAATGTGTTGCTCAGTTCTCAATCGGTGGTGATTCCACTGTCTGACAAACTCAAGGCAAGATTGCTGGATTCTTCCGAGATAAACATAATGTAATGTTCAGACTTGCACTTCATTATTTGAATCAAGAATTCCTACACTCTCCATGTACTGAAATAGTTGTCAGTAGAAGTCAGAGACAACTCTATTGCCACCCGCCCACAGCCTCTCAATCCGTTGATTATGAACACTTCTAGCAGCTATATAACTCCCCCGGTCCGCACCCCTGTTCTCAATCATAAACCTTGCCACATCTACATTTTCTCCCACTCTGTCCCCTCTGACTCTGAGTGGCAAACCAAACTGAGATACACCATTGCAGAAAAAAGAAAGAACAGTTGAAGCACGCTTGTTTGTGCAACGTTCCAAATAAACGACTGTAGCCATCAATGCATCCATGGAAAACAAATCTCCAGGCGATCAGTTTATGATTGGAGTCAATGTGCCTGTAATGAAAATGGAGAACAAGGTTAAAGTGACTACAGAACACATATACAACTGCACGGTTGGTCTTCATCTAGAGACTGATCAGCCTACTACGCTGTTTTATCTCTGTTGTATATAGTAATGGGTGTAGCCGTCTGTCCGTGTGTTAGCATTGTGGCCGGATTTGCACAAAGTTTTGTAGAAGGTTCATTGTAGGTCAACTGAGAATTGATTAAATTTCTACAATCATCCACCAAATGGGGGCGCTGTAACCCTGACCAATCACTAAAAGGCGTAACTTCCGAACGCATTTCACGTAACACCACAAAACTTTGTAGAAAGGTTGGACATGGGCCGAGGAAGAACTTCCCACCTGGATTGTCCTTAAATGGATATTTCACTTTCGTAGAACTTGTCAAAATTCAGCAGTCTTACCTCTATCAAAGTGCATCTACAAGTAAGCTAGTGATCACTGCTGTCCTTGTTGTCTGCCCTCAACACCACCATTTCTCCCAGGTGTCAGGCTCCTCATTCACTTCCATTCATTTTAGGGACCTAGTCTAAATATTATACTGGTGGTGTTGAAAACAGATAACGGGGACAGCAATGGTCACAAACTTACTTGTAGATTGCTTTAGATGTGGGTAAGACTACTGAATTTTGGTGGAGGTGGAGTGGGGGACAGAGGAGGACGGGTGCCTGCTGTCCTCTGCATCTCTTACATTGGACTTAATGTATTTCATTTTTTTTCATGCTAATCTGTGATTGGCCATGACACGTAAAATTTCGCTCCAAGGGACGACGTCCTCTCTAACCAATCAACAACCAGAATGCAATATTGACATTGAGTTGGTCCAATGATAGTTTCCAGATTTCATCTTCAATTCTCTCCACTGTAAGGCAGAGTAGCAGCAGTAGATAGCGCCTTGCGTTAGCCAACGCAACAGTTAGCTTGTTGTAGCAGCCTGAAGGACTCTTTATACATCCATGGAAGGACTGTTAAGGACTGTCGTTAAGCTAACGGGAGAAATGATCTGGACTGTGCAGCGCAGCAGCAGCAGGACGCTGACGGGAGGCTGGAGAGAGAAGCAACCGGAGAAACAACCAGGAGAGTTAGCTTGTTTGTCATTGTTGCTAATGATATCAGACTGGTTAACCAGCAGCCACAAAGTTCTGTTAACTAACAAACAAGATGACCAACAGTCACAAATGGACGTTATGACATGAATACTTCATCTCCATGATAGAAAGAAGACATCAGATAACGTGAGTCAGATACAGCTTCTCTCTCTCTGTCTCTTTGGTCACTAATTTCATCTCTGATGGTTAAATGTCTCTGAGTGGCTTTTTTGTGTTTTTTATCTCCTTAACAAGAATGCAGCAGAGATCATATAATGTGTTGTGGGTAATGTTAGTTTGCTTGTTGATGTTACAGTGAGCTGTCTGGACTCATTCATTGTTTTTAATTGAGTGGTTGTTCAGTCACCTGTTGATGTGATTAGTGAATGAGTGCAGGAGGTCTGGCTGCTTGCTTCTGACAGTTTCTTTAGTTCCTTTTTAAGCTGAGCCGTATATTGAGTAATAAGCTTAAAGTAACTAGAATAACAAGTGTTATCTAGTGGTGTAACAGATTGTAGTTGATCCGTGATGCGTACGTATTGCCCCCCACGGTTTGGCAGGCATATGAACTGCGGATTAATTGCAAAATTTAACGTCTCAGTTAAAGTAGACAATAGTACAAAAAGTACAATAATTCATTGTTCGAACAGCAGTGATTTGCATCTGATGCATCTTGGTCGCGGAAGTGGTACTCAAAAAACTCGTCCAGGGTTGGCAGGTCTGACTGTGATAAAAGCATGAAAATCAGCAATATTATATGTAGGCTATAGTTTGTTTTTTTTTTCGCTGCAATACCGCGAGTGGCCACTGTGACAAATTGGCTGCAAGGCTGAGTGGCAGTGCCCTAACCAGCTCTTATTATATCACTACAGCTTTTATTATACATCCAGGAATACTACCTTCTTCTACCACAGATGTGAAAATGCGTGGATGTGACTTTTACCTACGTCTTGTGATGGAAATCTGAAAATAAAAAGCCGACAAAGACCAAGTTGTCTTTTTGTCCTTTAATGAAAAACCTTGCAAGGGATCAGCATACAGTCACAACAGAGCGTAATTGCAGACTGATGTCGGTTACAAAGTGCACATACCTTTAATAGACAAGGAGTCTGGTAAACATATCAGAATGTGAGTGGGTTGCAGTGCTGGATGTCATCAAAGCTATCAGACTAATTATAAAAGAACTGTAGCATGTCCAGGATGATGCTACTCCCTACTCTGATCCAGTGTCAAAAATAATGAGCACAGATGTTACATGTTCAAGGTTTTACATTATGAGTGTGTTTGTGTGATGCAGAGGATACAAAGTGTGGTTTTTCCATTACATTTACATCTTTTCATCACATTTTATCACTCATTAAGGAAAAATTACACAAGATTTTACCTTCATAGTAAACAATCATCCTTACATAACGGAGTGATAAAAAAAAAAAAAAAAAAAATCTAATGTTACCTCAATCAAGATTTTAAACATTACGTCATAAAATATCACTGTAGGAAAGTAAGATACTGTTTTTGTGGATGTAAGCATCCCAAAATAATCTATCAGTGTAGACGTTGATTCCAGCCCTTCATTCTAACCAGTAACGCTCGTGTTACATCAGACGCCATCTTATGGTGAAGAAATAGATTACACTCTACAGTCGGTAGGCCTGTTGTGTTCATACATCAGGAGGGCTTGCTGTAAAACAATATGTCATGAGCATCTATGGCACAGGAGTCAGGGTGATTCAAGTCTTTTATTCTATAATGAGACACACAACCAGTCAGTTCAGGAGGACGGACAGACGGATCAGCACAGCTTGCTCCCACAACACCATGAAAATCCTTCTCTGCTGTAGGTGACTATGTTGGCTTGAAAGACTTTACATTGTGGTCGTATAGTGATACAATCATAATAAAATAAACTTACAAATGAAATAAAATAAATCAAAATGACTGTGTACCTTTTTACAATATCAATAACTCTATAACATCAATATCTACAGTATTATACCAAAACTAGAATGGATTCTTTACAGTAGAAAAGATGTCATTTAATCCCATGCAAGTTCTTTAATATTTATATATATATATATATATATTTATATTTATGTTCCTCTGCTGCCACCTTCAGGAATGTTACAGTAACAGCAGACAAGCTGGTTTATCCCTGTTAACAAGCATGAATGAATCTGTTACCTATTAAATGGCTGATTTAACTTCACTCTGCTTCACATATCTGAACATACTGTAACGGACTGTGTTCATGTCAGTGTTTAACTGTTCTGAGTGTTACTGTAAGAAACATTAGGTCCCAGCGTAAGTCACTGTACACAATGTCCTCTTCCAACCTGAAAGACCAGGTTAACTCTAGAGAACATATTTGACCTTCAAAGGTCAGCAACACCATCACAGCCCAAACCTATGCAGTAGAAACATCTGGTCAACGTGAAGTGGAAACAATAACAATACAGGACTCTTACAGATAAAGTATTATCAGCCAGCTGCAAAAGAAGCTTTCAGCAAGGACAAGGCCAACCAAGACAAAGCTAACCGCTACTCCTCGCCAAATCAAGGTGAAGCTGTATTTTACAAAAACCCTGGAAGAAAATGTTGTGGAGATTGTACCATGGAACAAACATTTCAAGCATCTTAAATGCCTTGTTGATCAGTCTAAACCCAGAATCTGAACATCTAAGCCACTAAAATCAATTTTATTGGTGCTTTGTCTACACAATATTACACCATGCAAATAGAACTGCAGTAAGTTACTTTACTTAATAATATATGTTCAGTTTCTTGTTGATACAACTTTAGTTGTTTATGTGTCGACTGAGTTACATCTTAGTTTTTCAGATTGTACTTTCTTGTGGTGGTGTTACCGTGGACTGTATTATATGAAGAGGTGTTTCTGATATTTTGTCCACCTCATAAGCATCCCATAATAAATGCAAGCTACTTTTATTATTGTAACTTAACAGTCAGAGACTTCATCAAGATCAGAAACATCATGGTGTGGTGGAATCCAATCAGGAATAGTTCGCTGAGTCATTTGATAAGAGACAGATTTGTCAACCGTGTGGACAATCAAACCTCTGATACACGGGATCAAACAACAGCCACAAAATACAAACACATTGAACCAAGCAAACCACACCGTCCAGGACGTCTGAATGGATTCCACGGTCATCGTTCGGGTTCCATCGTAGATCCCACGATGGTGACACTAAGATTCACTCAGCACGTCACTTAGTTGGAGCTCGGCCTGCTCTTGTCGGACAGTATGCCGATACTGTCACTTCTACTTCTCTTCCTGGTCTGTGAGTGGATGTCTTTGTGTCGGTCACCTGAGAGCAGCGATCCGCCTACACTCTCGTAGAGTCCTCAATCGCGCTGTGGTGACTTACTCTGTTGTTGATGTCTCTGGTGGAGGTGGAACTGTTTTGCAGTGGTTGGCATGGATCCAGGTGACTCTTTCAGCGACCTTTACTGCCGTCTGTGTGGTCAACAGCACCTGGAATGGGCCCGTCCACCGCTTAGAGCGCCAAGCCTTTCATCTCTATCCAGTCAAAAGGCTGCCGGCCATGAAGGGGTCCTTTGGCTGGAGTTGGTACTGCTTCTTTCACTTGATTTGCTGAAGGAAAAACACTTCAATCCATTTGGAAAACATGTCAACAATTACCAGACAATATTTCTTTCCTTCACTTGGTGTTAGTTCAATGAAATCCATCTGTAAGTGATCAAATGGTTTATCTGGTGAAGGGTGTGCACCTTGTGGTGTTTGAATACTTCTACCAATATTGTTTGTGGCACAGATAACACATGATTGACTAAATTTTGGGGCATAGTTAGTAAAAGTCTTTGTGAACCAGTGTTGTGAAATAGTATCCATCATCCCTCCTCTTGAGGCATGGTCCAACCCACGACTCAACTTTGCATAGTGAGGAATCGAATACAAATACATGGTTTGTCATTGGGGCCGTACAGTACCCGTCTTTGAAAACACAGCCAGTTTGTCCACTGAGTCTTCTCTGTCTGATCAGCTCTCTGCTGGAGTTCTCGCCCCCCTCTCGCCCGCTGGAAGCACGGTGTGCAGCGCGCGTCACCGGCGGGGGTTTTCGGGGGGGCGGTGTCCACCACCGTGAGGAAGGCGGGTCGGCCGGGGGGGATCGGGTGCGGCGGTCGGCGGCGACTCTGGACGCACGTCGGGCCCTTCTCGTGGATCTCCCCAGCTACGGCGCCCATTGGGCCCCGTTCACACGGGTCCTGGCGGGTCGCCTCGGCTGGCGCCTAGCAGCTGACTTAGAACTGGTGCGGACCAGGGGAATCCGACTGTTTAATTAAAACAAAGCATCACGAAGGCCCACATAGGGTGTTGACGCGATGTGATTTCTGACCAGTGCTCTGAATGTCAAAGTGAAGAAATTCAATGAAACGCGGGTAAACGGCGGGAGTAACTATGACTCTCTTAAAGGCCAAGTGGTAAATGATTACCACTTTTGCTGGTCTCCTGGGATGTGTGACGGCCTGGGGGCCACCCGCAGCCCTGGAGACGAAGAGAACCATGACCCGGCAAGGAGTATCTCCTTGGGTAAGAGCTGCTCTGGCCATGGTAGCATCATAGTGAGCCCTCACCTCCTCGTGGTCCCGCCAGCAACGTACTCGTGGAGAGTACGGCGAAGACGGTAACCCAGGAAGCACGGATGGGCGCACCAACGGGCATCCACTGTGGGATCAGCCTAGTCTGTCCCCAATGATCTTATGGATGAACAACTTAAATTTGGGAACAAAAATAAAGATTGTAACATGCAGCAACGATGTCGGTAATAAGGAAAGAAGGAACAGTGGTCAGGATCGAATGGTGGGAACAACTAACGTCGGGAAGACACTAGGGTGTCTGCACCGATGTGGCCCCTGCCCATAAAATTGAGTGCCTAGGTGCTGACGCTCGAATTTTTGGCAATGGCAGGGGTACCAGGCGGGGTCGTTCTGACCCCGCCCAAGCATGAATGGATGAACGAGTTAAGTTAATCTTGCTAGTTCTGATAACTTTGGCTGCTGTCCGTTTGCTTTTGAAAGAGTTCTGAGTGGGCCAGGGTGCAAGACCCGCCACTCTTGACTGCGATCAAAGCTAAGACAAGCGACAAGCCAACTGACACATCTGACTGACTGTGATAGGACAGGTCGCCTGCTGTCATAGGAAGAAAGATGTGGTCAACCCCGAGGCGTGACCGTGAACGTGTCCGTCGGCCGACGGCACGTGAGGCTGGAGAAGGGGCGGCTCCTGGCAGCGCAGACAGGGCGAGCGGAGTAGTAGTCCGGAGTAGGCTACTACTCAGACGGAAGAAGGAGGAGGACCCGGCTGGGACTCCTACAAGGAAGGTACCATCGGTTGCGAGAAGGGCTCTTTTCCCGGCTGGGAAGAGAGCGGGAATGATCTTCCTGAGCACGGAGAAGGGATGGAAACCCAAGCTGGCTAGCAAGGGTCTTCCATCGACAGTCATGGTGGGCCTCCGGGTGCCATGGCTAGTCCAACCGTGCAGGCTGTGCGCCGTCAGTCTGGGCTCGGTGAGTGCCGCCCAGACCCACTTGAGGAAAGCACACAAGCCAAGGGTGATTCTCTTCATCTGCGGTAAGTGTGCCGGTACTCATAAGACCCCACACCGAGCGACGTGCCACGCAGCGAAGTGTGGGGCAACCCGATCCGGAGCGGGTACCATTACGGGGTTTGCCTGCGATACATGCCCTAAATCTTTCTCCTCACAGAGGGGTCTCTCGGCCCATCAGAGGAGGAAACACCTGGGCTTGTATGTCAGCAAGGCGAGAGCGCGGGAGGCTAAGGCAACCGATAGTGGGTGGACCCAGGCGCAACTGGCAACCCTGGAGCGCGTACACGGCGACCTCTGCGAAAAATCTGGGTTCCTCGAGGCAGCGGTTTCGGCCCTCCCCCACTACACCAAGGCCCAGATACAGCGAAAATGGAGGAGCCTCAGGAGGCTGAGGAGAAAAACTTTGGGTAAGTCCCCCACAGCGGTTGTGTTAGGGAAGTTGCCGGACCTCAGTGAGGAGCTGCCTCCCAGAGCCCCGGTGGCCCTGGTCAAGGAGCACCTCGCAAAGACCTTGCAGGTGAACAGTGCTGATGGCGTGTCACCACTGACCTCCTCCTGCAAGGCGATCGATAGCTATCTGAGGAAAGTACTCGCGAGACTGCGGACTCAGGGCCGCGCTCGGATCGTGAGTACGAGAAGGAAGACCTGGTCGGATCATCAAAAACGCCTCAAAAAGGACAAGAGGCTCCGATACAAGAACATGCAGACGCTGTATCGGAGCAACAGAAGCTCTGCTGCGAGGTTGGTGCTCGATGGCAGGGAACAAACGGTCTGCCGTATTGATCCCAGACTGGTCACTGAGACATACAAGGGGATATGGGAGAGGGACGACAGCTTCGTTAGTCTTGGTCAGTTCGCCTCCTTGCCGGAGGCGAACAACTCGTCCCTATGCCCTCCCATCTCACCGGCTGAGGCTCTACAGGCGCTTCGGAAGATGGACCAGGCGAGTGCGCTTGGTCCCGATGGCGTTGGACGTAACGTCCTACTCATGTGGGACAAGAAGGGTGAGAAGCTGGCGGACCTGTTCAACGCCACACTGTACAGCGGGCGGTTGCCGAGGTGCCTGAAACAGAGCCGAACCACCCTGATCCCCAAGTCTAGCGATCAGAGTAGAGCCGGCGACATTAACAACTGGCGCCCGATTACGATCGGCTCGGTAGTCTTGAGAGCGTTCTCAAGAGTCTTAACCATGAGACTGACCGAGGCCTGCGCCATCCACCCTCGTCAGCGGGGCTTCACAGAAGCGCCAGGCTGCTCCGAGAACCTGGCCATCCTCGACGGACTTATCCTGGTGAGTAAGTCCCAGAGGAAAACGTTGGCTGTCGTGTTCATGGATCTGACCAAGGCATTCCACACTGTCTCCCACAAGCATATTGCCGAGGTGCTTGAGAGACGTGGAGTGGATGAGTTGATTAGAGGTCTCATCCAAGACTCCTACAGGAATTGCTTCTCGACAATAAAAACTGCTCAAGGCGACACCAGGAAGATCGGGATCAAGGTGGGTGTGAAGCAAGGCGATCCGATGTCTCCTCTGCTCTTCAACCTGGCCCTTGACCCACTTCTCCACATGTTGGAGAAGCTGGGGGTGGGGTTTAGCGTTGAGGGCACCGCCATCACCTCACTGGCGTTAGCGGACGACCTGGTGATTCTGAGTGACTCGTGGGAGGGTATGTCCAGGAACTTGGAAATCCTGGACAGATTCTCAGACCTTAAGGGCCTGAGGACCAATCCCACCAAGTGTCATGGATTCCTTATTGGGAGTGACGGCCCAAAACGATACACAGTCAACGACTGCGACGCTTGGTCACTCTCGGGAATGCCCATCCACATGGTGGGGGAGCAGGAATCGGCTAAGTATCTGGGCGTCCAGATAAATCCCTGGAAAGGGATCCTGAAACCCCCACTGAGAGAAACAATAAAAGACATGACGGACAAGATATCCAAGGCCCCCCTGAAACCATCTCAGAAGGTCGAGCTTTTGAGAACGTACGCTATCCCACGGACGGTGTACGTCGCGGACCACGGCTCGGCCTCCCAAACAGCATTGGACGAGTGTGACAGGGACATTCGGACACAGGTGAAGAAGTGGCTCCACCTGGAGCCATTCACCACCGACAGGTTGCTGTACAGCAGATGTGTGGACGGAGGACTTGGTATCGTAAGATTAGCTGCCCAGATCCCGGCAATCCAGCTGAGGAGGCTGTTGTCTCTGTATAACTCGACCGATGACTGCACCAGGACGATCTCCAGAGCCTCCATCCCAGTGTCCCGGATATGGCAGCTCTGGCAGCAGGTGCTGCGGGATGGGGGCAGACCGGACAAGAACAGCAGGCCGGATTTGGACCAGATTGACGTCAGCAGGGCGAGCACGTCAGCATGGAGATCAGTTGCGTTCGACAGGTGGTGTGAGTTGATCAAGCAGGGCTTGGGAACGGTCGTGTTCAAGAGCGACAAGATTTCCAACGGCTGGACCCGGGATCCCGAGAAGCACCGGCTTACCCAATCGGAATTGATCATGGCACTGCAACTCCGTACGAACACACTCCCTACCCTTTCGCTGCTGTCGAGAGGAAGGGGGCCCAAGGAGTCGCAACAGTGCCGACTTTGTCAACAAGAAAAGGAGACCGTGCAGCATATCATTGGGAACTGTGCGGAGCTCAAGAGGAACCGTATGACCAGCCACAACAAGGTGTGCGTGTTCCTCCAGAAGGAGGGTGAAGACTTAGGCTGGCGCGTGATGAGGGAAAAGAGACTTCAGTCTGGAGACGGTACACAGGGAGTGCCGGACCTCATCATGATCCGGGACCAGGTTGCCTTGATCCTTGATGTGACTATCTGTTTCGAAAAGTCACCTTGCACACTATCAGACGCGGAGAAACGGAAGGTGGACAAGTACATGAAGTTCAGGGGGGCGGTGACGCGTCTTTACCCAGGGGTAAAGACCGTCGAGGTGGCCGGGTTCCCTCTCGGGGCTAGAGGGAAGTGGCACCAGGGGAACTTCAGGGTACTTGAGCTGATGGGCATGCGGAAATCAAGGGCCACCAAAGTCGCTGCCATCCTCAGCAAAAGGGCGCTCCTGCAGACGATAGATACGTGCAAGATATTCAAGATCTTGGCCAGATAGTAGAACAGCCTCTGAATGCTTGAGGTAGTGCAAGGGACTTGGGCCGTTCCTCTTCGCGGGAGCCGTCGAAAACTATGGATGACGTGTGGATGGTTAGCGGGTCCACGTCGACGTAAGACGGTAAACGGTACGAAATAGAGATGGACTGGATAGCCATGTTCTATGGTGACGCCGGTCCCCTCACGGTCTAAGAGAAGTCTCCGGAGGGCCAGCCGTGAGGCGTCCATAGGGTCGGAACAACGGATACCCCAAACTCCTAACGGAGCTTGGGGGTGCAGTCCCGCCCAGCTATCAATGTCAATGTGAAGAAATTCTATAAAGCGTGGGTTAAACGGCGGGGGCCAATTACATCTCTCTTTAGTTAGCCAAATGCCTCGTCATCTAATTAGTGACGCGCATGAATGGATGAACGAGATTCCCACTGTCCCTTCCTACTATCTAGCGAAACCACAGCCAAGGGAACGGGCTTGGCAGAATCAGCGGGGAAAGAAGACCCTGTTGAGCTTCACATTTACACACAGCAACCTGTTTTGGGAGTAGAACAGCATCCAGCAGTTGTGACACAAGAGTGTGGTGTGCAATAGGTTTCCAAATTGTGCCAAAATCATGCACAATGCCAAAAGCATATCTACTGTCTGTATAGATATTCACTTTTTTGTCCTTTGTCAGTTTACATTCTTCGATGACAGATGTTAACTCTGCTGCCTGTGCAGACAGTGAAGCAGGAAGTGGTTTAGCAATGAGTGTCATGTGCAGTTACCACAGAGAAACCAACTTGATTGATTGATTGTGTCAGGATTGCGTGATGCTGATCCATCCATGAACAGTTCAACATCAGGATTTTGCAAAGGTGTTTCTTGCAAATCTGGACTGGGGGAGCAAACTTCAGTTATTGTGGCAACACAGTTGCCACAATAACTGAAGTGAGTGCAGAAGACGAAAGAAACTTTAGTCTATGGCCCAAGTAAAACAACAAGATGATGATGGAACTAATGCTGTGGCAAGCTCTGTTGTCTTGCACTCTGTTGTGGTTAAACAGGTACAGGACACCGCTCTGATCCCCGACCTCGCGTCATCCTCGCCTCCGACCACACAGCGCACCCCGCCACCGTACAGGAAGGAGCCGCAGCTTGGGAACAGGTAAGTGGAATCACAGAGGGTATAAACAGATTGAGCCTGAATAGCCCTGTATCTCAAAAAGCATCATCTCTCTATCCTGATCTGACCAAATTAAGTGGGGAGGAGAGGTCTGTAACAGACCCTCCGATATCAAGCAGAACCAGACAACATTGTGACCTGTCACAGAAAAAACTGTCCGATTTAGTAGCGCCACTGATTGAACTGCCGAATCCCAGACAAGGGGAAGGGCAACCTGATTCGGTTTGGGTCTTCTGTAATTGGACAAAGGAGGACGTGAGAAAGGCAGTAGATGGGATTCCTCATCCACGTAAAGATGTGCAAGCATACATCAATAAAATATATGGGCTGTATAATAGCTATAGGCTAAACGGGGAAGAAATGACTAACTGTCTCATGCAAAGTTTGACTACTGATTGGGCGACTGTAAATGTTGATTGGAGACCTATGGGGGAAAACGGTGAGCCGCTCCTGTGGGACCGAGATAGAACGCTCGGGCTCGGTCCACAGCTGAACCAAATGGCAGAGACTCTTCGGGAAACATTTGGCCGGAGAAATGATTGGGCTGAAATTGATACTGTGGTACAAGAGGAGAAAGAGACAGTAGCACAATATGCTGCCAGGCTCACGGAAGCATTTAATAGACACAGTGGGCTGGAGCCGCGAATCGGAGAGAATGTTAATCCACACTACGAGTCGCAGTTAACATCCTGCCTCCTGAGGGGTTTAAAACCACAGATTGCAAATTGGGTGAAAAAACATCTGGTCGGATGGGAAGGAGAGCAGAGAAGGGTTATTCTCGCACATGCTAAACACGCTGAAAAAGTTCTGGAAAAAAACAAGAAACATAAAAAAGTAGTGATGGTTGCTTTTTCTCTTCTGAGTCCCGCAGGAAGGAAAGTATTTGCTATCGCTGTGGGGAAAAGGGGCCACATCGCCAGAGAATGCAGAAGTCTCATGCCAGCTGCGGACACCAGGCGGGGCGGAGGTCAAGGCGGTGGACGGGGCAGGAGAGGACCTTAAAAGGTTGGGTGCAGAATGAGTCGGGGGGGACGGTGTGTTTTTCCACCAGAGACACGGTCTGTACAAGAAGGCGCTGAATTGGGTAACAGTGGGAGCAGCCACCACTCATTTGCAGCCCTCTTTGTGATCATTGCAGGACAAAGTGTGTTTGCTGACAGAGGAGCAGGAAAAAGAGTTAGAAGAGTTACCTTCTGAACTGTGGAGTACAGGGAAAGATGGTGATATCGGGTTGTTACGTACTGCCACACCTGTTACCATTAAACCTAAAAGCTCTTATAGACCGTTGGTCAAACAATATCCTTTGAAGCCGGAAGCTGAGGAAGGTATTTCAGAAGTGATAGACAGTTTGATAAAACAAGGGGTTTTAGTTGATTGTCCTGACTCACCCTGCAACACACCAATTCTGCCTGTGAAAAAAGCTACTTCCAGGTGGCGGTTAGTGAATGATTTACAAGCTGTGAACCGAGCTGTGATTCCACGAGCTCCAAACGTGCCAGACCCCTACACTCTTCTGAACAACATAAAACCCACTAATGTCTGGTACTCAGTGATTGATTTGACAAACGCATTTGTTACCATTCCTTTGAGCCCTGAGTCACAGTTTTGGTTTGCGTTTACGTTTAAACACAGACGACTGACGTATTCAAGACTTCCTCAAGGGTTTCAAGATAGCCCTACTATCTTTTCACAAGAAATTAAAAATGTATTGACCTTTTTGAACCTCCTGAAGAGGAGTCTCAGATTTTGACTTATGTTGATGATATTCTTGTGACTTCTAGCTCGCAGCAAAAGTGCAAAAACATGACTTTGGCCTTGTTGAGATATCTAGCTGCAGCTGGTGTTAAAGTCTCTAAGTCTAAACTCCAGCTGTGGAGTCAGGAGGTGAAATATTTAGGCTACACGCTAACTCCTGAAGGCCATGTGTTGGATGAACAGAGAAAAACAACTATTCTGCAGTTACCACAGCCTACAACAAAGCGAGAGATGATGTCTTTTCTTGGTACTTGCAACTTCTGCAGGTTATGGATTGCTAATTATGCCGAAATTGCACAACCATTACAGAATATGATTTATGGTAAAGCAATGGCTGCTTCAGATAAGGTGGTGTGGACTGAGGAGGGCGAGCAGGCTTTCACAAAGTTAAAGCAGTTGATAGCTTCTTCGTCTGTACTTGAAAAAGGATGTCATACAAACAGTGGATTGCAAAAATGGTTTTATGACATCTGTCCTGTTACAGGAGTTTGGGGATAAATTAAGACCTGTTGCTTTCTACTCCTCCAGACGTGACCCAGTACTCACCCCGGTGAGTGAGTAGTGGGTCCGTACTGCCTTCTCAGCCACTCCTCAGGTGACCTGTAAGTCCGGCTCCACAGGGGGCGCCGTGCAGATAGAGGTGCAGTGTCGTCTCAAACCGGTGAAGATTTCAGTGTTTTTTCAAAGTGGGCCCTGAGGATTTAGGAGTTGAAAGGTTTTCGGGCTGCTGCTGCCACCTGGTGGACTTGAGGAATACTGAGGTCATGGCGTCCCAGAGGAACAGACAACCTCCATCACCAGCACAGGAGACTCCAACAACCATATACAGTTCCTACAGTGGTGGTATTATTGGTTACTGTGTAAAAAAGTGATGATTGTTTTGCTCTGTGTGACTGTTTTGATGATACCAATCTGCATATGGTTCTTCCCTACTATTCATCCTTATCTATCATTGCTCAGAGGGGCCCGGTCTATGGAAGATGATGTCATCATCCACGCTCAAGATGTTTGGCTGGGAATGATCTCTGCAAGGAAATCACACTCCACCATGTACACACTTAACTTTTGGTATTCTTATGCCAAGTATGTTGCTGAATCCAAGAACCGCTCTAATTGCTATGTGTGCAGCCATATGCCGATTGCTACAAACAACCCCCATGTTGTCCCCAGACCTGTTAAAGACTTAAAGAGTTTGTTTCCTGATATCTTGGTTTCTAGTGTCGACTCAACGGTTTTAAATCAAACAGTTTTTAGGACAACTGGAAATGTGTTACCACCCCTGCGGCCTTACTCAGGTCCAAAGTTTTCTAGGTTTAAGATTCTCAGTGCCGGGAGTGAACCCTTGTTTGGGCCGGTCCATTTGAGACCCGAAATTAAATTTGATTGTTTTGCTCTAAAATGAGTTCTGTCTGAGTCCTCCTCCATCAGAGTAGGAAAGATCCCAAAACTTTTCTGCTCTACTATTTCCAGTCCTTGTACCTCGAACATTGGCAAAGCATCCCTAAATTATTCACAGGTAGTGATGGGCAGTGCGTGTGCACCTTACTTCACCGTGCCAGACGTCCTTGGGACATATCCACAGACTGATGTAATGTTTCTCTGTGGGTACTACATGTATGCTCAACTTCCTCCTGGCTGGGTCGCTGTGCAGCTGTGGAGCCGACTGATCATTCCTTCATGGTTTCAGCTATGCCCTACCCTGGTGAACTTCCGGGTGAGCAGCGTATGAGGAGAGATGTAAGTCAGCCGCATGATCCTGTCTGGTGCTCTAATGTTCCAGAAGACCATAAGTTGTGGTCCACTGGTGAAAAAGTCATGTTGTCACTCTTCCCGTCTCTTGGAGTGGGTAAAGTGATGCTGAGGATGGAAAACTATGAACTACAGGTTCTCTGGGTTCGTAAACACTACGTTGGTTATGTGGCAGGCTGAACGGGAGGAGTTGAGAGGCCTCAGGGCCGTTGCCCTTCAGAACCGCATTGTGCTAGATCAACTCACTGCAGCCACTGGAGGTGTGTGTGCTCTCGTAGGTGCCTCATGCTGCACATACATCCCTGCTAATGATGATGAGGGAGGAGTCATTCAGCAGGCTATTGCTAATCTGACCTCATTGCGTGATGCTGTTGATCATGACTCAACATTTGACAGGTCCTGGTTCGTAACCGGTCCATGGTACGCTGTTTGTTTGAAATTATTGGCTCCAGTCGCTCCATTTTTGATTCTGATCTTTGTAAGTGTTTGTTGCATCATTCCCATTATCAAGGCACTGGTAAAGAAGTCTGTAGCTGTGGTCATGCACCAGGAAGCAAGATATCAAGAACAACTCCTACTTTTGGATCTGTGATGTAATGTTACAAAAGAAGGATTCTTTATGACGTTAATATTGAAAATCGTGAGAAGTGATATTGACTGATGATTCTGATGGAAACGTTGTAACTTACTGATGTGATGTATTTTGATCATTTTCATCAATTATGATGGTATAATCAATATTGTCAAAATTATTAATCACTATTAATCATTAGTAATTAATTACTGACTTAGGCATAGTTGATGTTGATTGATTTATGATTGTAATCTTTTTATCATGTATCCATGTAATCATTTTAAAATCCACTTTTATATCTATGTTCATTCATGATGATTTGATGTTGATGTTGATTGTATCCTGTATTATTTTATCCTAATCAATTACACATTTAGTTCTCACTATACATTTTTTCTATGTTTTTGATTTTATTCATTTGTTTCACAAAGTATAAACAGGGAAAATGATCCATGTATTAGTTAAGTAGGTATGGTCATATGTATGTATATATTTGGCGGCAGGGCCTTGAGAGGAACACTATGATAGTTATATGGTCATCATGGTCATCATGTGGAAGTGAGAGCTCTGTAAAGCTTTGTCTAGGTCTGTTAGAAGGAATCTGTAAACAACTAAAGGTGCCTCCCAGGGCATCAAGGCCGTCAATATATACTAGTGTCTTTCCTTTGTCTTGTCAGAATTCTCCACGGAGACTCTGTGGACTCTCCGTGTCTACAACATATGTTTGGTTTGAATTAAAGAGACGCTTGACTTCAACCAACCTCAGTCTATTTGGTCATTTTTACCTATCAATAATCCTTCAAAAACAGGATTATACTGAACATAACGATCAGATTTAACTCAATATTTCTGCATTTTCACATCGTCTCACCCATGGATCCAAATCCTGCCATTTTCCTTCCCTGTATTTGGAAAGTGACATGTGTGGGTATGAGTCAGGAACCTCAAACAGAGAATCCCACCCTGAATCACTGAAAGGGAACTATAGTGAAGATTCATCAATCTGCTTTGGCTTTGTTTGTTCAGGCAAAGTCACTGAAAGAGCACATCTGTGTTTATTCCCAAACATAGAACTTAACGTTAGCTTTTCTCTCAGGCGACCTTCTTTGAACCATCTTTTCTCAAACTCTGCATCTCTCCCTTCATGTATGTGTGCAGTGCAGTGTAGATCTTGTGGTTGCATGTAGTCTGTGTTGAATGTGAGCACACGTTATCAACAAGAGCGGTGTTTACGGAAGTCACAGCTGATGTGCAGAGCTTCCATTCATACACATAAAGCAGCGTGTCAGGGCTGTATTTCACTAATATGTGAGTGTCACTTGTTCCAATAACAATAACCCCTTTTGATGTGGAAACAAGACAAATACCCAATAAACACATCACAACTCGTCCCATTAGATTGATTGGGCAACAGTTTGACAGCAACAATGAAAGCTTCAATTTGCCTGTAACATCGTCAGAGCATGATAATGGATTTTTCCAGAACGGTGTCACCTGACGCCCCTACAGACTTCACGTATCTTCCTCTCATCTTTAGAGGTGTTGAAAACGTGTCTAATAACAGAGTGTGTTGCACCAGATCAACAAGAAATGTTACATGCTTACCATGTACAAGGAGTGTGTGTGTCGGCATGTCTGCGTTAGCTTCAGTTGAGTATTTAGCATATGTGTCTACAGGCTGTGTGTTTCCTGCTTCTTCTCTAACTGAGCTTTGGCATCATCAATCAGTGTGTGTGTGTGTGTGTGTGGTGCAATCACCCATCTGATGTGTAGGTTGTCTCTCATCGTGCGTCAGTGTGGTCAAAGGTGCCGGTTCCTCCCCCTCCCGGGCCGCCGCCCCGAGTCCATCGGCCTTGTGCTTGTAAGTTGGATTTTTCTTCTCTCGCCACAGTGAGAACAAGCATCTGGATCAGTGGTGCGTGGTCCTCCACGGCCCCCTCTAAGTCCACCTCTGCTGCGGCCGTGTCCGCGCCCTCTGGCGTGTCCTTGGAACATAGTCGATGCAGCCGTGTGGAGATCTTTCTCTTTCTTTTCTCCTGTCCTCTTCTGGCTTTCTTTGAGGATCTTCTCAGCGTGCACAGCATGTGCTTCCATGAGTCCCAGGTGATGCATATATGTTTCACCATGTTGGAAATATCAGGTTTCAGTCCATTTAGGAAGCTGTTTCTCAAATGTGCTTCCCATGCTGTAACAGCATTATTCTTCAGGTCAGCTGGAGGTGTCAGGCTGCTGTGTGTGTTGTGAACTTCTGTCAGACCAGTGAGATAGTTGCAAACACTTTCATCATCTTCTTGTTTACGTGAGGATGTTTTGCTCATGTCCAATCTCACAGGGAAAGCTGCTTGGATCTGTGATGTGAACTCTATAGGCTGTGCTGTCATTATGTGCCGTCGGGGTCAGCCAGTCTCACATCACTCTCTGGATATCCTGCTGAGATCTCGGCCCAGTTACTGCCCATCTTTACCACCAGGAGCCGTCTCACTTCAGATTCCTCCATCTGATGGTGATGAAAGGTGAGTCGTTGCCTGTTTCACGTCCTCCATAGTCCACGGTCTGTGGATTAACATGGCATGTCCATCTGCACCTGCTACCTCCATCATGGGGAGATTCAGGATCATGTTTCCCTCTGTGTCAGTTCTCACTGGAGATGGGAGGGTGATGAATGGATTCATAGAGACGACGGATGGATTTTGAGATCCTTCTCATACCAGACCAGACCTGGTATGAGAAGGAGAGGCAGCTTTGTCCTGGTAAGACAGATGTATCAGGGTAGATGAGGGGAACCGGAGACGGAGGACAGTCAGAGTTATGTGGCGGTGGTGCTCTTGGCCGTGGATAAGGCGTCTGACGAGCTCGGGCTGCTGTTCATCTTGTTGTTGCGGCGGGTCGATGCGTCTCCTGGGCGGCACCCGGTCGAGTTCAGAATCCTGCATTTTGACACACTGAGACACAGATGAGATCCTACCTGTCCCTGCCTGTGGTCTCCTGTCCCTGTTTTGTGCTTCTTTCATCCATAAACTAAAAGCTTTCCGATCTGTTATCAACTTACTTTTGTCTTTTTTATTCTCAGTCTCTTTTTCCTTCTCCTGCAGTCTTTCTCTCAGCTGATTCAGCTGTCTGATACTGAAACTTTCTGTGCTCGGAAAGCTAGATTCAGTCATCCAGATGTTGATTTGTTTCACAGATGAATCACTATAGTTCACTCTCATGTAGTTTATTTTTGGAGCAGACAGGTCCACATTATCATATCTATCCTTTGTTTGATGTCTACTGTTAACACTACCCATTCTGGCAGATTAAAAGACAGATTTAAGTTATGTCTTCAACTAATCTACAAAGTACAGCCGTTAAGAATATCAGAAAACTAATCAATGTTAGTGAACCCAAAAAGGTGATCAGAACAGAGACATTATCTACGTTTTCTATTACTTCACACAATATTATAACCCAGTAATCATTCTTCCACACACTATTGTGATAACAGTGAACTCTCTTTAAGGTGGACTCATCAGTGCAGCTCCAGGTTTCTACTGAACCTGTCTGGACTCTTTCCTGATCAGCATACAGTCACAACAGACTGATGTGGGTTATTAAGTGCACATAGCTTTTATAGACAAGGAGTCTGGTAAACATATCAGAATGTGAGTGGGGTGCAGTGCTGGATGTCATCAAAGCTATCAGACTAATTATAAAAGAACTGTAGCATGTCCAGGATGATGCTACTCCCTACTCTGATCCAGTGTCAAACATAATGAGCACAGATGTTACATGTTCAAGGTTTTACATTATGAGTTTATAACTGTTAGTGTGATGCAGAGGATACAAAGTGTCTGTTTTCTTCTTCTTCTTTGAATTAGACTAGATGCTAACTGAAGAAGAATACCCTTTGGAAGCAGACTCAATCATCAAAAGGAGAACACATTTAGTTTGGAGACCTGATAATCAAATAACGTCTGAGACAACTCTTTTGATCAAACATATGCCAAGTTGGTGTCCTTTCCACCTCCTGACCCCTGCTGATGTGACCTCTCCTGTATTGCCCCTGGATTTGCCTTGATCTTGTATGTAAATGCCCTCCCTTTCTACCCTTTTGTTTATCATGTGTTAGTCACCCTCCTGACCTCTACTGATCTGACCCCTCCCGACGTGCCCCTGGCAAACCATGATCTTGTATGTAAATGCCCTCACAACCTTGATCCATACTGTAGCTTTTGTTCACCATTTGGTGCTTTGATCTTTACTGTATAAAGTCTCTCCACTTCTTCTGCTCTGGGTCAGTCTACTGTATCAGACCAGCTCTGTGTCAGTATGCTCACCGCATTTCCGGAATGCTATTAAACCACTTCCACCACAGCAAACTTTGAACAAGGACTTGAGTGAAATTTCTTCAACAAATGGTGCCGTGACCCGGATGGCAAGAGACCTTCAACGGAGACTCCTTTCCCAGACAAAAAACACACCAGTGACCAAATCCAAATTTCAGAGGTAAGGTCCTTTTGAAAACCTAATTACTGTTGCTGTGTATTGTTGGAGGTCTGTGGAATTGGAGTCCCGGAGAAGGGTGACGCCATCCTGATTTTAAGTAAGTTTGCTGTGTGGTTGTGTATGGGGGTTAATGAGATGTGTTCTCTGTAAGATGTTTCTGGAGACGTTTAGGAACGCTTGTAGTTTCATAACTGAGGTTACTTGCTTCTTCCTTGCCTTAGAATCTGACTCGCTCTTCTTAAGGTTTTATATCTCCAGTAATATCCTGTTACAGATAAAATGGCCATTATGAACTAGATCCTGACGAGGATTGGACCAAGAGTTGGTCCCCAGTGTTTGGGAAACACTGAGAGATAGTCTGTGGAGATGTTTCTGTAGATGTTTAGGAAACGCTTGTAGTTTCATAACCTAGGAATCTTGACTTTGTTGTGAGGTTACTTGCTTCTTCCTTGCCTTAGAATCTGACTCGCTCTTCTTAAGGTTTTATATCTCCAGTAACATCCAGTGACAGTACTAGATCCTGATGAGGATAGAAAATAGTCCAGAAGGGGACTAGGGAGTAGGCCTACGCAGGTTCCAGTGAAGAAGTAGGGTGATTTGTTCTCCCAGGGATTGACTAGTTCTCCCAATACTCAGAAACAGGTATATTTCATTTGTAAGAATCTGACTCGCTCTCCTTACACAAAAAAAATGATTTGTATCTTCTGAGTAGAATGTTGATTTGAAAGATTTGGTAAGTGAATTGTGGGCAAAAGTAGGTGTATATGAAAGTTGTTTTTTTGAAGGGATTTTACAGAAGGAAAATGTAAGTTATTTTAGCGGAAGGTATGGGAAAGTGTTGACTGGTCCTGTTAAATACATGTATGGTAAATGGTACCAAAAGCTTAAAATTTGTTGCAACATAAAAAATAAAAAAAATAAGAAAACGTGATATAAAGAAAATAAAAATTGAAGTACGGAAAATAAATGTTGAAGGAAAAACATTTACAACAAATAAGAGAAAATAAATGTTGAAGGAACAACATTTACAACAAATAAGAGAAAATAAATGTTGAAGGAACAACATTTGTAACAAATAAGAGAAAAATGTGGTAAAGAAAGAAATTAGCCACAAATGTAAAATCCTACGCAACTAAGAGTCTAGAAAAAAAAAAAATAACACAACGCAGAGTTTAAACTAATGAAACTAGTGCCACAGCTAGAAAGAAATAATACAACTCAAAGCATAAAACAATGCAGTATAACTAAAAAAAACTAGAACCAAATGACCAACACAAAATCTAAAACAAAATAACACTTTAAAAAAAAATTGAATAAGTCTTCCGGAAGCACCAAAACAAATATGAATGATTAAATCAAAAGATTTAATCTCATATTGCAAAGTTTTTGTTGATGTTTGTCACTTCACGTATGTCTTTGTAACTGTTGAGGAACGCGTTTTATGTTTTCTTTTCCTTTTCCAAATCTCATATTGCAAAGTTTTGTTGATGTTTGTCACTTCACATGTGTCTTTGTCTGTAACTGTTGAAGAACGCGTTTTATGTTTTTTTCCTTTTCCAAATCTTAGAAATGACTGTTGTAAGAATGATATGGTGATCTGAGACTAAACAAAATTGTTTGTAGATCAAATTATAACAGTTTTTCTAAGTATCTCACTACACAGGCGGAGCAGAGAAAATGGCAGAGAATCCCTGTAGGACTTCACAATTGGACAAAGTTGACCTCCTGGAAGAGGCATTAAGAATTCCTTCATTTGGGGTGAGAAATTGCTCATTTGCAGCAACCCAATCCACATCAAACCCTGTCTATGGCACCTCCAGCAGAAGACCTGTATCTGAAGGTCCTTTCACTGAAAGCATGTGAAGTTTCACAACTTCACACTCCTTTCTTCTGTCTGACACCACACCCATAAATCTACTAGGGAGAGATTTGTTATGCAAACTAAACTGTACCATCTATTGTTCCCCAGATGGCATCTTTTTAGAGACTAATCAACATAACACAACAGCTGTGCTTGCAGCCCTAATAGATCAAAATCAACCCATTTGTGAAGAGAAAAGAAAAATCTATGATAGAATAGTGTCCAGTGTGCCCCGTCAGTATGGGCTTCTTCTTCTAATGATGTTGGTTTGATTAAGACTACAGAGCCAGTACAAATATTACTGAAACAAAATGTCTCTCTGCCAAGGATTCCACAGTATCCTCTTTCACAAGAAAAGAGAGAAGGCATTCGTCCTGTCATCCAGTCTTTACTTAACCAAGGAATAATAGTGCCATGCAACAGTTCATGTAATATACCTATACTTCCCGTGAAGAAACCAGGTAAACCAGAATGTAGATTCGTACAGGATTTACGAGCTATCAATACAGTAGTACTTCCCCGTTTCCCTTTAGTTCCAAATCCAACTACTGTATTGTCTTCATTACCTGCTAACTCAACTCACTATACGGTACTTGATCTCTGCAGTGCCTTCTTTTCTGTCCCCTTACATACAGACAGCCAGTATTTGTTTGCATTCACCTATGAGAGAGGACTTCCACCTTGTCTAAAAGCTGTAGCTGCAGCTGCACTTGCAATCAACAAATCTGCTGATATTGTTCTAGGTTCGCCACTCACAGTCATGGTCCCGCATGATGCACTCACCCTAATCACCAGAGAGGCACACAGACATGTGACAGGGACCAGAGAGGCAAAATATGTACTAACACTCACTGCTCCACACATTACACTCAAAAGACGTACCATCCTTAATCCTGCTACACTTCTACCTACAGAAGAGGATGGTGATAACTCATAACTGCATGGATGTCATCTCTTGTTCATCTAAACCTCGTCCTGACCTTTCAGAAACTCCTATCCCTAACTCTGATCTTGTTTTCTATACTGATGGCTCTGCTTATAGAGAAAATGGAGTGCCATACGCAGGGTATGCAATTTGTCAATTAATATTAATAATAATTAATAATTTTTCAATTATTGAAAGCGTCGCCCTGCCACCCTCAAGCTCCGCCCAAGTAGCTGAGTTGTATGCACTGATGAGAGCCTGCTACCTGGCCAAAGGTAAAACTGTTACCATTTACACCGACTCCAGGTATGCTTTTGGATGTTTACATGACTTTGGCATGTTATGGGCGAACCGAGGATTCATTACATCCTCGGGGACACCCGTTAAACATGACAAATTAATCAATGAACTGTTAGATGCATGTCAACTACCTTCATCTATTGCAGTTGTTAAGTGTGAAGCCCACACCAAATCCAACGATCCTGTTTCAAACGGCAATGCTTTGGCTGACCATGCGGCCAAAACAGCTGCCAAAATTGGTAACCCTGTCCATGTTAAGCTCTGTCCTTCCATACCTGCTAACAACCTTGCTTCTCTTAATGATGTGGTCCTCTTACAGGAGACTGTTGATGTGGAGGAGCATAGGTTGTGGCTTTCCCATGGATGTAAATATGTAAATAACTTGTGGGTCCACAATGACGGCCGCATTGTGGCACCTACGTCCCTGTACCCATGGCTTGCACGCATGTCACATGGCTTAGCGCATGTAAGTAAAGGAGGAATGTGTCTGACAGTGTTGAAAGACTGGTATGCTCCAGGATTTACATCGTATGCCCAAAAGTACTGTGAGAAATGTTTGATTTGTCAACAGCACAACCCTGGGAAAACAGTACAGACAACAATGTCGACACATCCTCCCCCTCAGGGACCTTTTGAAACTCTACAGCTAGATTTTATTCATATATCGAAATGTGATGGATATGATAATGTTCTTCTGTGTATAGATATGTTTTCAAACTGGCCTGAAGCCTGGCCTTGCAAAAAGGCTGACTCTGCTTCTGTAGTGAAATGCTTGCTGAAAGACATTGTTCCAACATTCGGCATCCCACAAAGCATCAACTCAGACAGAGGAACTCATTTCACTGGACAAATAATGACTGAACTCTGTAACTCACTGGGAATTAAACATAGACTACATTGTCCATACCATCCTCAGTCTGCAGGGCTAGTTGAACGACAAAATGGTGTTCTGAAGAACAAACTAGCCAAACTGTGTGCTGAAACAGGTCTAAAATGGACATCACTATTGCCATTGGCCCTAATGTCAATGAGGTCCACACCCATCAGGAAACACAAACTTACACCTCATGAGATTATTATGGGTAGACCAATGACTGTTTCAAGTAATTCAATACTATGCATGAAGAAAATGGATCTTCATGCTATGGATGAATCAATGATATCATTCTGCTCTGCCCTAACCTCTGCTGTTCAGTCAATCCACAGACAAGTAAAAGCTGTCCAGTCTCCTCCTAGTGACCAGCCGTGCCATAACATCCAACCAGGGGACTGGGTCTGCATCAGAGAGTTCCGACGCAAGAACGCCCTGAAACCCCGCTGGTCCAAACCACAACACGTCCTACTTACCACCAACACAGCAATCAAGTGTGAAGGTCGCCCCACGTGAATCCACGCATCCCACTGTAAGAAGACGCCTCCCCCACCATGCACCTGAAAACGGCAGGATCCATCTTCATCCTGTGGGCTTTCTTCTTCACCTGTGGGCCCGTAGAGGGGTGGCTGCAGCTCTGGGAAGAAACTCCTCCCCCGAAGGACAACGCAGGGCTGACAGCCCCAGAAGAAGAGGTACAGCACCCGCAGCCGCCGGAGGAGAAGAGGAGCACCGCAGGGCCCAGAGCCCCAGAAGAAGAGGCACACCGCCCGCAGCCACCGGACGACAAGAGGAGCACCGCAGGGCCCAGAGCCCCAGAAGAGGAGGTACAGCGCCCGCAACCACCGGAGAACAAGAGAAACACCGCAGAACCTAGAGCCCCAGAACAACATGTACAACACCCACCGACAGTCATAACAGACACCAGAGACCCAGGAAAAGATACACGACAAACCCCAACACACTCACAGCCATCAAAGGAACAGATCAGACGATCCTACAAACATCACAAACGAGACCTTTCAATACAACAAGAGGGGAACACACCCATAACAGTGCTCTCATTCCAAGTTACGGAGCCATGACAGCTTTGGATTAAATAAGAGACCTTTCTCATGCGGCTGAAGATCTTGCAAACACTACCGCAAAAGGCATGTCCATGTTCTCACAAGAAATGACTGCTGTGAGAAGAATGACTTTACAAAATCATGCTGCTCTGGATTATTTACTGGCATCTCAAGGAGGAACCTGTGCAGTAATTGGAGCTGAATGTTGTATTTTCATACCTGATCACAATGCCACCATACAAGAAATAACTAACCATTTGAATAATATTGCCAAAACATTACATAACCCTGTCACCACTGGTCTGTTTGATTGGTTTAAACAGAAATTAGGAGCATTAGGTTATGTAATCTTTGAAATTGTCTCGCTTGGATTTGGAGTCTTGACTGTTGTAAGCCGTTTGATCACCTGTCTTAAATCCATTTGTAACTCATGTATCACTCAGACAACCACTAAGATCATGTACACCACTGCAACTCCACCTATCCTACCAATAGAGTTGGAAAATTCAGACTTTTTGTTTAAAATTGGAGTAGATTTAGACTAAATAGACTGTAGCCACATTAAAAAAAAAAAAAAAAAAAAAAGTGTGGATTGAAGAAGAATACCCTTTGGAAGCAGACTCAATCATCAAAGGAGAACACATTTAGTTTGGAGACCTGATAATCAAATAACGTCTGAGACAACTCTTTTGATCAAACATATGCCAAGTTGGTGTCCTTTCCACCTCCTGACCCCTGCTGATGTGACCTCTCCTGTATTGCCCCTGGATTTGCCTTGATCTTGTATGTAAATGCCCTCCCTTTCTACCCTTTTGTTTATCATGTGTTAGTCACCCTCCTGACCTCTACTGATCTGACCCCTCCCGACGTGCCCCTGGCAAACCATGATCTTGTATGTAAATGCCCTCACAACCTTGATCCATACTGTAGCTTTTGTTCACCATTTGGTGCTTTGATCTTTACTGTATAAAGTCTCTCCACTTCTTCTGCTCTGGGTCAGTCTACTGTATCAGACCAGCTCTGTGTCAGTATGCTCACCGCATTTCCGGAATGCTATTAAACCACTTCCACCACAGCAAACTTTGAACAAGGACTTGAGTGAAATTTCTTCAACATAACATAGCGTATCGCTGCCCTCTACTGTTTGCTATTGATGTTCCTTTAGACAGTGATATATGTGTTGTTAGGCTATATAGTCCAAAACTGTACAATATTCCATCAGTAAAGTCCACAGAGTAAAAACTGTTTCTCCAGCTGCGTCCATGTGTCTGAACAGCTTCATTATTTGAAGTCAGTAATTATTGCACTGGATGAAAGAATCCTTGTACCTTCGTCTCAAATCGATTTCCTTCTTCTGAAACTAAAGTCTAACAATGAAAAACGGAGCTTTTTAAAGTTATTGATGTATGTAACAACATTTTAAAAATACAAATACAGCCGTTCACCGTTTACTGTTCTCCCTAAACTATCATTCTGTGGTTTTTTCCCTATTATGGGTTTTTGAACCAGAAAAATCCAGTTTCCATGACTACAAAATGCTAAATTTAGGCAATTTTCATATTTTTGTTATGAAAGACTGAAGCGGAAGAATCTGTGTAGTTACCCTCGTCTCAACTGGTTAGAGGGACTAAGGGACTGGAAAAAGAAAGAAATCCCATACTCATGTCAATGGGAATTCCCAAATGATGTAATGGGGGGTTCGGGGGCGCTGAGGGATTCATGCCACATGCCAGTGTGTTTTATATTTATGGGAATTATTAAAAGTTTGTGGCCTCTGATGCCTTAGTGCAGCACCTGTTAAATACCTGAAGTTTTCTACATAGATCACTACATTCATGTACTTTATAGGACAGGAATGACATCATCCATGAACCAGACAGAATAGTGAAATGACATAAACTATAGTCTGTGTTCTGGTACAGTATAATGTTTGATAAATCTCAGCCAATATATCAGGTCTGAAGTTGGATTTGATTTCTCTTATTGTAGTTAAAGCTGCAGCTGAATCACTACATATGACTGAGTTGTCTGGTTTATTGTTCTTTATCCACCAAAGTGCACATTAATATTGTCAACATGTCTGCTGTGAATACTGACATCTGATATGTCTGTTTTGAATTCTTCATTACTCCAAATGCCACTTTCCCGCTCTCTGGATCCTTTGATCCATCTGTATTCTGTAAATATGAACTCCATCCTTGTTGCAGATGAGACTTCACTTCCTTGACTATATCTCCTGATTTCTATCTTTTGTTATTATTCAGTATGCATAGATTGACTTCAGGTTCTGGGATTATCCATGCTGGTACAACTGACCAACACATTCATATTAATGATACCAGTTTCCCGCCTTAGATCTTCACTTATTTCCAAAGTTTCTTCTTACTTCTGATTTAAGAGAGATGATTGAATTTGTCTAATCGGCACTATCAGCTGGGTAGCACGCGCTGTCCGATTGGTCATTGCACGCTATCAGCCGGGTCATTGGGACATACTGTCTCAATACACCTGACTCAAGGCTAGCAACAAGAAGGAAGGTCGGTCAGCAGTGTGTCAACTGTAGAAGTCTTTATGCAAACTTCACTAAGATCAATGAAAATCTGAATATATTTAAACTTAAATTCAATTCAATAGCCTTATCTGAGACATGGTTAGATCAAGAGAAAGGTATTGATTTCCATATTGATGGTTTCTTTATATCAATAGAACCAACAACAGGGGAGGGGGTGTGGCCCAGTATGTGGACAGTGACTTGATCACAAGATATTAAGACAACAAAACAAACCAATAACAACTTCCCCTGTCCTTCTATGCCAGTCTCTTTCTGATTGTCCATGTCATATTTGTTTAATATGCTATTTTTAAATGTTCATTTAAACTAAATGTTCTGCATGTTTTCAGTTCCTCACTGCAGCTGTTCCATAAATTAACTCCTTTGACTGTAATACAATGATATTTTACATTAGTCCTCACTTATCATTTATTGCACAAGTCATGTTGACTTTCTCTCATTTGAAACAACTTTTGGATACTTTTAGGTAACAATTGATTTTTAACTTTGTACATGATTTGAACCGTTTTAAATTCAACCTAATCTTTAAATTTTAGAGCCTTTAAATTGAATAAAAAGTGGGTTTCTTGGTTCTCTATGTGGTTTTGTTTACACAAACTTGTGTGCTGTGCATGTAGCAGATGTCCATATAAAGAAATCCGTCACCAACTGACGTCAGCTTGGGCTGAAAGTAGAAAAAAACAAGTTAGAAACAGCGTTCAGAGCAGTCTGAAGCTGCTGCTTTCTGCTCACAGGGATGACTGTGACATACGTTTACCTCGTTATTTGACACGTTGGCCACTTTTAACATGAACATCCGACACACAAATACACGCATAATATATATAAATAAAAATATGGAAAAAGGATAATATGTCCCCTTTAATAAAACCAATATTTAAACCAATTAATAAAATAAAACTATTACACAAAACTTAAATGTATTTCCCTTTTGCTTTCCAACCTTTCTCAGAAGTTATGACCTCTCTTTATCTTATTTACCAATAACGGAGCTCCTAATTTAAGGGCACACACACACACACACACACACACACACAAACAAAATAAAACAGTGTCCTTTAAAACCAGAACCAAACGTTGCAGGTCTGAGTCGTTGCTCGGAGCGTAGTGACCTGAAACAAATGGCCGCTGCACTAGCAAATGCAAGCTACAAAATAAAATAGCAGGTGCACTGGTTAATTGTTACTCACTAATCCCTGAGTTGAAGCATGGGCGATGCATGACGAGAGGAATGATGAGTGAGGTTACAGGCTGGCGGGCGACAAGTCCAGACGAAGTGAAAGCTGAGCGGGAGACATCAACTCGTCCATAGAGTCCAAGGACTGTTTCCTGGTCCTCCGTCTATTAGACGTACATGACAGTTGTTCTCAGTCACTTAACTCGTCCTAAAGCTCATTTACTTCTCATGTCGAGTGCATTTTGAGCTTTTAACTAATTGACATTAACACATGCTAGCAACAAACAGTAACATTAGCTGCTACTGCGGTGAAATATGTGCTAATATAACTAGCGCGCTAAAGCGCTAATCGCGATTAGCATCTACCTTTTACACGCACTACGTCGTGATGAAGCGATACAAAAAATACATACACAGAGGTTATTTACCTT